>NC_051289.1:8817107-9128068 GCF_015220745.1 Sebastes umbrosus
CCAGATGTTTAGTTTACAATGATATAAAGCTCACAAAGATGTAAATCCTCACATTTGAGGGCTTAAAACCCATGGATGTAGAGAACTGGATACAGCGTTGGAGGCAGGGCCTCGTTCATCTATGTGATTTCAACACAAAAAGCACACTCAAATCATCTCTGTTGGTCCACCAAATCCCACTGAGGCTGCACTTACTCGACTAAATTTCCCATTGAGGAGCTACTGTGATGAGGTTGACATGGCAACAAGAGCATCAACACTCAATAGCAAGTGTAGTACTTTTTTGGAAAGGTCATTTTCTTTGTGAATGATTTTGCACACCTAGAATTACACAAAACAATGTGGCTACTCTTTTGTCATGATGCTTCAGTAAGATATAACCTGGACACCTTTTTTTTTTTCTACTTTTCTTCCTCAGCCACGACGAGTCGAGCACCCTTTTGTTTTTTTTCGCCTGAGGTATAATCAGCAGCATCCACTGTGATTGCATTTTAATTAAAAGGCGCCATTTTAATCATCTCTGGCATGGTGTTGGAGAAAGGGGATGTGGCGTTATCAATCCTATGTCCCTGCCTATCACACGCGCACACACATACACACACATGTCTGACTAACTATGCTTGGCTGGATGCTTCATTAAATGGAAGGTCGTAATTAATATTGAGAGCTGACAAGGCCTCCCAGAGAACCCGATGAATTAAGCAGGGAAGTGATGGGGAGGTAAAGTTGAATGGACTGACACTAATTGCAGGGCGGTGAGATGCATGCTGGTCAAGAGGGATTGTGTGGCTCTTCCTAAGTGCTCTGCATAAGTTTGGTCTTATATATGTATTTGTAGTCATATGCAAGCTAAATGGTAAAATATTGATCGTTTGGTCTGTAAAATTTAAAATGATGTCACTTTTAGCTCTGTTTTGGTCTCCACCAACTTTTGAGGGAAATATCTGTCTCTTTAGCTAATAAATGCTCCGCTATGTTCAACAGCTAGTCGCTACTTGCGTCTGTTTGTTTTTTGGTGCTGGGTGCTAAAGTTTTTCCGCTGCAAACAGCTGCCTGCTGCATCTTGAAATGTCCTTGATGAGAGCGTTTAGAGTGAACCAAAACAGCAAATGGGATGTAAAACAAAAACAAATGAGCTGAAAGATGCTAAAATGCTCTATAGGGCTATGTGGAACTGTAGATAAACTGCTGATAATTCACTATGTCACTAAACTATACATATAAATCATTGTTAATATACAATTATTGATTAGAGCAGTTTTAAGATTTTGTAAAGCAGTTAAAATGTGTGTTAAAAGTTTGTTTTATGGTTATATTTTATTCATTTATTTTATTTTATTTAACCTTTATTTATCCAGGATAGTGCCATTGAGATTTGAAATCTCTTTTCCAAGGGAGTCCTGGCCAAGATTTTATATTATGCCCTATTTAATATCTATGGAAAAGAGTGTCATTTAGGACTGCAACTAATGACTATTTTCATTGTCTATTAATCTGTCGAGTATTTTCTCCATTAATCATTGGTAGTTAGATGTTTGGTCTATAAAATGTCAGAAAATGGTGAAAAATGACAATCAATGTTTCCCAAAGCCCAAGATGACGTCCTCAGATGTCTCGTTTTGTCCTCAACTCAAAGATATTCAGTTTACTGTCATAGAGGAGGAAAGAAACCAGAAAATATTAACATTTAAGAAGCTTGAATCAGAGAATTTTGACTTATTTTTTCTTAACAAATTACCCAAACCGATTAATCCATTAGTTGGCGATTAATTTAATAGTTGACAACTAATCCATTAATCGTTGCAGCTCTAGTGTCATTATGGATCTGCTGTGGCAGGAAGCTTCGGAACAAAATGCTCAAGTCAGTTTTCAACCGAGAACATCATTTTAGAGTCATGGTATAATCTGCAAAATGTAGCTTAGTCTGTCCATGAAAATGAGAAAAACAGGAAAGTACGTGTTGTCAAAGAAGCCATTTGATGTTCGAACAGTAAGTTGCGTCTCTTCTGTTCAGGACATTCTGCCTTTTAGTTTTGTTCTAGAGAACTGAGCGACCTTACAGCTCTGCTATGATGCCTCACTCTACATCGTTAAATAGCCATTTCGCTGACATACTGAAGCCATTACCTCCAAAAGATGTAATGTGCCCTCGACTTTCCAAACAAAATGGCTCCATATTGTGTCTGTGTAATCCGGTTATCACGCAGACTAGACTTTAATAATTATAACAGAATAATGATCCTAATGATGGATCTGCAAAGAAGAGAACTTGAACAAACTTGGAGCAAGTGATGCCTGAAAAGTTCCCGTCTCATCCCCACCTGTCCTGATTATCTTTCCTTTCTGTGTGAATTGATTAACAGACTTCTCGCACCTATCTCTTCTCATTATTAAAGAGGTCTGACAGAGGCCTCTCCTCCCACTCAGCCTGTTCTCTATTCACGGTCACGAGCTGCTCATTGCTGTCCATCGAGGCCGCCTGGGCCAAGAGGGTGCATCCAAGTACGTCACTCCTACTGATGAGCTGAAGCAGGGAAATAACAAAGATAAAAGACTTGACGAAAGAGGACTGAGGCATGACCTAGTTGTTGATTGTCTCCGTGTTGCCAACGCTGCAAACGCCATAAACACTGTAGCCTGTCGAGAGCTTATTGAACAAACCCAAATGATTAGTGGCTCATTTATTGGCTGAATGTCTGACCCTGAATGTGACAGAAAATAACACTTCGAGAGGAGTTTTTACCCCACAGACTATTTTTTTTCCCCATTCTTTTCCTGGAAACGTGTGAACGTGGAGGATCACCTGTGCAGATGGGCGAGCAGAACAATCAGTCCTCTGCTCGCTGCAACTCCCACGTGTGAAATATGAACACAGGGAACAGCTACCCATAATGCTCCTGCCATCTGTTCATTTATTAGTCTGGAACACCCAGCCCTGGTCCAAGCGTAAAAGTTCATTAATATTCATACAACATTCATATATGGAAGCGTTGGGGTATTAGTGTCAGAGACAGGATAGGAGAAGTCGCACTAATTGGTGATTGATGGCTCTGCCATTAGTGGCGAGGCCCACGGCCACCGTTAATGTAGTACTAAGCTGTACTCTTATAGAGCGGGGACATATTTAGAACTTGTGACTTTGGGCTAATTTTGTTCTGCAATTTAGTACATTTTCTGTACATTCAATCGTCTATTGTGTTAATGCTTAAGGCCGCCATTTATATCCAATATCATTTGTTTTGTTTTCCTCCTTGTATAGCTGCTGGACTGGTTTACAATGTCCCTCTTCTCCCATCTTGAGTTATGCAGCACCCCAACGCGATGCAAGACCTACGCTTCACGTCGGGGTGTCGCATCGCCCTTTCGGGGTTAATTTCACAACCATGACCCGCTAGCTGTACATTATCCCGCTTATTACACAGCTACTTACTTAAGAAATCAATGATTTGACACTAAAACAATCCGCCAGAGTCTGACATCAGCATTGCGCCCATAGCAACGGTCTGTTATACATAGCAACAGTCTGCTGTAAAGAAATAACAGGCCGTAGAACGCCGTGATTGACCAATCGGAATTGAGTATTCAACAGAGCCGTTTAACAAATACAGATATGAAAGTGGTATCAATCTTCTCATCTAACTCGATTAATGACAGACTAATGCATTTATTGTTTAGACCATAAAATGGTCCCAGAACCCAAGGTGACATATTCAAAATGCTTGTTTTGTCCAACCAGTAGTACAAAACCCCAAATATTCAATCTACAATGATATACAGAGGAGAAAAGCATCAAATTCTTCCTTTTGAGAAGCTGTAACAAGATAATTTACGTAAATTCTGTTAGATAAATGACGTACGCGATTATCAAAAATGATGTAGAGCAACCTTTGGTGGATTTTTTTTGTCTTACTAAGTCTTGTGTTTCTCCCTCTCCTCCCTTCCAGGTTGCCTGTTTGAAGACGAGCTCTGTACACCGTATGAGTTCTGCGTCAATGGTAAGTCAGACTCAGCGAGTCGTGTACGCCCACCACACATCATTATATTGTACATCATCCCTGTAGCATCAACCATCATCGACCCAATGCACCTCTCAACCCGTCCTGGCTATTTTTAATCATTCAGGGATTTATAGATAGATAGATCGTCATTGGAGAGCTTGCTCACCGCATTTTGTTCCAGCTCAGTTTAGACACATGAGTCATGTTTAAGAAAAGCTTTAAAACATCTGGGAGCAAGGCTGCAACAGTGAGAGGCGAGCACAATATACCTATTAAACAGTTGTCTCATTTAATTCATCTAACTAACCACCAGGCTTCGGATCAATACCGGCAGGATGTTTTCCCTTTTATATGTCAAGGTTTACCCAAACCGCAAATGGTCACGACCTCATCTATAAAACCATCTTGTCATGGAGGATGGATGCGTCTGTGTCAGTGGTTGCCGTGGCAACGTGTCACCTGGGGAAATGTCATGGCTTTTCACAGCGTGGCATTCAGCAGAATCACACACAGCAGGGGGGCTTCAATTTTAAAGGAGATTGATAGCGTGTCGATATCGAGGATCATCTTCACGAGAGAGCCGTCGTGAAAGGTTAATGTATTCTCCCGTAGTGGAAGGTTCCAACACCATATTGTTCTTACACGCCCACTGGAGATCTACATCCGTCCCAGGGCGTGTTTTGTTTTTAATGATTGAATGCCTGCGCTTTGAGTTTGTTTGTTTTGTTTGCTCGCTTCATTTGCTTTCTGCAGATTCATCATACAATCAATTTCACAAGCAAGATGAAGCCAGCGAAGGGGACTCGTGCCTCGTTGGCAGACAATAGATTTACATGCAAAACATGATGTGACCTATAGGAGACAGCGTGGAGTAACAAACAGGACAAGCAATGAAAAACAGGACAAGTACCAGTTTGAATATTAATATGACACTAAGAAGAGGAGGGATGAGAATGACCTGAGATGATTATGTTTAGTGTTTGTCTCTCGTTACAGTCTGTGGGTGGCTTTGTTTATTACTAACCTCTTGTGTATTTACAGTGAACATATTCATTTTAATGCTTTAATTCTCATACACTCAAATCAGTTTATCAGGGCTGCAACTGACAATCATTTTCATTATTGATTATTTTCTATAGTAGTCAGTCAATAATTTTGTCTATAAGATGTCAGAAAATAGTGAAAAATGCCAATTGTAATTTCCCAGAGTTCAATGTGACATTCACAAATGACTTGCTTTGTCTAATCAACAGCGCAAAAGCCAAAAATATTCAATTTACTATTATATCAAAATAGATGCTGATTACTTTTCTGTCAATCAATTATAATTGATTTATCAATTATAAAATGTTCACCGATGTGCTTTGCCGAGAGATGACAACTGCAGTCTAGTAAAAACACAAAACTAATAATGTAAATTGATCCAAAATTAATAAATTAAGCATGAAAATCAAAACATAACAAGCATATTGCACATAGAAATAATGTTTAATAAAAGCAGAAATAATGAATATCAACAAGCTGAAGAAAAGAGACGGGTCTTATAGAAATAGTTTGACATTTCAGGTACGCCTATCGGCTTTCTTGTCGAGAAATGAATGTCCAGATGAGAAGATTGATACCACTCTTCTAGTTTTCACAGCTTGCAGTATTTTAGTGTGTTCAGGTAGGATTTTAAGTAGGATATGAAGACAATAAGGTTGGATTTCTATTTTGCAAATTTGCGTGTATATTGAGATTGATAACAAAGATTTTCTTGACAAGCATTCAGCAAAAAAAAACAAAAAACTAATAAAATAACAATAAGCATCTATTTTTTCTGTTTAAAAAAAGATTAAGGTCAAACCAGAAAGTCTGACTAAAGGTACAGTCCCCCAAAAAGATGAGTTATTGTTTCATCTGTTCATCAGAAGGAACAAAGAGGGTCAACAATTAGCCCATATTATACAATAACTGAATTAACGGGATAACACCTGTGAACTGGCTGTAGTTACATTTAGCGGAGTGGTATCAGTCCTCAGATGGGGTTTAAAGATATCTGTTGGCGGGGGTAAGATCTAATAGTGAGGGATAGTCAGTAGTCTTTGGGTTTGCAACATGTTAGAGAAGCAAATTTGGAGATCCCTACCCTTATTTCCATATTAACCCAGTTTAGGAAGAAACAGGGAAGGAGGAGGCCGTGCAGAAGAGAAATATGAAAGACTGACTTTAATTACACCGACTGCATTGGTACAGAAGGGAGCGGTGTGTAAAGCCTAATAGAGGGAAATTGCTGACACCTCGACAGAAAAAAACCCAGAGGCACAGAGGAGGGTCGTGGTGGGTGTGGACGTTTCATATTACATTAGACTATCACGCAAAGCTATGATGTGGATGGTCATTTCTTTCCCCTACATCTCTTCATCTTCTATTTTATTTTTATACGACGCTTTGGCCCAAGGAGCAACGCTCACATTATCCCTCTCACGCTGAAATATAATTACAGGGCGCTATGCTCAATAAAGGCAAATATATACAGGCGAGAAAGATTAATGTTGTACCTAATATGCAAGTAATGAGACATTATTTAGTTGCTTCATAACCCTCTACATATATTCAATCTACGCTCTGTCACTCTCCATCGGGCTCCTGATGAGCAGCAGCAGCATCCGCCGCGCAGACAGAGGATGAGTGGGAGTAACTAGGTCTGCCACTTCAACTCTTCCCCAGGTCCCTGAAGGAGTAACCTGGTTTATTCTGGGCTGGGCCAACCGTGCTCTTCCTCACCCATGCTGTTGCCATGCAAAGTGGCTGAGGGGAGGGGAAGGTTGAGAGAAGAAGCTGCTCTCTGCGGTGTCAATCAGCACCATTTTATACATGGCTGTCTGTCATTTACAGTGCATGTAACAAGTATTCGATCGGCTCAATGATTCGAAGTGTTGGCTAAAGGTGCTTTTACTAAATACTGACTATAAATACTGACATTTTATATTTGTAATTACCATTACTAACTACTTTGACCAATTGTGAATACTTTTTATAGGGTACAAGTACCAGCTTTAATAAATGAGAAGGGCAAAGAGGAAACATGTTCTTCTGCTGTAAATGTTATTGTGTCATTGATTAAGTAGGTCAATTACCATCCTCCATATATCATTAGATCTTCTGCTGTCATGTCTCATTTTGGAACCAACCTTTTCAAATCTTTGTTTCCATCTTCAGGGGAATACTTTGTCAGGCGTTCGTCTAAAGAGACCGGAAATGCATTTTAATTTGATGCAACTCTCCAGAGTCTGTGGCTTGCTGGTATGATAAGCTAAGCTATAGTACAGTGGATAAGTGCTACAAGTTTCCCTGAGGGCACCGGTTGCCTCCTATTAAACACTTAACCAACAGCGCTTCATCGATTGGTGGTTATCTCGCCTCCACTTGGGCCTATATTGTCTGAAATGTCCGCGCTGTATTTTAGATTTAAACGATTTAGGTGATGCGTCCATTGATCGAAAAGCACGCAACGAGTTCAACTGCAGCATAAACACTTTAAAGCAACCACTACAAAATCTATAAACCCAAACAGTGTGCATGGGCGGAGAAAGAGCGCCGACGCAGTGGGTGCAAATCCAAGAATAATCAAGAAGTGTTAAGTGAAGAAACACATATGAGACTGTACAAAAGACACAAGCTCTTCGGTGCCAAATGGGAGAAGTAATGATAAAAATAAAATAGACCTAATTTATATTCCACAGTTAAATTGAATCGGCGGTACGTTTTGATGTCTGAGAGTCTGGTTTATCTTTATTAATTTCTGTATTTACATGTAGATTGCAGTGCATGCATAAATGTAATTATCATTTCAAAGCCCACAATGTTCACATTAAAAAAAGACCTGAATAATCTGTAAACATTAATCACATCCTGATCACTTTTGTTTCTGTCCTTTTCTTTAGTAGCCGACTACATCTGGCCGGTCTCGGTGCATTGATTCGGCCCTATTCATTTTCATGACATGAGTTGCACAGCTAATACACCTGTTCCAATACGTCTTAATTTGTCTCCCGGGTCCGTCTCCTCCTCCTCCCGACGTACAGTCTTTTGGAAATGCCTTGCTGACTGTCAGCTTTAGTGTTTGCTCCTGTTATCCCAGAGCATTAGCCTTCACAGTTTAAATAGCTTTAGCGGCAGCCGGGTGTCGCACTGTCTGTCACAGTGGGAGGAGAGACGGCGTCTGGATTTACAGCTCTTTACCTTTTTTTTTTTGGCTGAAAATCTTCGTCTTTATTCCTGTCAACATGGCGCTTATCCAGACGTAGCTTCTCTTTAGTGAGGATGTCACTGATTTGTAGGGTTGTACGTCTGAGGATTGATCGATTGATTTCTGTGGCCTGTTTCATGCATTATAGATTAGATTGATCAGGGGTCATTTGCATTGCTGTTGCCTTTTCTTCATTGCAGGGACACAAATTGATCCATTGTCAGCTTAATATTTCCTTAAACCTGACAGATGATCACTCAAAAATCACTGTGTTCTGCTCTGCTTGATGGATTTTTGCTTCATTCCCAAATAGCCTTCAATGTGTCAGACCTACGTAAATTATCTGCTGATATATTTTAGGAAAAACTCAAAAAATATTTAATTGCCCTGCATTTCTGTTATTTTCCGATTTGAACAACCCTTCATGCACCAGACACACGCTGCGCTCCTCCACGCCTGAAATTAAAATGTTTTTAGCTGTCAGAAAAATCAGTTTCCTGCAAACTGTCAACTACAATGAGCCACTGTTGCTTGATAATCTCAGTATTGTGCATAAACACTATAAAGTGACAGCACAGTGCTTTGTGATTTGTCATGCATGCTGCTCCGAACGGTTCACTTCGTTAAGACAATCAACTGTAATGTTGAAACAAGGGTTTCTTTGTTGTAAAATACCTCTGACTTCTATTTTAAAAGCACTAAATCCCTGACAAAGGAGAAGGAAATAACATGTTTAACTGTAGCCATTGCCATGGAAACTAATTAGGGATGCAGAGCGTCAAACATTTTACATTTTCCCATGACTTGTTATGTCACCAGCCTCTCCTCATTTCTTACATAATATGTGTTTGTTAGCGTCTGACTGGGGAAAACTAAATCATACCAGAAGTCCTTGAGAAATATAATATAATGACAAAACCTTAAGCTATTATATTAACCATGTCACCCGCGATAATATCATTAGAAGAGTGTGCTTGTTGGTGCAGAGTAAGGAGACAGTTGACGTCTTGTGAATCAGACGTCTGTGATGATCTGTGCATCTGTAGGTGGGAAGTTTTCCTCTGCGCTGTTTTGAGTTCCCAGAATAACTCCTGAGCGTTGCACTGTGTTGTTTATGCTAATTCATCGCCTCCCACGGGCTTCTTCCTGTACAGAGCTGTCATTTAACGGGTCACAGGCGAAGGGGGGAGGGGGGGAGTCAGGAAAACACCCGCTTCTCGTTTGGAATAAGAATTAAGTTTAGATTCTGACATCACGTTATTATCTCTGTAATCAGCAGTCACTGACTTCTACACCGAACACGGCACTGTAATTAAATTATTTGTAGTCGAAGGTGAAAACTGATGCTTGATGAGGTTTAAATAGATGAAATAAAAAAGTGAATATTTTTCCTTTTCACTCGTCCTCCTCTCTGTGTCAAAAAGTTAAGTCACGTAGATCAGGCTCCCTTTGTGCGGCCGGTTGGCGCCAGGGGGGCCTCCGCAAATTGGAGGGACGATGAAGGAAAATGCTAAAAAAAAAATTATTTTGAAAAATAAATTCTTATTTTTATTATTATTATGAAATCTAAAATATAATGTATTATAATATATAACATATCAGAATCTTATTTGCCACACCCTTCTTTCAAAAACATCATTCATCACGTCAGAAGCTGTCAGTGTTGACCTTTAACGGTCTGCGCCTGCCACAAAGCTGCTGCTGAAAGTAGCTATCATCTATCTAGCTAGGGCTAACTCACAAAGATGGACACGTTTTTGAAAAGAAAAACACATACAATACAAGCAGATACAAACACGCAGACACACACAATATTGTTGAATGTTGTTAAACTAAACTGACAAAAAATGCAAAAAATCTTATAATGGAAACCAGAAATATTGAATCTGATGATGTGATTAAAGGTTTGAAATACAATTATAATTATTATTGCATTAATAAAAGTAAGGAAATATATTGAGAAGTTTTATTTTATTTATTTATTTTAACATTTACTGTAGCATTGTCAATGGTTTTTTAAAGGCATCTTGCAATAGGGGGGCCCCAGCCGTAAACTAATGCTACTTAGGGGGCCTTTGCATTGAAAAGTTTGGGAACCCCTGACATAGATGATTAAGAGATATTATTGATCATAAACGTGCGGTGTATGGATGGTGTCGGAGGAGGAGACAGCATGTAATGGACATCAGTGTTTGTGTGTTCTACGGTCCCCCGACGTGTCATTGGGCGTCAGTCGTACCGTTGATGTTTGCTGTCACTGTCCGACATCTTGGGCCTAATTAATGGGACGCTGCGGTGCATGACAAAGTGTTGATTCACATCATTAGATCTCGTCTAATCTCGGTGGCATCCTCACACATACTCGCACACGGCAGTACGCATGATTGCTCTCGCGCACGGACGAGATGGCTCAGATCGAATCTGTAGGATTCATCTCCAGAGATCATCTGAGAGGTGGACTTTCATTTGGTGAGTTTAGCCAACAAGAGACGCGTGGATTTATCTCTCCAGCTGAGAGAAGGTGACAACGCGGGTCATTTATATTCCAGGCGCCGCGTTTGCACACATTGCGCTCTGACCCCCCCTGAGCCTCCGCATCCTTCTGAGGTCTGGACCAGCCATTGAATTATGGGGCTGATAGGGACTCTGTGGCGTGGGTTGCCTAGCAACCTGTATTGAGTGAGGCGGGAGGCCCTGCTGATAGGGAGATTACCAGGGTCCCTGATAAAGTCCTTCCTGCCATGAACGGCTGCTTATCGTTGTGCTGTCAGAGGAAAAATGTCAGCTATTACCTCCCCCAAAACAGGAAGTTAGAGGTGTAGAGACGCTGCAGGTGCCACACACCATTACAACATTTTAACTGGGCACGAAACATCTTTCTCATGTGTGCTTCTCACTTTCAGCTATCAAAACACATCCCTCATGAACCTGTTTCCCTCTGTTCTTTTTCTGTAGATGGAGTGTTTGGAAGGTGCCAGGAGTTGGCCGCCGCAGACCTGTACACATACGATGTTTCTTCCTCTGCTCTGCAACGCCTCAGGATCCTCCTACAGAAACTGGCTCACAGAGGTACACGCCGCCTGTCTGTCTTTGTCCGAGCGTCCCCCCCCTCCTGTTCGGCAGCCTTTATCAGTCATGTACAAGGCCTTACAGCAAATGCTTGTCAACTGCCATTGTGTAACGCAAGCCAAATAAGCCGAGCTGTCTCCTTGGCTAGCGCGGTGCCACACCAACGAGCTAGAACAGGTCATTTGACTCATATCGGGCCATTGTTTTTTGCCATCATCGCCGAACCCCAGCAGCCAATCTAATTGGCTTGTACGCTGGTGGGACATTGAGAGCTAATTTTGTGGATGAGTAACTGTGAGGTGCACGGTGTAATCACATTAGGCAGTCTCCTACTCAATCAATGGCAGCAGCTAATGTGTTTGTTATAACAGCTTACATCTTCGGGGGGGCGTATTTACAATAGGATGTCTTCATAGCAGAAGTATAGCTCATTATGAATGAAGTTACAGTGAGGGTCCCCAACCTTGGAGCCATTCTGGAGTCATGCAGCGGCACATCTCCTCAGTTTTGTCCCGTTAATATGGCCGATTTTTATATTCATGTCTTGTACCGTCTGTGGTAGGCAGAGCTTCTTCTTTGCTGATGGTTGTTATGGTGTGTGTAACAGCTAGAATTGACTGGAGCCTCCAGGCAGTCTGCCGTTATGGATCCATTGCTGCTAAACAAATGGATCTGGCTTGTTTGTTTCTAACAGACAACTCTTGGAAAGGTATTTCCCGCCCATAAAATGTCTAAATTTAGCTTGAATGTGATGTAGGAATATGTGTCCCAAATGGTTACATGGACCCGTATAGTCTTAATTACTTCCTAGGAAGTTTCCTGGAAAGACATAAGTAATTTGGTACTAATTAAATGTGAAATAATGCAGACACAGTGTCTCACAGTCTCAGACCTATGTCTCTATTTTACTTATAATTAGTACTAATTACATGGTTATTTCTTTTGACAGGAAATTATTAATTAATTTGTAGGACTTTACAGACCAAGCAAATTATAAGAAAATTATGTGCATATTTTCTCCACACATTTGGCAGCCTGTAACTGCAGCTATAACCCACCAGGGGGCAGTAGACTCCTTTAACACAGACCGTGACCACCAGCATCAGCCCACAGAATATAATTGGCTTTGCAGGCCACTCTGAGCTTAATATCTTTTAACAGGCGTGAACCACTGTTGAAAATCATTAAGAGTAAGCAGTCGGCCGGAGGAAATCCAAAAAAAAAAAAAGAGGGGCGAAAAAAAAATGCAGTGATGAATATTAAGCAAAGCGAGACCACACATTTATTCTAATTACTGCTTAGAAATAAACAAATGAGAGTGAGGGGGATGAGAAGAGATCCGGTGTGTAATTTTGTCTTGCTCCGCTGTTTAAATTCTTTAGATCATCACGCGACTCTGACCTTGTGTTTGTAGACACCCGTTTACAGACGCCGCAGACATGACATCATCACTTTGAATCATTTTCCCCCTTTTCTGTCTTGTAGAATCACATCCACAGACACGGAGCATTATCCTCGGATGAGTCCACGATGCACTGTTAATGCTCGGTGGCACGTTATTCTTATCAGCTCAACAGCTCAACAGCTATTGAAGTGTCATCTTTAAGATGTAGGGGACACATTTTTTTTTATTTTTCATCCCAGACAGGGTTATAAAGACCATTGTACTGTAACCTAAATTGAAGAGATGAAGGCGGGAAAAAAACGAGCAGGAACATCAATGGAATCGATTTACAATCCTCTTTATCTTGCATCAGAGATGCAGGTAGAAATCGCACAATCTCTGCTCACTGCACAACACCAATGTCATTCAGATCAATAGAAATTGACCCTTGTACAAAAGGGCTTGGGTTGTCTCGATGTGTCCCCAATGGCAGAGCACAATGTCTGGTATTACATTTTCACCACAATACCTTTTTGAATGCAAGACCCTGTCATCCAACTGCAAATGACTTTTATATTACACAGCATCACCTAAAGCCAGGCAGCTTTAGTATTCACCGTGTGCAGCCACAGTGTGTCTACACTTTTCATAGCCAGGCTGCTGTCATATTGCTGTGGAGTCATTATGGGCTCTGCTAAATGTGTGTGTGTGTGTGTGTGTGTGTATGTGCAGGATGGGATTGTGTGAAGATACACACAGAAGCTAATTCAGTAATATATTAATTTGATGTACAATATATTAAAATGACGGAGCATTTAATTGAATGTTCGCTAAACACTGCCCCTGAACGCTAAATGTCCAATCATAGCTTAGCAACCGTATCTAGACAGGGCAGGTCTGTCTAGCTTTGGACTTTGCCACATATTGGGGGGGGTTGTAGTTAGAGCGATGAATCTGTCGTTATCCCACATTCTCGACTAACTAGCTAACTACCTACCTATAGTAGTAACCTAGCATTAGCGTTATTTACAAAGGCAAAAGGCATGGCAGTAGCTACCTACAATATTTTTGGGGGTTACGTTACCTGCTCATGACTAGAACATCCACCTCGATGACGCTACAGACGGTTAAACTGTTATCGGGGTATTAAATGGACGTTATCAGTGGTTATAAGCCTCATGTGTGTGGGTCAGTAGGGGCCTGTTACACCCACTAGTAGGTTTTATCATTGATTCACATGTTAGATCAATGAAAGTAGACGACAGTGACCTCTAGTGACCGTAGTAATTATGACAGGAGCAAAAGCGGGAGTCAGGCGCTGCATTATAGACGGTGTGAAACTCCATAGGTTGAGGTCGGGGGCGATAGATGGGACACAAAACACGGGGCTTTCACCAAGGAGACCGGGATTTGCACCTTGTGTGAAACCAACAACGTATATTTGTCTTTGTGGTAAGTTTCACTTTCACTTTTTGAACCTATTTTTTTTTTAGCCAAAACATGATGTTTCCCCTTAAACAAAAGTGTTTTTGTTTTGTTTCTGTTGAAAACGTAACATTTTCATGCAGTTTTACGAGTTAAAACGTGTTGCTTTTAAGTTTTGCTTTCACTTTTACAAAGTAGTAGGCATAGTAGGCCCCTAATGACTCACATCTATGATGCTTATTGTGACCGATAATGCACATTTAATAGCCTGATAACAGTTGAATCGGATGCACGCTACTATATCAGAATTTAAAGTAAGCAGTGGGTCAGTCCTGCTCTTTATTTGACTTGGGGAACGTTTACACTTCAACAACCCCACCCAAACTTGCGGTAGCTAATGTTTAATTTGCCAAATTCATCGGTTATTCTTCGTCCTTATATTCTTTTCTCTTGTAAATGTGTTTGAAAACAAGAACAATATGCATAAATCTAACCACTGTATGTAAGTATGCTTTTTCATAGTAAGCATCCAAACCATCCAAGGGTTATGTTAGAATGAATAACACTTTAATTAATATACATTTTTATTTATAATGCAGTAAAAATACATGAAAAATGCTGCTACTTATAAGTTAGTGAGGATGCTGACTGGGACAAGTAGCTTTAGCCTCAGTCTTTTAGCACAATATCATGTATGCAGACGTCATTTAAGAGCCATTAAGAGGATTCTCGTTTTAAAACCAAACCAACTGACGGAGTTTTAGCGTTAGCATTGGCTTAGTCAGAACTTAGTGAACGGTCAGTTGGACTGCAGGACAGATGAAGGTTAATTCTGCGTTTTTTAAACTAGTTCATGTCCTATTTTTCAATTCCTGGTAGGTATTTATACTGTCAAGCTCCGCACTCTCAACATCAAAATGAATCATGTCAGAATGTAACACCGGTGTTCTTGATATAACACGTTAAACTACACTTACCTGCAGTCGATTGACCTCCTGACCCCGTGCGGCGCGGTGGATATTCTCATAGTACTGACAAGTGAAGTAAGATGATGCATTGTGACATTTGCATTAGCTCCATTGACAGGAAGCATCAGTCAGGGAGAATCAGTGACCATAAACTGACATCATGTCACTCCAGCGCCACTGAAACCACATGCTCCTACTTCTTTCTTTGACAGACAATCGACAATACCCATTGTTGTTCCTCTTCATATTCTGCTCTGTCTGTTCCTTGACAACCTTGCTAGATGGTACCGGAGAGAAAAAAAAAAAGTCAGACACACTCACACACTAACATGCCATGTGAAAACTTGAGTTGTTATGAGGAAAACAAGAGTGCTTTTATTGAACCGTTCAGTGTGAGTCCGTGTCTGTGAAGGGGGCACGATCATTTCAAAGAAACCTGCTGCAGATTTTTTACTCGGAGCAAAATGATTTCCTCCACAGGCAAATAATCGTTTGTATCCTTGTAGATGTTCACCAACTGTTTTTCAGTAATGGCAATATGAAATTACTTCAGTAGAGGCGGTCGGGCGGTCACGCTTCATTCAAACCCACAGAACTTTATTTTAAATGTTACTTTAAAAGCCTCTAAAGATACCGAATACATCAGTCTGGATTTTGGGGGAATGTGTATAAAATAATGGATAGGGTATTTAGAGTATTTGCATTTTAGGAAATAGTGTAGCCATAAAAAAATGCAGTCATATCACTCAGTGTTAACATCATATAGCTTCAGTGAAGAGAAGTTGATATAAGCTGGTGGAATAAGACCATAAAGCTACTTAAGGGTTAAACAATGTATGTGTGGTGTAAGTATGTTAAGAAGACAACAGCAATACTCAGTAATATTGTTTAAAGGAAATGAAATGACACTAGAGCTGCAACGATTAATTGATTATTTATCAAGTATTAAATTAATCGCCGACTATTTTGTTAATTGATTAATCGATTTGAGTAATTTCTAAGAAAAAATATGTCTAAATCCTCTGATTCCAGCTTCTTAAATGTAAATATTCTCTGATTTCTTTCCTCCTCTATGACAGTAAACTGAATATCTTTGAGTTCTGGACAAAACAAAACATTTGAGGACGTCATCTTGGGCTTTGGGAAACACTGATCGACATTTTTCACCATTTTCTGACATTTTATTGACCAAACAACTAATCGATATTAACAATGAATTATACAACTATGTATAGTATAGTGACATAGAGGATTATCAGCAGTTTATCTGCAGTTCTCCATATCTCTACGGAGCATTTTAGCATCTTTCAGCTCATTTGTTTTGGTTTTACAGCACATTTACGGTTTCGGTTCACTCTCAACGCTCTCATCAAGGACATTTCCAGATTCAGCAGCGGAAAATCCGATCTGCCCAGCACCAAACAACAGACAGACACAGTTAGGTGACTAGCTGGTGAACATAGTGGAGCATTAGCAGCTAAAGAGACAGATGGTGGAGACCAAAAACAGAGCTAAAAGAGACACAATTTTAAATTTTACAGATCAAACAATCAATATTTTACCAAAAACTTAGATTTAGCTTGAAGACTACAAACACATATAAGACCAAACTTATACAGAGCACTTAGGAAGAGCAACACAATCCCTCTTGACCAGCAGATTAATAGACAATGAAAATAGTTGCAGCCCTACTGCTCACAACATATTCATATCTTCTGCCACACCATTGCACCATTGCTTTAATTTCAATTTGGATTGACACATTTCATTTAGACTAATTAGGGTCGAACTCGCAGCTAAATTATTCACGCTCTCTTCCATTAATGCCTTTTAAAATCAGTTGGTGGGCAGAAGTAAAGGAAAGGGGAAAATCTGCATTTCAAAAACAGCAGATGAAACTACAAGACATGTAGACAGGTTCCCATCTAATAGGCTTTGAATATTTAGGAGACACCCCCCACCCTCCACCCCTCTCTCTGTGTCACAGAAAACAGACAGGAGGCCAACAGAAATATCTTGCTTGTTTGAAAGCTGTTGCGCTAATGGCAAGGCGTTAATTAACTGAGGCATTTGCCTGAGACGGCGTGCAACCTTAACGGGCGAAAAACCCAGCAGCACTTGGTGATGTAACCTGGACTTACAGATGCATTTGCATGACATTTATTTAGCTCCTCAGTGCCAGGATAATCAGCTGAGAGGTTGATTGAGAGGAATCCAACCGTAAAGGCCCCTCCACTTTTCCTTCCTGACTTTTTCCCTCTTACAAAATGGCTCATTCTGATTCTGTAATTTGCACCGGCGTACCTTTTTCCCCTCAAGTGCACCCATCACAGACACACAACAACATGGTATGTATGGAAATGAGTGCATCCCCCAGGAGACGGAGGGGATAGAGGTGTCACAGTCAATGAAGCCGGCGTCACCCTCGCACATTCACCATGAACCCCGTTTAACCAGCTGCAGCTAACCGCTTGGTACCATATGGATCCTTTAGGGCTGAAGCCAGACCTGATTTCCCCGTCACCGCTGATGATAGCGTAAATGATCATCACCGCACTAATATATAACAAGTATACACCACGTCGGTTAAGCCATGGGTAGTTAACTGTCATTGTTGTACGGATGGATGGCTGAGCCGCGTTCCAGAACAGTGGCAACATACGCTGCTTTGTGCTGCATTCAGCGCTGCCAAGAATGACTGGAGGCATCTGTAGCTGCTCTGCATTGCTCAGATCCTCATCTGGTGCTTATGAATATCTATGAGAATACCCAGAGTCTATGGGTGAGAAACAGGGCTAATGAAGACATTCTGCAGTGTTGATACTTTCATTTTTTGCGTATTTTTTAAACCCAGGCTGTTAATTTATCACCATTAAACATGTCCACATCATTAAGAGCTGCATTGTTTCTATAGATAAATAAAAAGTTAGGTATGTGGCATCTTGGAATCGAAGCCTTCCCTCACATACAACCTAATTATTCTCATTAAAAAATGCTTCTGCACTGAGATGAAGTGTCATCAGTGAACATCTTGGCTCCTTTTAAAAAAAAGTATAATATCTGTGGTATTCCTACGCTCTTTGCCGATGGAATGCTGTGCCTCTTGGCTCATTGGGAATGGGGCCATGTTTTGGGTATCTTTTTTGCTTGGGTAGCTCCATCTGGTCCTGGCACCAGTGTGCTTTGCCCCTGCCCAGGAGTTCTGCATCCCAACTATGTGTTGGCAATTAGCAGAGATGTTGGCAAGGCGTCAGGCCGCAGTGTGACATTCTCCCTGGGCTTGTTGACTGGCTGTGGTGTGTGTGTGTGTGTGTACATGTCTGTGTATATACATGTGTCCATACATGTGTGCATGTGTAGTCATGGCTTCCTATAAGTAATTTTAGACCTCCTCTACTCTACCGTTCGAATTCCTCCTCGCTGTTTTGTTTAAAGCTAATATAACTATAACTAACAATTTCCTCAAGTAGAGAACTTACTGTTCAGTCACCATTTACAGGAATGCTGTGCCAAAGAAACAATATTTCTAACAATATTTACAGACTAATAGATGAACTGATTGTTTGGAATTTGTTTTCGACACTTCAAGGTTATATTGAGTCAAAAGGTGTTTAAAAGACCTAACGACCAAAGGGTTTAAACTCTGCATCATATGCTACCTACTTTGATGGTTTGAATTTCAATCTTTGTTTCCAGGTTTGACATGGCAGGACGACCTCACCCAGAAGGTCATCTCTAGAGAGCTCTCCAAACTGAGGACCATCCCTCTCCGCCATCAGGCCACAGCTCCGAGCCCCCTGACCGCCTACAGCAGCAGCTCTAGAGACTCCAGGAAACTAAGCAGAAACCTTCAGCAGTACCTGACGGGCCTGGGCTTCCTGACGCAGTCTGAGCTCGATGGACAACCAGGAATCCAACGACAGGGAGCCAGCGTTCAGGTACATTAAGAGTCTCACACACTTTGGCCGTGTAGCAGCTGCTGGCTTTGGAGTGGATTGGACACGTGTGACTAGTCCTCAAAATTCATGCAGGTTAATAATCAAAGAATTTTAAAGGGGAACTCGACCTAAATTAAGAATTACAACATGTTATTTCCATGGCCTAGGAAAGTTCAATATTTGTGAACATGAGCTAGTCTCTCTCAAAGCAAGAAACCAGAGAAGTAAGTCTCAAACTTGTGATGTCATAAAGTCTGGAGCTGCTCCATAGACAATGAATGGGAGATTGATTTTGTTGACCTACTGAATATTTGTTTTCTTCCAAATGAGCTTAGAACATCTCCCTAAGCGCTCTCAGTGTCATCAGTAACATCTCTCCCAATTCATTGTCTATGGAGCAGCTCCAGACTTTATACCTGATGACATCACAAGTTTGAGTTTTAGCACTCTAGTTTTTGGATTTGGGGGAGAGTTGTTCATGTTTGCTAATATTTTTGGACTGTCTTTGACCATAGGAATAGCATGTATGAATTTTGAAAATGGGCGTAGTTCCCCTTTGAAGAAAGACTTAAAGGGGCGCGCCACAGATTTTACACATGAAGTATGTTCAATTTACTTTTCACAAAGAGTACTATACAGTAGGGCTGCCACCTCTTAGTCGATAAGTCAACTAATCAGTCGTTTTTGGTCTTAGTCGACTAAGATTTCTTTGGTCGATTAATAATTTTTTATGCTTTTTTCATGCTGAATGATTTATTTCCAAGAAACGTATGAGCACATCTCTGGTAAACACAAGATTTAAAGTGGTGCTTTTGAGTGATTCTTTGTGGAGAAACTAAGTTTTACAGATCTGTTGATTAAATCAACTAATCGATTAGTCGACGAAATTGTATGAGCGTTAGTCAACTAAGAATTTCTTTGGTGGAGGACAGCCCTACTACTCAGCCTGTGAAAAACAGTTGTACTGTATACTGTCTTCTGTGACTCTGATGTCATCACGGTTATCTCGGCTTGGGCATGACACTTTTTTACCAGAAAGCCTCTTATAAACTGAGGGTGTTTGGTCTGAAAGATGAGCACATTTAGGACGCAGGGAGGGTCTAATGAAAAAATGCTATCTAGATCCATCATGGAAAATGTAGGATACAGTGTTTTTGGCGCTTAGTCTATACTAGAGAGATTAAAAGTCAAGATATCTCAGCCTCTGCTGCTTCAGTTTTGACCATTTTTTAAATCTGTCCCTGTCCCGAAGTATAAGTGACCCTTTAAAAAAACGTACCATATTTTAATGTCTTAATGTAACCACCATTTAGATCCAGGATTAAGGCAAGAAATACTGGTCCACAAAGTAAACAAACAAACACGTTTTCCTCGGCTAAATTATGGAAGGGCCTCTTCCTATTCCTTTTGAAACAGAGTCAGTATTTGCCGGGGTCGCCCTCTTGTCCCCGCACCGCTTTTGTTTCTCGCTCTCTGTCTTCTCCTTCCTCTCCCACTGAGCGGGGACCTTTTTACACAAAGATCCTCCATCACCTCTTTACATTATTCAATCCTCATATTTAGGGTGGAACCCGGGCTTTGTGTGAAATGTGCTCTGCATCCTTCATCGGCTAGCCGCTTCCTGCTGCTGTGTCAGTGCCGCCATAATGCAAAGTTGAAGAGTTCAGGACCTTCCTTATTGATGAGACGAGCTCCTTTGTTGTGTAGTGTGATGGAAAAAGGCAAACATGGTTAGCGTGAATGGCAGAGCACCCCCGTCTCGCTGTGCTAATGCCATTATGGCCTCTCAGTATGCCGGGCTTGGAAAGACTGACATTTTCTCTATATACATTTGAAGGACAGAAAATGGCACCGAGGGAGATAGCTAGTATTAGTGCAGCAGCGACATGGATAATAATGCTGCTCAGTGGATCGGATATATACTGTGTGCTGAATTGAAGCGTGGGTCCTTATGATTTCAGAAGAATGATTTCTTTTCCTCACAGACAGAACAAAGAACAAAAACTCACATTTTGGCGCCAGTATTAATACCAGCTACTATCGCCAAATGGTTAAAAGGCCTCTGAATGCCTGAGTACCACTGCATTGTGATGTTATAATTCATCATGTGTCAAATATAAACTCATATGGCTAAATCTGAAATCAGATGACTCATAGTTTTTAGATAAGGCTGCTACTTCTCTGACAGAAGGGATATGCTTTTAAAGTTTGTTGTGGAAACGCATGAAATTACTCTTTGAGTGACACTATCTCATCTGTGATTTCCATAATGCAATTTCCAAGGGCAGTTGTCTTTGATCTAGAATCCCTATTCATATCCTGTCCTGTCTAGTCGAGCCCAGGTTGCTTCTCCTTTTATACTAAAGCCTGTCACAACAATGCTGACCCAGCGCAACCCATCTAATGTTCTCATGGGGAGAAAAAAAAGTATCGCAGAGCTGAAACTAGGTTGAAGATTCATCATGTGAATGTTGTCACTTACACTACAGAAATGAACTAAATAAGACTAAGAGCCTGCGGACATGCTAGCAGCTTTGTGAGGCTGTACACATTCACAATGACAATGCTAGTATGCTGATGATTAGCAGGTATAATGCTGCGTTCACATGGAATCAGGCAGACAGACAACACCGTCTGGACGGCACAGGAAAAACATACAAACAGTATGACGGAATTGCAGGACGGCAAAATGAAACACATATATGTTGCTAGGGTGAAGGAATAAAATATATTAAATAAAATTATTTTGTGTCTACCATTTTATTATTTTAGTAATGCATGTAGCTGCAAAATGCAGCTTTCTTTTAATATTCTATTGCAAACTTAAACAACTTTCTCCGGTGTGAGGGAGCTACGTAACATCCGGTTATAAGTTCCGTTGCAGTGGACAAAAAAAAGTTTGAATATTTTAACTTTGTCCACTAACATGATATCCGGTTTGTTGTCTATCGACTGCCTGATTCCCTGTGAATGCAGCATAATGTTCATCGTGTTCACCATCTTAGTTTAGCCGAGTTTAGAGTGTTACAGTAGCATACTAAATCACTAAACACAAAGTACAGATGAGGATGAAGGGAATGTCATTAGGTTTGCAGGTATTTGGTATCATCCCCCCACCCATTTGTCTGTGTGTATGTATGAGAGTGTGCCTGTGTATGTCACCTGTTTTTTGTCGTTCGCCTACTGTTTGTCTCACACCGTTTTTCCCCCCGAATGTGTAAAGCGTCTTTGAGATCCTAAAAAGCGCTATATAAGTTTAATCTATTATTATTATTATCATTATTATAAACAACACATTAAACTTGTCTGAAGGAGATATATGGACTAGAAAAAGAGTTATTACAATTCATGAATTCATGAATGTCTTGTTGTCTGTCTTAACTAAATAATGTAAACTTATAGTGGTGCTAGAGGAAAAGTCAGGGGGTCACCAAAGTCATTAGGATTCATCCTCTGGGGATCATGAATGTCTGCACAAACTTTAATGGCGATCCATCCAATAGTTGTGGAGATATTTCAGTTTGGACCAACTGTCAGACCATCAGCCATCCCTAGAGCCACGCCGCTAGCGTGGCTGAATGACATATTAACAATGCTCTACATGTGCTAAGTGGCATTTTGTGTTGTAGAATGAAGACATCAAGTCTGAAGGTCACTTGGAGCCCAGCCGGTCAAAACCGCAGCAGGGCTGGAAGGAGACCACCATCTACAGCCATCAGAAAGGAGCTGGCCAAACTCCAGTCACCAAAGTGTTCACCCAGAGCGGAGAGGGCAGACACCCCAAGCTCAGTACAACCTTCTCCAACCGGGACCCGGGGAGGAGCAAACTGCTAACCAGCCAGCTGGAACGGCTTCTCGCCGAGGTGCCGAGCACTCAGCAGGGCGCCCAGGGTGGCAAGTCTGCGTGGCCCAAAGGAAAGCTCCACTACCTCAGCTACATCAGGCCGGCTCCGAGTGACCACGCCGAACCGCAGTCTCAGGTGGATTTTGGCTCCAAAACCCAAAGGCCTAATCTAGACAGACTTCTGCTCAAGGCTGGCTCAAACCGACTGACCGCCAAAGAGCCTCTCAGTGTCACCGACGGTAAGATCACACTCTGGCTTTTAGATTTGCACCACAATATTCCTATTTTTTGTTAGTTTGTTTGCTTTTTAGGGAAAATGATGTCTTACACTTAGTTTGATTGTCATTTCTTCTCTGTTTCCTGTCCAGAGCGATTCATCCATAATATGGTGAGCCAGCTGGGGAGGCACAGCGTCAACATGGAGGCTTTGATGGGCAAAGACCTGGACCAGCTGGCTGGGGTCATCACAGGCAGGCTGCAGAAGGTGCATGAGGAGCGGCCTGTGGTTGGGGCCCAGCCAGGACCAGAAGCCGCTGACTCCAGGGTGGACACAGAGGGTAACAGGGAGCCGCTGGCAGCCGTGCAACTGAATCAAGACCAGGACCTGAAATCAGACAAAGGGCAGGATCCAAACCAGGAAGACACACTGAGAACGAAACAGCAAGGTGAGTGAAAGAGAATAAAAACTGGCACCATTTGGAGTACTTATGCGTTTATTTTCTGCCATAGATATAAGTTTATAAATACGTTAATAATGCTTTGTTCGTATAATCCTCATAGAAAGTGCCAAATGTATTTTTGAGTATTTCATTTTTACTGTTTTTTTTCTTTGCTAAATACAAAAGAGAACTTCAGTTTTCACACAATCTGCTCACATAAATTGTGTTTGTTTCCAGGCCAACAAATAGACGGCGCAGACAAAGAGCCTGTTGACAAGGTGAATTTAAAATTACTCTGCTCAACCAACAAATTGGTTTCTCGGGGAGGGAGACATGTCCAAACTTGCACTTTATTCACTTTTGAATGCTACTTCAAACAGGGATGATTTGAAAGTTGTGCAGACTTACTGTTGAATTATTCGAGTTTGAAAGCAGCTGCAGGATCTTATAAAATTCCTTGAGTGTCTATATTTTCATTTAATGGAACTCCAAAAGTGAGATGAACGAAAATAGTTCTGCATGGTGCCATGAATCTTTTGTTTAACTTTTGGTAAGTAAGTAAAGCTACTGAATGCACCCTTTGATAATTATAGGTAAAAAGGATGTCGTTAGACCTTGGACCAGCACTCAGACATAGAAATATCAGTGAATGCAACATATATTCATACCTTTTTAAATGATTGCCACATCCAATAGTATAAAAGTCTCTATTCAGGGTACTAATTAGTTTTTCCTCAGAACTTTTTAAGCTCTCTTCTAAAAGGAAATTAAAAGTAATGTATTGCTAAAATGATGTAGAAATGCCTTCAATATTCTAAAGAGGAATTTTTGATTTAACACAGCACACAGCCTTCTTCTCCAAGCTGCTGGACTACCTCAACCTGGAGCCCTTCGGCGATGCTCCAGACGCCAACGTCGGCCCGCCAGCTCCCCTCCGGAAAATGGTCGGAATGGAGAACGTCCAAAGCCGGACGACGCTGGACCAAGTTCCCGTACCTCACCGCTGGGAGGAGAAGACCTTGCCTGCGAAGGAAGGCGCCACCCTGCGTTTCACCGGTGGTGCAGATGGGCCTGACGTTCAGGTGGACTCAGAGATCCAGAGGTGGATGCAGGGGAATCAGGCCCCAGCGGGGAAAAAGCAGCTGGAGGAGCCGCAGAAGAAGGACATGAGAGTCAAAACGCAGCTGGTCCACGTGGGGGTGAAGGAGTTTTCCAGCAGAGGGAAGGACAGACACTTCGGCTACATTATCACCGGCTCAGAGTGAGTAGGATGCACATAATATACAATATTACATATTGATATTACAATGATTCAGATTGTACTATCATAATAGTCTGAATCAATGCATCTTTTAGACACACACAGTATGAGGAGCTGAAGCTGGTGCTTCACTTCTGTATACACGATAACAAAGTTTAGTTTATAGAAAATAACATTAGAAATTGAGGAATTAGATAGTAGGCGTCTCAATATTATGTGTCAAAAATTATACATACAAATAATTCTTAATACAGATTCTTGTCTATTAAATATGGGGTGGTGGGGAGCAGTTTGAACTGACTGCTTGCACTTACATTTAAGTTTTTAAAGTGGGATCAGACTAATCATGAATGATCAGCTGCCTTTTATTAGGTATTTTATTCTAATACTGTTTGCATTTTGTGTTGTTTGGTCTGTGTTTTCCTGTTAAGCTTTTGTATATTTGTATAAAGGTTCCTCTAGTTAGACTTTAAATGGGGTGGTATGGGATATTGGCCAAAAGAATCGCGGCCAAAAGAGTTTATTACAACAATATCATTGCGATATCTAAATAAAATAAAATAAAATAAAATAATAAAATAAAAAAAATAAAATAAAATAAAATAAAATAAAATAAAATAAAATAAAATAAAATAGAATAATGGTGATAATAATAATAATAATAATAATAGTAATAATAATATTAATAATAATAATGCTATCAGTCAAATTCATCTTTAAAGGTGCTACATAAAAAAATCAGAGCATTAATATAGCAGCAAACATCTATTTTCTGTGTAAAGATATATCATAGATATGCTCAGAATTGGCAATTTAGCGCCTTTAACTTTGTTTATTTTGCGTTTCGTCTCTTTTTTGGCAAATTAATTACACTCAAAATGTAGTGTAGGGAAATTGAGAGAGAGTCTGTAACCATAACTGTACATATAGAATGATTTAAAAGACGCTGGACTATTTACACAATATTAATTTTTAAATATCATGGTTATCGTCAATAGATATGTCATGACACCCCCAATCCTAATAAAAATAAACTTAATAAATGGCTTGAAATAGCATTGCATTGAATATTAGATATAGTATAAAACAGAGACACATGCTGTGGCAGCTGTCCTGTGCTACATTATAGATGTAGACTTGAACGTCTTTGAACTGCGCTCATATTAACTGTAGCTTTACTGTTGAAAACTCTGTCAATAGATTGATCTACAGTATGTCAGTAACCTCTTTTACCTTAGTCATTGTTGTCCTCATGCAAAAAGCATCAGTGACAACCCTGTAAAAGCTACTCTCTTATTCTTAAGTGGTGATTATCAGCTGACTTGATGGTGCTGCTCACAGCTTCATATCATAGTTTATTGCTCTCACCAGCCGTACTGTTGAACCTGTTTCAAGGCAGACTCATTACATACCTTAATACCGAGCATATGTCTGCTTTGTTCAGTTACTTAAAACTGCCTTTAAGAGACACAATTTCTCTGTAAAACCACCCACATATTCACGTCTTTATGGAAAAGAATACCGCAGTTTGAAATCCTCAGCGTGCGCCGCACCTGATTACAATAGCAGGGATGATAAATCCCTCAGTGTGTGGGTATTACTGTGCCGTATTACGGCTTTAATGATGATACTTTGTCAGGAAGGGTACAGCCAAGTTCTCTCCCTCTCCTTCGCTCTCACCTCTCAGTCAGACTCAGGCTCAGCAAAGATAAGTTCCTATCGACTGTGTCTTCTTCGCCCCTGGCCCTCTCTCAAATCCCTTTATGGCGTTATCACGTCAGTGCGTTGTCCTTCACCTGTTCAACACACGTCGGCTCATAAAGGTGCGATGGGCGCAATCTCTGTCACCTTATTGCTACACGTATGGAAACGCAGATTAAGACGTAAACAATATAGGTGAGTATATATGCCAGGGGAGAGAAAGAACAGGTCACCTTCTGAATAAAATATCTTCACCTCCTCCTCCTCCTCGTCTGTCCTCAGCCCACCGAGCGGCCACATATAGTCGGCCTATAGAGGGGTCTGCATTCGCTGCAGACCTCATGATTGCACGGTTGTTATCCCCAGCTCCTTCGCACCCTGCAGAGAGGCTACGCAAACTTGCTTATCTGACAGCTCCTGACATTGTGGTGGTGGTGGTGGTGGTGGTTGGAGGGAGGGGGGATTCGGGGAATAGGAGGGAGGTGGAGGAGGGGGAAGTGGAAAGGTTTGGATAGAAGAGAAGGAGACGGAGAAACCCAAGGGGAAAAGTACTAGCATCAACAACCAAGTCACTCCTGGAGCTCTCCAGTTGCTAGAATTACCGCAGAGGGATGCAAACGTGTCTGGAATTGCTTCGGTGGTGAATCTTTAACTTTCAAAACCCCTCAAAAAGTGGAGGGAAAAAAAGAGCCACCCACTCTCTCTAAGGTGGAGTGAATCAGCTACTCATGCACGGCACACTGTTCTGTTGGAGCTGCTGTATTGTTGGTGTCAAATGCGGGCTAAACAAAAGAATATCTCAGCAGAATTTGAACCTTGAATATGTAAAATGAAACTGTTTTATAGTATATTTTAGTATCTGAAAAACGAAAACATATAATGCGCTCAATACCCAGCGCTACATGGAATTGGTTCATTTCTTCTGCTAACAAAATGTCTCATTATGATCCGTGACTTTTTCGGTGCATGTCACCTTGCAGGCACTCTCAGGGATTCCAGGTTAAGCTGTCAGCAATAAAGTAGCTTTTCTGTGTGTGTTTGTATGTGCCCTTCTCATTTCCTTCATCCAGCGCGTTGGCCTGCAGATTGCCTTTGTTTGGTCTATTTCCTTGGCGATTTACTCTCCGAGTGAGAGAGCAGCCGCGGACTGAGCTGAGATGAGGCATGGCTTTATCAGACCACCATTACACTTCACCTCCATTCCATTTGCACCTTATTATTCTCATCTCGCCGTGAGGGCGCGTGCGTGCCGGTGTGTTTGTGTACTTTGTGCTATCATGTTTTACTTTGCGCGTGCGTGCGTGTGTGCGCGTCGTAGAGAGGAAGGCGAATGTGGGCGAAGAAGACGAAGAAGAAAGATGAGAGAGGGGAAGGGAGAGAAAGGCGCGTCCATATGATACAGCCATTACACCTCATGCAGGTTCCATTTGCACCTTATTGTTTGTCTCATTGCTGGAAAAAAAAGCAGGTGATTTACCAAGCCTGAAGAGGCAGCTGATCCCTTTTTCCCTTGGCACAGCTCTTTGTGTGTTTGTTTGTGTTTGCGCGTGCCTGTGTGTCTGTCTACCAGTGTGCAGTACATCCATTCAGACAACCGTGGCTTCGCTCGTGTGCAATGACCCATTTGTGGGTATGAATTGTGGCAGTATCTCCCTAAAAAAAATAGCATTTTAACGGCTGAATAGCTGCATGTATGTTGAATGGGTATGGATCTCCAAAACGTGACGCCCAGCTGTCTGTGTGTGTTTCCTCCCACAGCTCCCTCACCGCTGACCAGGGCTCGGACCTGATGGAGCGGCTGACGCAGAGGCTGAACCTCCACGCCGCGGACCTCACCCAGCTCTCGTATGTGCAAACACAAACATGCCCACATTGTCGCAAATGATGATTCACCTTTACAAACCATACGTCGCATAAAAGATAATTGGCCCCATTTGAAGCGTTTGAAACGGTTTTGTTTTGTGCCTTTGAGCTCGGGGGAAACAGAGTGAAGGTTGTCCAGAAGCTGCAAGGTCTGTTTGTGTGGAAAACGCTGTGCCACACTGCCAGAGACTGTAGGCGTTTGTTGTTTTTCTGACCTTTTGGAGTGTTTGACTTCTCGCAGGGAGAGAAATCAGGCCTAATTACCTCCAGACACACACTGATGTCTCCATTGTATTCAAAACACTGCCTCGCCACTATTGTCACTGTACGCCTTGTCAAAAAGAGAGCAGTCAAGCCATCAAACGACTCTCGGTTAGAGGAAAAGAGAGGAAGAGAGAGAAAGGGAAGCAGCAGCGGATAGAGAGCTGGAAATAGAGAAAGTAGTCCAGCAGGAGGCGGTTAATATATTAATGAGCGGGCGAACTGTCCTTGAACTCGGTCTGGTTTGTGCTTGTACCATGTTTCTGCTGTACATTTGGTGTCAGACCATGTAGGAGGCAGAGGAGATGTGTTCGCCTAAGATCTGACAAGCCTTTCAAGACGCTCCTGCAGGAGAAGTGAAATCTGGGTGGTTCAGTAACACCCGCTGCATATGAACACCAAAGCCGGTGCACTGCAGTCTGCGGCTGCACTGTAACTGCAGACGGAGTATCCTGGCTCGGATAATAGCTACAGAGAGGGAAAACTGTCTGACAGTACGCTCTGTATCTAGTGTTCAACGCTGGAAATACACAGTGACCCTCAAAATGAATGCAACCAAGGAGACAAGGTGATCCCCATCTTTAAATACAAAATTTGGATTTAGTTTAGATGAGAAAGAACACCGGGACATGTCATTGTGCCGGCGCCGATTGAGTCAATCTTGTTATTACACCTCATCATGCAGAATCAACTCCTGATGCACATAATGATCGATGTTATTTGGATGCGGATCATTCGTATATCCAGTGGTGGAAGAAGTATTCAGATCTTTCACTCAAGTAAAAGTAGTAACGCTACAATATAGTGATACAAGTAGAGCTAGGAGAGCGATTCATTGATTAGTTGTCAACTATTAACTTAATCTGCAACTATTTTGATAATCGATTGAGTAATTTTTGAAGAAAAAATAGTCTAAATTCTCTGATTGCAGCTTCTTAAATGTGAATATTTTCTGGTTTCTTTACTCCTCTATGACAGTTAACTGAATATCTTTGAGTTGTGGAAAAAACAAGACATTTGATCAACATTTTTCACAATTTTCTGACATTTTATAGACCAAACAACTAATCGATTAATCAAGAAATTATTACAGAACAGATTAATCGACAATGAAAATAGTCGTTAGTTGCAGCCCTAAAAGTATAGAAGTTTTAAAATGTAGTAACTATGAAAAGTAAAAGTACTCATTTTGTACAATAACACCTTTCAGAGTGGCATATATTCACTGTATATTATATTATTGGCAAATTATTACTGGTTATTATTATTTGTGATGAAAAGAGCTCAGTGATAATATGAAAGTGTCCTTGTGGAACAGAGCTCATTATATACATTCATTCATGTGATTCTGCAAACATTTCCTGTATTTTGACTTATATTGTTGTCAGAAAAACACTCTTATTAATATCATGATATTGATTCCAAACATATCACCCGGCTTTACTGATGCATTAATGCAAACTATGAGTCAGAATTAGTCTCCACTCTGTGAGTCATAACTCAGTCAAATATGAGGACACTGAAATGATACACATATTTTTAGATTCAATGTGATTTACACTTTCCGAAGATATGATTTTCTCTGATGTCCATTGCCAAAAAATCAGCTTAAAAATCATAGAAAAAAAGACCATCCTCAAATCCAGAACTTGCCTGAGAATCATCACGTTTTTAAGCTTTCTTCAACATCGTTGTAATCCAGTGATAGTTATCTGTACATGCATGTGTACATTGCAAACAGGAACTGCTAATAGCTTATTCTGCATACTTTTAATGGTGCTAATTTGCCAAAAAATTTCATCTGAGCAGCAGCACATAGTGTCAGACTTTGAAAACCCCCCTGCATTAATGTGTAAGCGGCATTTTAATGTTGTAGCTGTTTGAGATGACACTAATTCTTTATACATCACTGTGTAGTTTCATCTTTTTTCTTCTTTTTGGGGGAGTGTTCTTTAATTAATAATACAAGAAAAGTGATTAACAGTAGGACAAATAGGAGACGTGACAAGGCAAGAGAGAAAAAAGGGATAGAAATACAGACTAGCTTCAGTAATTAACAGGATGTACCTGAGTAAAATTGAATAGATACCATTTTGATTTTCTCATTGCACACAAGCAGGTGCATAATATGGGAGTTGTGTGTGTAGAGAGAAGAAACAAAAGAAAGGAACAAAATAGCTGGGGGATTAACAATAATAACAATTACAACAGTAATAGTGAGAAAGTGAGAGAAGAGGCATCTCTGGTCCAGCCCCAGGGACGAAGAGGTGTCGGGGCGAGCAGGACGGGTCAGGATAGCTGAGAGTTTTATTTCTTTATTCATTTCTTTATCCATATCTAATTTATTCTCCCCTTCTTTTATCCATGTATTGATACTTAAAAGTATGATGATGTCCGCTTAGGTTTTAGTATAAAGTAGCATAAAATGTGTATATTCAAGTACAGTAGTAGAGTAAAAGTACTTTTTTCCACCATTGTATACAGGCATGATCGCAGTGCATTAAAGCTGTTAAGCCAGTGTAAAAGCCAGAAAGAGAGATGCTTTAAATGAAGCGTCCACACTGTATTACACCTCATATTGATAACAGTATTCTACACACAAGACACATACAAAAAAACATCCTCTTTGTTGGGCTTGTTTATCGCCATTTTCTCTCCTTTTACAAAGTAATGAAAGCGCATTCATGTAGACATAGCCAAGACAGAGGACGTGACACAAACCCCATTGTGCCTCTGGCTGTATGGCCTCGGCAGGTGAGTGTTTTAGAGCCTCCGTCTGAATATGAGTCGGCTCGAGAGCGAGAGCTGGGTCAGAGCACGCCGCCCTGCTTCGGGGGGGCCTCTCTTTCCCCCGCTCGCTCTGATGAGCCCTGATAGGAAGACTGGAGAAGAGATACTCGAATATGACAACAGGCAGACAGAGAAGGATTTCAGACAGAGAATAAGAGAGGAGGGAGGCTGAAGGTTTCGATGTTGTTGAGATTTCCAGACGCCGAACACAATTACATTCGAGGCTGCTGCTACTACAGTAATCGCAGAATATTCTCTTTTCAAAAGAGATGTGAAATTGTAGTTTTGGTTGATGATGGGCTGGGGGGATAATATGTGCCTTTTTCAGATGACGTAAGTGTTCTACTCGTCAGAAACACTAGGGGGAGTGGGATGCACACTCACAAGTCCATCCTCACACACAGTCTTTGCACACACACACACACACACCCTGCCAATATCCCGCCAACCAGTCTGCACATATACACCCGTCATGTCCCAGCAGCAGAGCTAATATGAAGTCCAAGCTTACACATCCAATAACAGAGGAGACGGTGTGAAGTCCTCCAGAAAACTTCTCTGTTTTCACTTCATGTCCCGACTGTAGCAGCGTTTTTTCCCTCCTAGTATATTTAAATAGGGTTTGTGTAAAAAAAAAAAAAATCACGTCAGTTCAATTTGAGATGCATCGAGCTCTCTGGCAGAATACCTTCGGTCAGGGAGAATGGAGGCAGGGGTAAAGATTGTGGAAATATTGACATTTACGAGAGCAAACAGCCCAGGTGATGGTATTAGCGAAGGACGTATTTCTTTTAGAGCGTGTGTGTGTGTGTGTGTGTTCATGTTCACAAATGCACCGTGCATGGTTGGGTCCGTCTGTCTGGCAGTATCGGCTCACACATTGCCCCTGGCGGAGTGGGTGTTGCTGCCTCTGTAGCGGGCTGACTGATGGTGAGTGGGTCTGGGTCACAGCACTCTGGCAGTCTGATGAATCTCCCTCTACGTCGTACAGTCTGCAGAAGTATACGCTAAAGATGTATGTACGCTCTCCAGGACTTAAGTGTGAAGACGTGATGATGAACTGTAACGGTTTAGTGATTTACAGCTGATGGAAAGGTGGCACAAGTAGACATCTCAACTCGCCATGTGTATTTATAGTCACTTATTATTATAGAAATTAAGGACCTAGTATCCATCCATTTATCACTACGTTTGTTATTGTATCCACCACATATAATATCTCAGAAGCCACTGTTTCAATTTGATTTAATGTAAATTATCACACCGGTGTTTTTGCAAGATTTAGCTGCTATAATATATATATTTTTTTACGTAGATAAAATTACTACATGTATGTGAAAAAAGACACTTGTAGTGACGAACCCACTGAGAATTATCACCCTCAGCTTTACGTACCGCCTCAACATACTATTTTGGCTCACTACTCGTATCAGTGATATTTCCAAGTGCAGTAGGCAGCTGTTTTCAGCGGAAAAAAATCTATTTTACACTACCTACTCAGCACCAAACAGCAGACAGACACAGTTAGCGAATAGCCAGTGAACATAGTGGAGCATTTAGCCGCTAAAGAGCCAGATATTTCCCTCAGGAGTTGGTGGAGACCAAAACAGGGCTAAAAGAGAGTGAGTTATATTCATCAGGTTGACAGAAACATGACTCCAAATGGATGCTAATGTTGCTGCACATATTCTAACAACTAACAACCTCATAAGGAGATGTCAGTGTTTTGGTTAGTGTCCAAAAATCAGTTTATGCAGGTTTAATTACATATAACGTACAATCTACATTTTTCTAAATTTAAAAAAAAAAAATGCATTTCATAGAGTTTTATGTTCTTGAAACTACTGGCAGACATTTCTTCTGTACGTATCTGTCTTACATTGATTTTTGTTAATTTATCATTGCATGTTAATGCTGTGAAGTTATTTCAAATCTACAGTATCTGTACCTAAACTGTATCACCATGTAGAAATTAATGCAGACTTGATTTTTACTCCGATGGATTACACACATTGAGCAGGTTTCAAGAGTAAAAATGAATGGAAGTCAATGGCTACCTGAAATGAGCATGTCTAAAATCTTAAACACAGCAGCATGGTGTACATAATTAGCTAGTTAGCTGTGATGTGGTGTATTTTATTTGTAGTAAATGGGCTAAAACATGCAAGAACACTGGTATGGCTCTTCAAAGGAAACACGTACTGCAAAAAATGTCCTTTTATGAAGTATATGGTGTGTTTTATTGAGCCCAAAAGTCTCTTCAAAGGTTTACGTCAACCTGTTTCTGTTACAATTCAAATTTGTTTAACTAATTCTCCACAAACAAGTTCCATTATCTAGAAAAAAGACAGAATATGTCTGTAGTAGGATCAAGTAAAACATAACTTGCTTCTACAAAATTGTTCAAACAAGTTGATTTGTATTGGAGACAGGTTGAAATTTACCAACCTCACTGGGAGATTTTTCATTTGTTTTAAAGAAATGAGACATCTGGGATCTGAATAAAAGACTCAAAGTACTTGATAAGATGCAGATTTTCACCGTGTGGATCTCATTTCTCAGTTCTGGCATTTTACAAATTCTCACTAAATGGCCTGTTAGGATTTTCCCAGAACGTGGGAGAGCGATGCATCTGACTCCTGCATTGATCATTTGCTCACTCGTGCCATGTGTTCATCAGCGGTGTCTCAGACATGATTTAATTGTGATTTTGACAAAACTTGAAGAGAATGATCTCACTGCTTCATTCACAGCATTCAGAATTAGCCTGATTGGCCCATTGGGGAACTACAATTACAGCTCAAAACGAGGTGTCATTGTCACTGATTGGCCCAGACAGGGTCTTCATCATTCGTGGGGGATCACATGCTTATGGTTGAAACCTGTTTTCAAAGACTCCCCAGGACTGTGCTGCTTATTTGTTCTTTTTGTCGTTAAAAAATGCATCATGCAATGCAATCATTTGTTTTTTTTAGGAGGTTACAGTAGACATGATGAGTATGATTTTCTTTCTGTACACATTGCTTCAGAGTACGCAGTTTTTTTCTGACCACTGCAGAGAGTTCTTACAGAGTCTGGTGGGGTTGTCAGGTTTTATTTCATGCTCAACCTCAGGGACCTCAAACATTTATTCTGCCCCAGGGAGAGGAGTCTGTAGCTGACTCCTGACCAGACAGAGTATAGGCTCAGGGAGTACAGGCAGGTTACTGGAGGTGAAAAGAAAACAAGGTGCTCAGCAGATGACTGTTCGTTGGTCTTTGGCCAAATTCAAACTGAAAAAGGGAAGGAGGATTCACGATGATTCACATCTCTTTCAGAAATACAGCTTCTCTTCTCATCGTTCACACCATTTATTTGTGCATTCTGCCACTTCTCTCTTCTTCAGCATCTTGGGAAATATGCTTTTTCTCATTGTTTCCGAGAGTTACCAAGTCTATGTCTGTCCAGTGAATCTAAAGCTACCACTAGCAGCCAGTTAGCTGAGGTTAGCCTAAAGATTGGAAACCGGTGGAATCAGCTAGCCTGGCTCTGTCCAAAGTTATTGAAATCCACCTACCAGCGCCTCTAAAGCTCATTAATTAACATGTTTAATCTGAACAAATACATGTAAAAGCTGTAATTTGCTGTTTTACGGAGGGTTATGCACTGGACTATTTCTTGTTCGGAAGCAGAAGCTTTGCAACCAGCAGAGACATCAGGAAGTCTACTCAAGGTGTGTTCAGGCATAGTATTGCTTGAACACACCTCAGAGCCCCTCAGAGCCCAACATACAATCACTGTAGTTACTGTATGTCGTAAAACAGACTTGAAGCATCAACTTGGTTGCATTTAAGCATATATAATGTGAATAAAAAGATGTGTCTTGTCTCCGGCTTCATACTTAACAGACTGAAACTATTCCTTTAAATACAACTGCTCATTTTGCTCTTTTCTTTGCTGTTTTTCTGCAGCGTCTTGGGTCCAGCATTGACTTTCAGAATTGGCCCCAACCCCAAGAACGTGTCCACTGCAGACCTGGTTCAAGTTGCAGGTAAGAGCAGTCAATATATATCTTTTTTTCTTCTTCTATCACCTATCACACGATGATTGCTGTTGACGACCTTCATTGCGATTCATCTCATTTTCACGAGCCAGACCACTCTGTCACCGTCTGTGCTTCAGTAAATGAGAACACAGATTAGTCTCTCCAGATACAGTACGATAGGCTGGTGTTCATCTTGTTCAGACAAACCCCGCGTCCCAGAGAAGATTATCAACAGTGTGCAATGACAGATGACCATCAATTACTGAGATGATGAGTCTGTCTACACTCACACACATACACATACGCACACACATATACAGTGGTAGAGGACAGTTTATTTGGTCTTCTATTATGTCCAACAGGGTGACAGGTTGAAACAGGTTTGCACCAGCCAATCAGTTAGAGTGTATAGTCCTCTGTGTGTGTGTGTGTGTGGCTGCATGTATGCACTTGTTTGATGTAGACTGATGGAGAGCTGTCACCCACAGAAAAGAGGGTTGTCAGTATGCCTCCACTCCCCTGTTCATTGTCTGCACTCCGATCTGCCCGGCGTTGGCGTTGGTGTGTGTGTGTCGATGTCCTTGCTTTGGTCGGAAATGACTTTGAGAAGCGCAGCAATACTCCCAACAGTCAATATCATCCAATATCACCCCACTGGAATCAACATGGTGGTGTTGTTATTGGCTGAAATGTGTTGCTGCTCCACTTTTTCCTACGCGGCGACATTTTTTGGCACCAACTCGTTTCCTATCAGGGATGTGCTGGATGATGGCTGATGATACAGATTTACCGCAAGAAAGGTTGGGCCGGGGGGTTGAGCTTTGGTTCAGTGGTTTTCCGAGTGTGAGTTTTCGTACGCGTGTGTGTTTGTTGGATTACAGTGTGTATCCGTATTTATCCCTCGCCGTCGTCCCACTTTTGCAACGTTTGTTTAGCAAAATGAGCAAATATTGCAGCTGCGGCAGATTTAACTCTCCCGCATGAGGTGTAATAATCATACTGTATCATAGCATCTTTTTTTCTCTTTCTTTTACATCTACTTCTTTTTTTTTTACCTCCTCTCTTGTGTGACTGACTTTGATGAGGTGGCGTGTGGCGAGAGCTAATGACGGGCATGAGCAGGGCTGAAATGTCAGACCAAATGTTAAATCAACATGATCATCAGGCTGACCCATGGTGATGAATTATGAATACAGCCCACCTGAATAGTGATTTGTAAAAGGCGACAGAAGGAGCTTATCAAACTACTTCGTCGTCGTTCAGTCCCAACTGATCGCAGGTTGCGCCTCTGAAATGTATTAAAAATGTAAAAATGGCGCTTGGAGACAGCAGCGTGGTTAAATCCTCTCTAGAGCTACATGTGTGCCCCCACTGACCTTAGATCAAATCCTGCTTTATCTCCTGCGCCCTCCCACCTTGTTACCCCCTCTATTTCCCCCACAGTGTGAAGTGGAGTGGACTTCCCGCTCTCCCCCCCGATATTAAAAGACAATTTGAAGTGAATGCAGAAACTCTCCTTTTCGTGTTTCAAATAATTTTCTAGCTGTATTCCAACTCCAAATATGCATGCATGACATTGAATTCAACACAATGTGGCAATGGCATAGCGATTTCACAGTGGTTACCAGGTTGTGGAGCAACAGCATGGTTTAAGTGGAATCTGAAAATCAAACTGACACCCACATGCAGCGGCCACCTGGGTAATCCTGGCTGACCATTGCCTTATGTGTGACTGTGCATAAATGACGTGGCCTCTTAATGAACTCATCAAAACCCCTGCTGTATCCTTTGCTCAACCTGCTGCTGAGAGCCTGCACAGCGTGTTTTTATAGCAGCTATGGAACTAGAAAACCAAAAAAGTGTAGCAGTATGCTGTAGAAAATTCAGCAAATGTATTCTTCTTTATAGCTGATTAAGTAGAAAGTAAGTTTATTTAAATGGGACCTTTTAAAGAGCAGACGCCACAAATTGATTCGCAATAATAGACATGAAATGCAGACATAAAGAAATACGCTAAAAACATAAAATGTATAGAATGAAATATGCACAATGGGCCTGAGTTTAAGCATGTTCCTCAGCTGGTAGAAACAAGACTCAAAGCCTGGTCCTTAGACACACCTACGTGTTGATTACGGAGAGCAGATTTAACAGAAGAATAAAGAGAACCAGGACTTTCTATCACCTTGGTTCAAAGCTAGCTGGGGCAGAAATAAGAACTTCTGTTTTGCATTTAGCTGTAGAAAAACAATCTGCCATCCAATTTTTCATAGAGTCGAGGCAGTTTTGTAGAATAGACAATTTGAGGCTTAAATGAGATGTATAGTTGAATATCGTCTGCATAGAAATGCAAGAAGATATCTTTGAAATGACTTATTATCTGCTCGAGAGGATATATGTTTACTTTGTAACATGTCAAAAAATAGTGAATGACTTTCACAAGTCCTGAGATCCCAAGAGATATTTTCAAATGTCTTGTTTTATCCGACCAACTGCTCAAAACTAGGGCTGTCCTTGACTAAAGAAATTCTTAGTCGACGATTTTGTCGATTAGTTGATTTAATCGACAGATCTGTAAAACCGAGTTTCTCCGCAAAGAATCACACAAAAGCACCACTTTAAATTTTGTGTTTACCAGAGATGTGCCAAGTTTCTTGGAAATAAGTCATTCAGTATGAAAAAAGCATAAAAAAACGACTAACAAATCTCAACTAACAAAGAAAGTCGACTAATACCAAAACGAAGGTCTAAGAGGGGGCAGCCCTGCCCAAAACCCAACTGTATTTACTTTAAAATTATATAAAACACAGAAAATCTTTACATTTCGGAAGCTTGAAGCAGCAATTGTTTAGATTTCATGCTTAATGAATGTCTCTAACGCTAATTAATTGTCAAAAATGTGGTAGAATATCTTTCCTGTTGGAAAACTACCTGGAATTAGATCAGGGTGATATAGCCAAAATCTTGTATCTCATCAAAATCTCCTATCCTGATATATTTAATTTCATATCTTGATAACGATATATATCACAATATAGCATGTTTTCTGGTAGTTCAGTTAATAAATAGTCTATATGAAATAAACACATGGTAAAGCCTAGTGTTGTATACTCCTGTGTGAATTAAATACTTGACAAATGAAAAGTATTTTCTCATTTAATTATGAATTTTAGTGCAAAATGACAGTTTCAAGTGATATTAGAGAAAGAAATTAAACAATATGTTTACATGCATGCACACAAATACAGAGTAATCAAATAATCGGTAAGACATCAAGTTAGACGACGTGATTGTGTATCACGATATCTCGATGTATGATTTCATCACTATACGATTCCATTGAGAGAAATTCTCATAATAAATTATCACCCTGCCAAACCTGGAATACATTTACTTTAAATGGATGTGGTTAGTTTTTATATTTTACATACTGTACAGATGCAACATATTAAACCTTTACTGGTGTTACCTTGACTGTACTGTGCAGCGTCTGAAGGAGGTTAATATAGCTCTGCTACATTCTGCTGTCCATCTATCTGCCCATCACTTCTATTTGATGTGTTCAATGCTCCATTGAAAAGAATAGACAAAGAGACTCGGTTGAAAGGCATGGACAGTATAGAGGAGATTTGATAACTCATTGAAAAGCATCTTTTGGGCAGCAGGTTCTTAGCGGCTGTGTGGTGAAAGGCCTGCTGGGAGGTCTGACTGTATTAGTGGAGGTAGAGGCTCTTGTGTTCTGCTCAACTGGAAAACCGCAGGACAAAGACCCGCACTGCCTAATCCCTGCTCGGCTGCAAAACAAAAGAGAAAGCTGCTGCTTTATCAAAACTACAAGGCATTCTGTGTGTCCGTGTTTGTGCGCGCGTGTTCGGATGTGTGCATGTTTGTGTGTGTGATTTTTTTTTTTTTTTTGCAGCTGTGTTCATACTGTGCCAAGAAATGATTTATTCAATATTTGATGAAGTGGCAGCCAAGCTGTTAAAACCAATGTTGAAATGTGTTGTTTAGAACTTTTTTTTTTTGCCGTCTTGCTGCCTCTCAATCTCAATGTGATTTCTAAACATGTAAATCAGCTTCAGTTGAGGGAAATTGGATCTGCCAGAGTTGCTTTTGCTCACTGTAAAGCAACATTTTGTATCTGATGATGGATTTGATCTACACCCTGTCTCCACATGTTTGTGCTCTTCACAGTGAGTAGGTGGATTCATGTGTAGGAATGGTGTTTTTGCCTCCTGAAGTGTCTATAATTGTGTCCTGTCATTATTTTTTTAATGACGATATGGATGTGTTTTGTTTTTGTTTTTTTTAAAGTTATTTTTTTGGGGGCATTTTCCATTTTTATTGACAGGACAGTGGATAGAGTCTTGGAAAGGGGAGAGAGAGAGGGAGTGGATGCGGAAAGGGCCACAGGCCGGATTCGAACCCGGGCCGCCGCGGTCAGGACTGAGCCTTGTTACATGGGCGCCCGCTCTACCAACTGAGCTAGCCAGGCACCCCGATATGGATGTGTTTTGATCGATCATCTCCGAGACTTCTATGATAATTACGCTTGTTATTTAATTGGTTCTGAGAGCGTTTGATGTTAAAAATGACGCCTGGCGACTTGGCCGCTGTCTACCAACTGTGGTCAAGGAAGGCCAGGCCAAACACCATGATGAGTGAGTGTATACGTATGTGTTAAGAGAGGCTGGTAGGTGGTGGGTGGGAGCTGGGTGAGTGCACTCCCATTGTCTCGGCTGTCACGGCTGGGCGACCCCGGAGCCCCTCTGAGGCCCCAAAGGCCCCAGAGGCCAGGCCGAAGCAATGAGTCCGCGGGCCCCCAGGCCGTGAGAACCCCGGCGCTGGTCAATGAGCGCTGGGAGCCTGGGGACCCTGGGAGCAACTGGCTGGGCCATCTGGAGCAGAGAGCAGAGACCCTGACACACGGCTGTCACCCGAGGGAGACACGCAGAGACGTGGACGTAAGACAATGTATGCCCCCATGTTCCTGCCTCTGCTTCTGTCACACACACACACACACACAGACATACACACTCACATGTAAGTGACAGCAGAAATGTTGGTGAGAAAATTCATGTGTGTTTTTGGGGGAAAGACAGTAGTCAAGTTTCCAATTACCTTCCTGTTTTTAACTGAATTTACAGAAAATCTTTTTAAGATTAAGATTGTAAGAAAATGTATGTATGGGCGTTTCCATCAGCTGCTGTTATACGAATATCAGGAGTTACACAGATACTTTTACACAGAACGTGATTATTACACGACGAAAAATATATATATTTTTTTCAGAACAAGGTTGACTTTCTTTCTTTTTAAGATTATTTTTTGGTCGTTTTTGCCTTTATTTAAGAGAGAGTGATAGTTGTGAAAGGGGGAGAGAGTGGGGATAGGTAAGGACTCAGCCTTGGTACATGGGACGCCCGCTCTACCAGGTGAGCTACCAGGGCACCCACAAGGTTGATTTTCTGATCTTTCGCACCGCGACTAAAGGCATCAACCAATCAAGTTGTGCGCAACCAGTTGAGTTGCGTCTATATTTATGAAACAACAACACGGAGGCTCTGTAGTATGAACCAGGACGACAAACTTCATTACTCCTTTCAACCTTGACAAAGACAGATCCACTCCTTCCGTTCTTACCTTTCACAATAAAAGCCCTCGACATATAGTATTCGCAGGCGAGTATTTAGCATTTTCTTGTTGTTTATTCGCTCCTGGTGTGTGAAGGCCTCAAGTCTTCATGTACGTCACGATTAATTCACGAAGTCCGTTTCCGTTGTCAAATTTTGTTTTTAACGATACATCACATTTTTCCACCTCAGCCAAGCAGAGTTTTTTTTTTTTTTTTAAATTTCGGTTGTCTACTCATTTTTTTTTATGCTCAAATTGAAAATCAGCATAAAAACAAGTGGGTTGAAAATGCACTTAATGAGAAGTTTCCCTCATAGCCAAGAGGACTTTTATACTTTGTGGGCAGATGTGAAATATACTCCGCCCACACTATGTCTATTGTTTTGTTCTAAAAACATAAGAGAGCCAGCCTAAATATAACTGGGTTTAACTTTTTCTATCTTCTATCTTACTCTGTCTCCATCTGTCTGCCTGATTCTGTCTGTCCGTCTGTCTATTCTCTCTTTTTTGTGGGAAGGCCTTGTACGCTCTCTGATCGACTTGCAGACACACACACACTTTCTCTCACACACACACACCCTTGCAGACTCTAAAGTGAAAACACGGTAGCTGCGGCTGCATAATGGTGCTAGCTACCATTTGAGTGGTGAGTGGTAGTCTTTTCCAGCTGAGCAGATTAGCATAGATCTCCCACGCAGACAGAGTTGACCTTCACTCTGGCAAACACTTGTCAAAATGCCAACGATAATTACCTGCTCTCTTCGCAAACAGCACAATGGTTTATCCACCTGCATCTCAGGCGGCGCGGAGGACGGATCTGTTAGTGCTGCGGCTGCCTGTTTTCGGACATACATTGTTTGTAAAGGTAATATAAGCTGCGGGGATTCCTATGCGACACAGGTGTGTGTGTCTGGTTTGATATTGTAATATTTCAGCAAGCGGCTAGAGGCTAAAGAAATAAGCGTGAATTACATTTTCTGAACGTTGCCACCGCTTTCAATATGCTCATGTCGAGACACAGCGTTCACACGGCTGAAATGAAATTAGTTTTGTCAGCGTGGGTTTGCACGATCAAGAAACATGTCAAGAAAACCTGTTTTCTTTTTTTTTTCTTCTTTTAACACAACAGAGCTCGGCGGTGTCTGTGTCGGATGCCTGATTGTCTGTGTGTTCATGCCTTAACATCTGTATCAATGAGCGTAGAGGTCAGAAAACAACCCGAATCCTCTCCCTCCCTCTTCACCCCCTCTTCTTCCCCCCTCTCTCTCTCTCTCTCCCTGGGCACTCTCCTCTCTCCTCCTCATCACTGACTGCCCTCTCTGGTTGAGTGCTTGAATGTGCTCAGTTCGGTGATCAAAGTCTTCCTCAGTCTCTTCTCCTCCATCGCCCCTGGCTCTGTGGATGTGTGTGTGTGAGGAAGTGAGTGTGTGAAAGTGTGTGTGTGTGTGTGTCATCCAGCTACAAGCTCGGCTCTCAGTCGTCTAAACCGTCAGTCTCACTATCTTCTTTCAGTCTCAGTAGTACGCTGCCAGGCTCCCTTGCATCATCTTCCTGTCTGCTAGAGGGCACACACACACACACACACACATACACACACACACACATATACATATACGCACTATGATGCTTATTCGATATGACACATCTCACTTTTCCGTCTTTCTTAACATTTATGCATTGTTGATCTCGGAAACTTCTGCTGTCTGTTGCAATAGGTAAACCGCAGTATGTTTACTCCACACATGCATGCGTTTGTGTGTGTGTGAATGTGTGTGTTTGCTGCAGGATGCTAGATAACCAGAGTTGTATGAGTCACAGTTAACCGCTAAATATTGCTCGCTTTGTTTTGCTGGAAACTTTTCCACCAGGGCGTCAGATGTCTTTTTAATTCCAAGGTCACGATGCTTCATCCTCGGTTTTGTTTTGTTTTTCTAGTGCCTCCAGGAAAGAGAAAATATCTCAAATTGTCAAAGACGCCTATTAAAAAAACGGGGCATTCTGGCATCTGGAAATCAGTCTAAAACATCTAGTTTTTATCCTTGTCCCTGGCCCAGAGAGCGAGCTTTCATCAGCCGCTGACTCTTTGAGAAAAAGGTGTCATGTGGAAACGTTCGCTATTGTGTCGAGGAGCCAAGAATGTCCCGACCGATGAATTGAGCTGTGTCTTACACTCCCCTTATCCTTTTCACTCGTGCTCTTTCCCGTTCTCCATGCTCTCCCGCCCTTCCTCTCTCCTTTTCCTTCAGTATTATCCCTGCACCTCGGTGTACTGCAGGGTCAGGGCTGCACTGCTCCTGTAAACATATTTACTGTGTCAACATGGCTGTTGCGAAGCAGCTGAAGACAGTAACAGGTGCCTGTCAACAGCCGGCCAGATCTCTAGTGCATTAAAGGATCTTTGCTGTAGACGAGGATTAGTGTCGCCTGGCATTGTTTGTTTGCTAATTCCATCTCCAAGGTATTTGTGGAAAATAGGCATGAATAATTGAAAGCGATTTCTAGTGGACGAAACGAAGCTATCAGCGAAAGGAGGGAGATTAATGAGTAGGGGGTGAAACGCAACGCAAATTGGAACAACGGAGCAACCTTTCTCAGACACCCGGGGAGACCCCGAGTTCGTAAACAAAAATTGAATATGCATTGTTTCATCGGGGGGAAAAAGCATTGAGATGAGAAAGACACGGATTAAGAAAATAGCGATGTGTTTAAATGTGAAGTGTGTCAAAGCATGATGCCGTGGTATTAAGGTACTTTCTCAATTGCCAATACTGAGCGTTTTTAAATTGAATCAACACATTGTCTGTCCTAAATGTGTTTTGGTAGAAAATCCAACTTTCTGACAAGGTTATGAATATATTTATTCCATTGTCTAAACTCACAGTAAATACTTTGCATCTGTAAGTGTTTGTTCTTGAAGGAAGATGACAATAAAGATGAGGATTTTAAGTCTTACTTTTAACTTTATTTGTTTAATAACGTTTTCAGGGCTTACATGGATCAGCAATTCAGTTTTTAAACCTAAAAATATCAAATAAATACCTCCGTTCCGAACGGGCACTGCACTAGTATACCCTAATAGAGAATTTTTATTATAGCTATGCATTGGACTTGTCCACTTAGAGCTTATTTCCTCTTGATATTCCTTGTTTTGTAGATAACATTCGACCCAGGACTTTCTCAGAGTGTACATGACAAACTAATGAACATGTTATTTGTGTACTTTTTTGGTACAAACAGTTCCAGTGTGCAGGGACTCGTCATAATGTGACTCCACATTTTTTTTTTCTAATTGATCTCTGGATTTGAGCCAAAGTGTTGATGAGGCTTTTTTTTTTTTTTTTTTTTTATCTTACCATGATCTAATTTCCAGCTGAGCGACGCAGGACGGCTGGCAACAACACATTTTCTCACACGCGGTGGTAAACGTAATAACACAATGGCTCACTAGCTTCATGTTTTATGAACTGACAAAACGGCACACTTTGCCACAAAGTCGAAATGAGACAGTCACACATCACAGTTTTTCTCTCTGCATCTAAACAGTAAAATTACATTTTTCATCCATACTGTTCACAAACACCAGAACATTTAGATTATTTGCTTTAAAGAACTTCCCAGAGCCCTGTGTCTGCAGCCTCCTTTGGGATCTTCATGTTTTGTATTCTCTTAGAGGTTTTTTGCCGCTACAACAGCAGGAGCTGAAGAAGCTGTCTGACCACTGAGATAGCGGATACTTGCTGCGGGTTTGAGCACCATGTTGAGCAGAAAATCCAACCTCCTCTTCGATTCTATACCACCAGCAGTACTCTCTCATTCCCTTTTTGCTTCATCCCGACCCCTCCGCCCCTCCGCCCCTCCTCTCCGTGCCCCCCCCCCCATCCCTTCATCTTCCATGCCTGCACCCACAGTGAAGAGACCATGTGCTGATGGCCCTCATGTCGAGAACAGCAGGCACTTGTGCGTCGTGTTTGTTGTGTGCACAGTGGTTTGTATACTTGATGGGTGCTACTTTATGAGGCAGCAGATACAAACGGCTATGTAAATGAGTTTCTTTCCATCTCCTGCTACTCTATGAGTCATAATTCAATAAAAGAAAAGCATTGAAACATTTCCCATTATACTGAAAATTTGAGAAGGCTTTGTTTGACTTATGGAGAAGTTTAGTCGCAGGCTTTATGTTCCTGTTTGTCTGCAAACGATGCCTTCATCCAAAGCAACGTGCAGCTAGAGCACATTACATTTTATTGAACATAAGACTTTCTTACTTCATATACTTTGAAAAAGTGAGCGTCTGTTTCATAAAACAAGATGAAATAATACAGATCTGTTTTATTATAAAGAACGTTAATGCATTTTCTGAAACAGATGAAATTGTCTCAACCCATTAGCAGAAATTTAACTTAAGATAATTACATTTTTAGAACTCAGTAGTAGTCCAAATTACTTGTAAGGACAGGAATATGTTTTACATTTAAAGAGGAATTACAGCCCTCAATTTCCCTCAATTTGACTTTCTACAAACAGAAACTTCTCTCTGCATCATTCTCTATCTTTAAGGGAAAAAAGTAATTTGCTCTGCACTTCTTTCTTTGGTAAATGGAACGTGGAACCGAGTGTTGTGGCGCTTTTTCTTGAAGGCTTCTCAATATACTTGGATCAGGCTGTTCTCGTACACCGTTCGTAGCTATACCTACCAAAAGTAATTCACTGTAATTCGTATTTAGGAAGTATAAATAGCGACAAACTCCGCATAGAGAGGATGTTGGAGTGGTTGTTTGTGTAAAACAAAAACAGACTTTTGCTCAAGAGCCTGCTGTTTGTACCCCATGTGAAACCAGAAGTCAACGTTGATTCATTTGTCCACTTCAGGAGTTATCTTAACCCAAACCACGATCTTTTCCTAAACCTAACTAAGTAGTTTTGTTGCCTAAACCTAACTAAATCAATTAGTCATGTTATTGCCTAAACGGAAGTTTATTTTGAAAAGAGTGTAGGGGAAATTGATATTTGCGTCACGTGTTACTGGACATTCGTAGGAAAATGCATGAAAACTGAGGAATAACTTTCATAAGATGTCATACGAACTGTTGTATGAGGTTACGTTGCTTTAATTGTACCTCGTTTGCACGTCTCTTTGGACAAAAGTGTCTGCCCAATGCATCACATGAAAATTGTACACATGGTGGCTTTAAGTTTTACAGTGCTTTAATTAATCTCTGTCAATATGCAACAACATTTCCCTGCTTGTTGCAGAACAGCAGCCAGTATGTGACACAATAAATTAAGTCATTTAGAAATGAGTTAACTGGCAAACAGAAAGCCAAAAGAAAAATCCTCCGAGGAGCCTAAAGAACACTGGAGATATATTATAATCATTGTAACTGGACAGAAACAATTTTTTTCCGAAATGGAATATAATATTAATAAGTATGTTGTTTTTGTGTATAATCACCTGAAAATAAGAATTGTGTTTCCATTAGCTTAGAATGAGCCCTTCATATCTACATAGGGAGCAGGTCCTCTTCAAGGAGATGGGTACCATTTTTCTACAGTAGCCCAAAACGGACAAACCACACACTGACTCTAGAGAGGCACAGATCCTACACACTGCGCCTTTAAGTTTTTCAAATCCCTATGATGCATTACACCAGGGCTGTAACTAAAGATATTTTCATTATCGATTAATCTGCTAATTGGTTTCTCAAAAATCAACAATTTCCTAGTTCACAAAATATTTAATTTACTATCAAATGATACAAAGAAAACCAGCAAATTCTCACAACTTAGAAGCTGGAACGAGATTTTTTTTTTTAACAGTTTCTTGCTTAAAAAAAAAAGACTCAAATGATTAATCGATCATCACCAATTCTTTTTTTTCATCTGATTGATTAATCAACTCTTTGTTTCAGCTTTACACTCTCTAAACCGGATGTAAAACATTCAAAACTTCATCAAGAGTAACTAATCTACAGTTACAAAAACTCTTTATAATGAGGTTAAATATACTGGAGATAGATGTATATTGTATTTGTTGTATATGTCTGTTAATGGACTTGTGTATCAAAGAGGCGGCAGATGACACTTAAAGTGCTTGAAAGCACAAAGGGTTGGTACAAAACAAAGCGAGATGGCCATACATTTGCTGCACGATGCAGCCTTTCCAGGTGTGTGAGTGTGTCTCTACAGTATATCACTGTGTGAGCTCATGAGCATGGTGTTTGTATGTGTGAGTTTTTTTTTTTTTTTCTCTTAATGGTACATCCGCACTAAATTGGCCCCTGAATGCAGCGCGCTCTGTCAGTGGTTTTGCGAGTTACAAGTGTAGAGAAACAAAGAGAGCCAGGGAGCTTCAAAGCGGGTGGGTGACATTTCAGGCTTTCCATCTTCAAAGCACTATTTGCTTTTGTAGTTCCTCTTTGAGAATAATTATATATTTTTTTTCCTAAAGGATTACAGCTGTCTGAAAACATAGTGTAGAATTTGAGGGCCATTTTGCAACAAGGATACACAATGAGCTGTCATTATTTTTGAAACGCCTTTATTCCACTATTATTTGCTATAATGCATAATTTAATACAACTTTTTTATGAAGCGTATAGCTCCACTATATCACCGTGTTATTCCTCCTATTGGCAATTGATCGTTGATCCCATAGAGCCACCCGGTGAGTGTCTCCAGATGGGGGAGACGTGAGATCCACCCTGTCCCCTCATTTTCATTCACCTCTCTCTTCCTCTTGTCTCTTTCTTCCACCCCTCCTCATCCAAGTGCCTCTCTATAATTCATGTCCAGGTGCAGCACCAGCTTTCTTTGGCACGGGGCTTGAAAGAAAAAAAGACAGATGTTCAATTTTCACTTCCTTTGTGCATCTCTTTATATCTGTTTGTGTTCTTCTGGACCACTTTTGCCCCCTTTTTACCTGTAATGCAGATTGTGGCGTCCCAGTAGTTCGGCGTAAGCAGTAATTAAGGCGACTCGCAGCCGTGACTAACCGCTGGCTCTGTTTTCATGCGGAATTATGGTTTGTGTTTCTTCACAAAGATGTGTTTGTTGTTACCTGTGAGTTTGTGCACCACCTTAAACATAAAACAGCATCGATGTAAAGAAACATTTATCCACAACTGGTTGAAAACTCTGTAAATAATGTCCAATCCTCTTGTGTTTTTTTTCTTGATGTTGGTCTTGACGAGCTGATTTTTTTGGACATCGTGAGAAGCGCGAGAAGCACGATGTGCCAAGATGTGCCCACGGCACAGCTGTATTTACATGCAATCTTGTCATACAAAACGCATGAACCCCCCGCTGACTGCAAAGCTGTGGGAGTGACTGAACTCTGCAGGTGGATATCTATATTGCAAAGTGACATGTACAGTATAATGCACTGTTGTGGCCTGGAGAGATCTAGACTTCATTGCTATCTTTCTTCACCTTTATCACATGAGACATGCTGTATGTCTGCATGCTTTTCTTGCTACCACTTTATTTATAAGCAGTGTGCTGTATATATATGATGATGAACAGTGAGGAAAATATTTGGATCAGCAAGATAGTTTTAAAGGGAGTGGCCAACTCACAAAATGTTCTTAATTTCAACAGTTAAAAAGACACAAGTAGGGATGCACAATTGTGAAATTGTGGGCCGATACAGATTTTTACAATAACAATTTGGCCGATAGCCAATGCCAGTTATTATTTTGTTGTTGTTGTTATTTAGTTTGTTTTTTGCTGTTATTTATTCCCCTTTTGTGCCAGGCAAACAAAGATACCTTCATTATAAGAAGAATAACTGGGCTGTTTTAGTCATTCAGCATTTCATTACGCTGTCTTTGAATGAGCACAAATTCAATCATGCACTGTCATGTTGTTTATTAAACAACCTTTACTATTACCTTCTTTCACATTCAAAATATATTATTATATTTTGAAAAAGAACTGCTTTTATAAAATAAATAAAAGCCTTTTCAGCTGCTATACAACTACCTACTCAATGAGAAGAACGTTTCAGTACTGACACAGACAAACAAAAATATTAGTTTTGTGATGGTGCGGCGTCCCAAAGTGCGGACACTGCCGTTGACAAATGTCATCCTATTTGCCGATAGGCCGATGGCAATCAACAAGGCGAATATCAGCTAATACCGACGTTGATGAAGGCTAATAAATCGGTGCATCCCTACACATAAGTTTACAATGATGATCATATTATAGCAACAAATCCCCCAAACTCTTCTGCTGGGCTGAACCACCAATTGTACTGGATGGTTCTGCAAAACTTCCAGATATGTTCAATGGTGCCATTTTTTTGTGTCTAATACCAAAGTTTTTATAAGTATAGCTTGCATGGCAACTACTGTACAGTTAAGGTTAAGGAATGATCGTGGTTATAGCAAGTAAACTGTGTGTAAGGTACAGTAATGGTTAGCGATAGCCAACTAAAACACTACAGAAAGGGCACAGTAGTTCCTGCATTGGCACCAAACATTGAACCGAAGTGTCCAATATGGATGTAATTCCTGCTTTTTTGTTAAACATGCTCAATGTTCCACCATGATCTAACTGTTCATACTGTTTTTCTCATTGTACAAATGAGTAGGAGAAGTTAGAGAGAGGAGTGGACATGTCGAGAGGAACTCACAGCTCTTTATTTTGGGCGGACAGGTAATATTATTACATTTTAAGGCAAGTATTATTGCAACTTTCACAGAGCTTAATGGATTCAACATGACACCTTTTTAAAAACCACATGGTCAAAGCTCCTCATCAGTCCAGAGCTGCTTTCAGACTCTGCTTTATTGGCACAATGTCCACAATGTTTCGCTTTTGGCAGGAACATACCTATATTATGTATGAATTTATTATTTTTACATTATAAGCATTAAAACCTGCAGTAATGGATTCACCTCATTATAATTTCAAATTTCAAGAAACAGGGAATAATCATCTCTCTAGTATAGAAATGGTTCCTGTCGGGCACATTTCCTTCTTTCCCACAGTAGGGCCGTGGCTGTACGATCCAGGCTGCGAGTGTGCGTCCTTATAATGTTCGTACTGTACGTGTGTGTGTGTGTGTGTGCGTGTGCGTGTGTGTAACGAGTACCACAGGGATGCATTTCAAAATAGGTCGTCGCTAATCCCCCTTAAAAATGAACATTCCCCCGCCGTGCTCCCATCTGAAAGAGAAAGAAAGTATAGAAGGAAGAGAGAAAGAAAAGACAATGAATTATGGATAAGTTTTAAGAGGGATATTGCTCCCTGGCCTCCTCACTGTTTTTCATTTCTTTCCTCCCCTCCCTCCCTCCCTCACTGTCTCTCTCTCTTTCTCTCTGTGTCCTCTGCCTCCTCTTAAATCGATATGGGCTGACTGTCATGGGTCAGTGGCCTGTATGCATCAGGCTGGACTGCAACAGAGGAGCGCTGTGTCTCCCAGGGCTCTCTGTGGAGGTGATAACTCCCTCCTATCTCAAACCGCTCTTTAAGGCTTTCAATTTAACTCCAATATCCACCTCAGATTGACTTGGGATGACACAAAGGAAAGGAATTTATATATATATGATCATTTTTCCAGAAAGAGAGTGAGCATGCCTAAATACCTGCAGCTATGTCTTTGCATATAGATTGAAAGGAGTGAAGTACGCCTGGCCTGAAGACATTGTGGATTATCATTTTTTTAAAGTATGAAGATGTATTTTAATTGACCTTTCGTAAACCCTGCCCCGCTTTGCGGTAGTTAGCTAGATAGTTAATCTGATGTTGGCTTCATTAGTTGGTTGAAAACGCCGCCTTCAGCTGAATTTTTAAAGGGGACATATCATGAAAAACTCACTTTTTTGTGGGCTGTCTAGATCAGAAAACATGTGATTCAACAAGCCATTCAGATTTGGCTCCCCCCTCCTATGTCACATGCAGACTCATTACAATATACCGCCCACAGCTTGAGAACTACCGTTGTACCATATTTTTCTCACAATCCAATCAGAGTAAACTGGGCTTTTTCAGGAGGGGGGCTTAAAGAGGCAGGCACTAAAACAGAGCATTTCAGACAGACAGCAAGAGAAAAATAATGTATTTTTTTAACATTAAAGCATGTAAACGTGTTCTAGTAGAAACCTAAAATACAAGTATGAACCTGGAAATGAGCGAGATATGTCCCCTTTAATGTTTCTAGCTCACTAGTGTTATAATGTGAACCCTGGGAAAGGCTCGTAAATAGGCCCTTGATGGCACGATATCATGCTAAAAGTCCCTCACCAGTTGATGATCCATGTAGAAGACATGTTCTTGTATTGCTGTGTTGTAGAACTAGTTCTTATATTACAAGTAGGGCTGTCAAAGTTAACTAACGCAAATTCGTTTTAACGTCACTAATTTCTTTAACGCATTAACGCAATCGATCTTTTGGAGGTTGTACTGGGCTCAAACTCTACTGTTACCAAACATGTCATACTAGCTTGTTGAGAAATAGGCTTAATAACACTCCAAATGCTAAATTTTGGCGAGGAAAAACTGGCATGGCCATTTTCAAAAGGATCCTTTGATCTCTGACCTCAAGATATGTGAATGAAAATGGGTTCTCTGGGTACCCACGAGTCTCCCCTTTACAGACATGCCCACTTTATGATAATCACATGCAGTTTGGGGCAAGTCATAGTCAAGTCAGCACACTGACACACTGACATTGTTTTGTGTTGTTAATTGATTTCCAATAATATATACAGTGTATATATATATATATACATTTGCATTAAGCAAGCATATTTCAGTATTAAATACTTGACAAAATCTCCCTTTAAGGTACATTTTGAATAATAGATTAAAAAAATATGTGATTAATTTGTGATTAATCATGATTTACTATGGACAATCATGCGATTAATCGCAATTAAATATTTTAATTGATTGACAGTCGTAACTACAAGTATGATAAGAAAACATGTAAGATCAGATCAGTTGTTTTATTCTAATATCACCCTGTTTAGCTGCATACAGTAGCTTACATACAGTACTTGAACATACCAGACAGATGTTAGATTTATGCTTTATTGTTTGTATTTTCAAACATTATGTTTTCAATTTTAATGTTACAAGAGAAAAAGCTTTTAGGCCGAGGATTAACCGATTTGTTTGGCTAACATAACACTATTTTAACATAATCTGTAACTGCACAAAATGCAGCATGAAATGCGTCTTGGACATAACGGTCGGTTACTACGCTAGTTTGCCGGACATCCTAACGTTTGCTGCTTAAACTCACAGTTTAATTGATTCGTTACGCTTTTGTTCTGGTATTTTTGGTTTTGGGAGAGGATTAAAAACATAATCCACCATCCAAACTCACTTTACTACAGATGATCTCTTTTATACAGCCCCGTGTACACCGCTTCACCGTGCAGAGAAATCCCAAGCGTGACAAAAAATCAGTGTAAAACCAGAAACAAAGAAGCAGCTATACTTCATAAGTGGCCTGTTATCTTTCTTGAGAACATGAGCAATTCTATTGTTATTTCAAATCAGACTGCGGTTTATGTGCATCTCAGCGGTGTGTGTGTGTGTGTGTGTGTGTGTCTAGCTACAGGCTTCCTCACACTCCAAGTCCAATTACCTGTGTTAAGGCCACATCTGAGACGGGGGATTACAGCATATTATTCTAGCATAAACAACAGTCTCTCTGCCCACCAACCTGCAGGCAGCCAGACACAGACAACCGGGGAAGGTGTGAGAGGTGTTACATTAGCACCTGGATGTGCGAACAGCAGATGAGTGACCTTTTACCGGTGACTGATACACTACCTGGAAAACTTGTCTCGCCTCCTGTGGATTTCTTCCTCTGTCCTCAACTCTTTTCGATATCTTTCCGCCCTTACTTCTCACTTTTTTTTTTTTCTTTTCTTGTCTTTCTTTGTGTGTTTTTTTTTTTTTTAAATCGAGCTTTCATTTCATCCTCCATTTTCTCTGCTGCATCTATTGAACCATACCCTGTCTCAATTATACTCTCAGTGTCTGACAGTTGATACTTTAACCAGAGGATGTTAGTCAAGATGTCGCCTCTTGTCTCTTGACTTGTTGTCACCACTTTAACATTTTCTTGTGATGCAAAATACTCTATTAAACCTCCTCAAGGCGCCCCGGAAAATACTTCCCCCGCACACTAACAGTGACAATTCTCAAGCCACAGTGTCACACTCGTCTATTTTATTATTACATTTTAGTCTTCTTCCTTGTTACATGTAGCAGCTTAGCATGCCTGTACAAATCGCTGTAGCTGAGAGACACAACTTCCTTCAAGTCACCTGCCAGGGGCTCTAATTAGACTGATAAGCAGTGCAACTGGAATCAGCTCTTCCTGGTAATCAGCCCCGCCGCGGAGCCCAGACAGACGGCTAAATGAGGAGGAGATGAGCCGTGCAGCCCAACAGGTGTCCTTAAAAAGACGGGGAGGTGTGCTTATACGGTCTTGTCTTTCCCCCACTCTAACTACTTTAGTTCAATCTCAGGAGAGTTTGGAACATATAGAGAGATTCTGCAGTTATTTAGGAAGCTGAAAAAAAAAAAAAAACAGTATGTCGGCGTCGCTGTGGTGTATAGATTTAATCATCACGCTGCGACTCTGAATCGCTGCCTCACTTTTAAAAGGAATTGTTTGAGAAACTCCGCAGTAAGATGATTGATTCAGAGTGTGCGGGGGGGGGCTTCTACAATAGCAAACACACTAGTCAAACTGTGTATTTTGATTTTTTGAATTGCATCCTGAATACATTTCTTGCTTTTTTTCCCCCCTCTCTTTGCAGTCGCAGCTGCTCTGCTTTAGACGTATAATAATGATGATCACATTTTGTCCTGAAGCAATAAGAGCCCGGTTACACATCAGGCAGGCTGAATGCAAAATGATATCAGAACTAATACAATCTCTGAAGGGAAATGTCATATTTGTCATTTTGACACCTGCGTGAGACTGTTGTGTTACGCTGTCATTTTACACCCACCACTCCCAGCTGTACACAGGAAGGCAACACGGCGAGATTAACAGCACGATCTGAGGAGCAGCCAGGATGCTTCACAGAGACGGAGAAAGAGAGAGAGAGAGAGGGAGGCAGCTCTAGGTTACTTTATCCACTCTCTCTGTTGCAAAGATGTCCACTGCTCTGTAGACGTGGTGGGAGGGATTGACTTTAAAGGCCGCTGACAGCAAATGTGCTCGCTTTGACATTAACCTCCTCCAGCTGAAAGCATTTTGAATACCTCAGTGGAAAAAAAAAAGAGCCTCGGAAATTAAATTTAAAATGCTCAGCCAGTGCATTAGTTTGAACTGGAAGGCTGAGGTTGTTTGAAAAAGGGACAAAACAGACGCTTTGTAATCAGTGCATCTTTCAAGTGTGTTTTCATACTGTTGTTTTGAAGAGTTTGTACTCTGTCAGGAGTTCATTGTGGGTCTGATTCAGGATCCATTTTGGATTGTGTTAGAAAATGGTGGCATCTTTTACTGAGTCGCACTGTCACATTTATTCTCAACTCATTTCAAACGGAGCTGAAACGATTAGTCTGTTATTGCTGAAAATGAATTAGCTACTATTTACGATTCAATATCTATAAATTGTTTAAAGCTAGGTTTGGAAGTGTTCTTCACACACTTTTCTTGTTATATTATTTGAAATTCTCATTACATCCCGACAGCAAACAATAAATCAAATGCTCTGATAAAAAAAGGAAAAATAAATCTGGTATCTGTCGTTGTCGCAGGACTTTAATAAACCCGTCCAATCATATCATTCGGCCCTATGGTTAACCTGCGCGGTCTCTACCCGTGCACTCATCCTCTGCCTGTGTCATTATTGTGCGTCACCGGAGTCTTCCACAAGCTGCTAGTTTGACAGCTGTGAGTACTAACAATAGCCATGTTTGTCGTTTATGTTCATAATGATAATTTTGGGGGAGTGGCTTTGGAGGAAGACCTGAACGGACGGACTGTCAGTGTTGTCCACTTGGTGACCTTACGCTAGATGTAGGGACTGTTGGAGCTAGTGCTGCTAGCTACTTTCATTGGAAAAGAGTTGGCAACACTGGGCTGGGCTTTTCGGTTGGAAAAAAATCTAGTGTACTCTTGCTAGTTTCTCAACATTACCAACCCTAGCTTTAAGTCATATTTCAAACTATAAATGACAAACGTACCCAGCTTCTCAGTTGTGAGTTTCTTAAAGTGAATAGCTTTGGGTTTTGGATTAAAAGTCTGACAAAATGAGCATTTTGAAGACAGCACCTTGGTGTTTGTGATGGCATTTATCACTATTTTATTGACAAAGTAATTCATTAATTGGCTGGTTAATTGACAAAGAAAATGATTGTTAGCCCTGTTGATTGCAGCCCTAATTTCAAATACCAATAGATTAATGACAGTTGTGGCAGAGTGCAAGTAAATGTAGTTTTTCTACTAATTTATGACGGCAATAGACATGATGATGTTTGATTAACAGTGAGCTGCTGTTGGACCACATAATAAGAAAAGTATTCCTGACAAAAGATTTGTTTTTTCGGCATGTTGCCTTCATTACATTATTTGGTCACAGTGGAGATACAACATAGTTCAACCACCAGGCAACCAGGATGTCCTTGTAGGCCATTTTCAAGGGTAAATAAGTGGCAAAAATAACTAAATTAACAAAGAGTCACTAATTATTCTTCAAGAAAAAGAGAAAAATAAATATGATTCTAGCCAAGAAATCAGATTTAATCTGGTTAAAACTGTTAAACTAACTATTTATCTGAATGATCTTTCTGGTACATAGATAAAGTCTGTAATAGCATGTTTTATATTGATTTCAAGGCTATTTTCTGTCCATTCAATTTCCAAAAATTGAAGAAGTAATACATATTTTTTACATTTATTCATTTTAAATGCTGATTCTTGTCAGCCTACACAAGTGCATTACTTTGTTCTCGCTTTGTTCTTGGATTAGTATGTTACAGTTGGTTACACTTATTGGATCTTATCAATATATAACTGTAAATCTTTAGCCTTACCAAAGAGTTTGGGAATTTTAGGTGGTTGTTTGATGTAAATGTTGGTTTGTGTTTGTGGTTCACAACTGAAAATGTCTGTTAAGCAGTTGTGAGGAGTTGCCCATCACAGTAACATTATCTTATTTGTACCAAACTGCAGCCTCTTGCTTTCATGTTACGGTGGATTCATCATGGCAACATTTTAATGTGTGATGTTGGTAATTGTCTGCCAAATGCATGCTTTGGTAAACGCACCGCATGTGTAGATGTTCTCTGTTATCTATAGCTTGTTGATGATAGATCCTGTTTTCAGATCAAATCCACTTGATTACAGTCAGAGCCCCCCCCGATTCCTGCTTCCTTCACCCCGTCTCTCATCCTCTCCCTCATATTCCTGACTTGAGTGATGGCGTTTGTGATTCCTAATGACAGTCGGAACAAATCTACGGTAATGAGGTCACATTGGGTTCTTTTTTTTTTTCTTCTCCTTTCTCTGAAATCACCCTTCACAGCTCCGTACAAGCAACCTGTTCCTGAGACTCAGACTGAGTCCTGGATCCGAGCTCCAGTGAACCAGCGGGGAACAGATCAATTCCTTCCTCGGGAAGACCTCCCTGCAGCCAAAATGGACACCCTGTCCTTCTGAGCATGTCTGGGTTTTTTTCTCCCCAATATCCAAGACTTATTATGTCTTGACTCACTGGAGCTCATATCCTGGCCTCATGCTAATACAGCCTGCTCCGTTTCCAAACTCAGCCTTGTGACAGCTTTAGCATATTTATTGATTTATTTAGGTTTTCTAGCGCGTGTATTTGTGGACTTCTTAGCGGTCTCATCTGCGATAATGCATTTATCTATAACAGAAGAGGTATGCATGCTTGCATGAGCACTCACATCCACGTAATGATGTGTGTTTCTCCTGGCTTGAGCAGGATGTCTGCACCAACACATCATTACGATTCGTTCGAGCCATTAGCTTGTGGATAGCGAATTGTGGATGAAAAGCACAACCGCGCGTATGCGTGTGTGTGTCTATGAATATGTACAGTATGTGTACTTGCGGGTGTGCAGTGTGCCCTCCTGTGCGTCAGTGTGCATACACAGTATGTGTGTGCTCAGTGATGTGGTTAGCAATGTGGAGACCTGCAGGAGACGGTCCGTGGAGAGAGCCTGCAGGATAATTGCTGCCACAGTGACAGGTAGGGCTGCCTCTGTCAGAGTTCCCTCAGTGGGGAAGCTGTGTGTGTGTGTGTGTGTGTGTGTGCGTGTGTGTGCGTGTGTGTGTGTGTGTGTGCAGCTCTGTGTGTCAGCTTCGCCATCCCTTCCTCCAATAAGCTTTTCCCCAGTAGGCTCCCTTCAGACGGTGGCAGACTTCCAGATGTTTTCATCTTGTACCACACACACACATCCAGGGGAAGAAATGAAGCTTCTTTTACAAATCCAAAATGGTTTGGATATAAATTGTACCCGAGGAAAGAGAGAATAGTTTTTCATCTAGCTTTAGCGTATCATGTAGTATCTCACATGGAGTATATTTCGGTTGCAAAGTACTGTAGAGGATTCTGGATGTGGATGCATAAAGACTTGTTGAAGTTTCCCTGCAGTTAATTTTTTTGTATTCAATGTCTTATTGACAGTAAAGCTGCCATCTTGTGTTATTGCGCAACGTTTTCTCATAAAACGGTACTTATGATATCTTACGAAAAAATTAGTTTTTTTTTTATCTTTTTCTTACGAATGTCCAGCAACACGTGTCAATATCCGCTCGTTACATGCATACAGTATTTTCAAAATAAACTTCCGTCTTCACAGGAAACAACTTCCTTAGGCTTAGGCTACAAAGTACTTAGTTGGGTTTAGGCAAGAAAACTACTTAGTTAGGTTTAGGAAAAGATCAATTTGGTTAGGATTAGGCTACAAAACTACTTAATTAGGTTTAAGAAAAGATCGATTTGGTTAGGATTAGGCTACAAATTACTTAATTAGGTTTAAGAAAAGATCGATTTGGATAGGATAAGGCTACAAAACTACTTAATTAGGTTTAGGAAAAGATTTATTTGGTTAGGATTAGGCTACAAAACTACTTAGTTATGTTTAAGAAATGATTGATTTGGTTAGGATTAGGCTACAAAAATACTTAGTTAAGTTTAGGAAAAGATCACCGGAAGTGGCGTTACTTAAATACGTAACTTACGTGACAAATAAATCAACGTTGACTTCTGGTTTCACACAGGACACAAACTCTGGTCTCCTGGGAAAAAGTCTGGTATTTTTTGACCCACCCATCCACCTCTTCCCTGCGCAGTGTTCACGGCTATTTATATTTCCTGATTCACAATTACGTTAATTACACACTAATTGATTTCGTGGGATACATATGAATTACAGTGCATTACTTTTCGTAGGTAGAGCTAAAACAGTGTATTAGACCAGCTTGTTTGGCAAAAGGTCGTCCAAAGACCGAGCAGCGTGGCTCTGCAGCGTGCTGGACTTCTGATGACCGTGATTGTTTCAGATGTGCATGTGTTCACCTCATCACTCACCGTAATCCTCAAACCTATCTGTTTCTTCGTGAGCGACTGTCAGATGTGATTTACGTTGCGCACATCTGCAGACTGTCATCTCCGAAAGGGAGCGTAAACGATGTAAACGTGTCCCGGTGAGAATGCAGAGTGACATCCGTGGGGTTTCTCCCACATCTGGAGGTGCCCGCCATCCAAGTCATTTGCCGGTGCTGCTTCTGCTCCCCCCCCCCCCCCAACCCATCTCCTGCAGCCCGTGAAGAATTGGTGTCAGCGCCTATCAAAGGCAAAATGCCTATTCTACACAGAGTGTCAGAGCAGCCACAATCTATTAATCAAGCAGGCGGCAAAGAAACAGATATTATGTGTGTGTGTGTGTGTTTGTGTACGTGTGTCTGCACATGTGCAGCAGAGGCAAGGACTCATCCAGGTGTATTATTCAGCCATCTTTGAAAGGGGGCTCTAATAAGGGAGGATGCAATTATAAAAGTGTCATGTGGGTTCTGTTTGAAAGAGGAAGGGGCCTGTAATGTGTTTGATACCAAAGGCCTGCCACGGACATAAGGCGCATGCTGATTGCACGACTACAGCCATTAGAAACCATCTCCTCTCCTCTTTTTCTACATCGTCAACCAGACACATCTGAGAGGGAACATTTTGCTTCTGCGGTATTTTGCAGTAGAGTCCAGTGTATTCTGTTACTGATAGCGAATGTTTGTGGTGTGTTGATTTAGGCTGAATAACAGCAGTTGGTTTGTTTGGGAGCTCTGTTGGCTTATCCACAGGAAACGATCGATCGGGGTGAATAAACAGTGAGGCAGCCAGGACCCCCTGCTGTTAACAGCACGGCTCTACCATGTGACAGACATGGCGGTATATGATTGGCAATGCTGATTGGACATTAGAGCCTAATGATGTCATGGCTATCATCATGTTGGTTATACTGAGAGAAAGAGAGAAGATGGTTTGTTTTCTATTCAGTTGAATTATTTGGCTCCATCTTTACTTTTTGGGGATTAGGTTTAAATGTTATATTAAATTATGAGTAATTATATTAGATTTCCAGATTATCACTATAAAAGCCGCCAGTATTAAAGAGTGAGTGGGCAGTGATGTCGCAAGATGTATTAATCAGATTAGACAATCGATAGGAAATTAATGAACAACAGTTTACTAATTATTTAATCTTTTAAGTCATTAATGAACCAAAAATGCCGAACATTCACTGATTCCACTCTCCTAATGTGCAGATTCACTACTCTGTTTTGTCTCATTACAAATAGAATTAGGGCTGCAACAAACAATTATTTGTTTGTTGATTAATCTCACAATTGTTATTTTCTCAATTCATTGTTTGGTTTATAAAGTGTCACAATTTCCTAAAAGCCAAAGTGGACATAATCAAATTGCTTGTTTTATCCAAAGAACAGTCCCAAATCCTAAAAATATTGAGTTTACTACTAGGGATGCACCGGTAAGGGATAACGTACAGCGAGCCGGTTATTGTTGTGAAATAAACCTGCGGTGGAGGAGGGGTCTCGCATCGCCCTGAACGACCGGCTTGCTGTACATTATCACGCTTATTACACGGCTACTTACTTAAGAAATCAATAATTTCACAAAAAAACGGTCCGCCAGAGTCCTACACTACCCATAGCAACAGTCTGGTATGCATAGCAACAGTCTGCTATAAAGAAATAACAGACCATAGAACGCTGTGATTGACCAATCAGAATCGAGTATTCAACAAAGCCGTGTAACTGAATATTTAATCAAGTTATCGATCAAATTTAACAAATACATTTATATTAATCATTAACCCCTTTATGCACCTCCTTTGATTTGGTAGTTTTGACGCAATGTTGATGGTTTAATCGTTATCTTGATTAGATATTAGCATAATGATGTCATTGGCTGGAGGCGCTGAATGTTTTTTTTTTTACCTTTGCACTCTTTTATTCTCCTCCAGCTCGTCCCTCTGTTTCATTTTGTAGGTTTTTCTCAGAGGTGCAGGTCTTTTGATTTGGTGTCTTGATTTATAAAAGCCAAGGAGCAGAATAACAATTGATACGCATGAACAAGAAGAGACAGAGGGGAGAGATAGAGAGAGAGAGAGTGGGTCTGTGGGATTTTCTGGGCGTCGATGTGTGCTCAGATAGCGGTATATATTAAGTTATTTACAGGATGTTTATCCTCACCATAAAAAATCCGAGCTCATGTGGAAGTCATTTTATATTAGTGTGTCTCCTGTAGAATATCCTCTCTATATACTGGTAGTGGGGGAAAAAAAGGTGAACAAATAAGCCTTATAAAAACGACAACAATATCTGTAGACTGATTTACATTTTGATAAGCATCAGCGTCAGACGTAAAGGGGTCACATTCATGTTATATATCATACATGTAATGAATGTGCTGCTGCTCGGAAGTCAGCGCTGTGCTTCTTCATACTCCCAAGTATGAAGGGATATTGTTGTTTTTATTTCCCGCCTTGGATTTTGACTGAGAAAATGGGTTGCCGTGCATCTTATCTGTCAGGGGGATCAGGTGCATCTCCCTCTGTTTTCCTCTTCCTCTCTCTCTCCCCTCCTCCTCCTCCTCTCTCCACTCTGATAGGTAGAGACAGCCATCATATGTGCAAGGGGAAAGTGATGGGCGGAATGGCAGCTTTAATATCGGAGCGATTGCCTGCTGATAAGGCTAACGGCTGTGGAGAGGCGTGAGCGTCAGCCCTCCTCCGCAATAAACACTTTCATTTTGTTTGGTTGGAGTGACGGATGGAGAGATGGAAGTGGTGAATAGACGACCTGAGGAGCAGGAAAGAGAGGGGGGAGATAGATGGAATGGATGTGGATGTTATTCAATATTAACAGATCAATCAGAGGGTGGTGAAATATGCATTTTGTCAACTATATACCCCCATTCGGCCAAAGAGGCAACATTACGATCATGTGACAGCGCTGGCTGCTGTGAAATACAAAATACTTACAGCCTACAGTCGGTGATTTGTCTACCGATGCTGAATTTATATTGCTTCTAACAATAACAACCCTGTCGTATATCAGAAAAAATGAATATATATATTCATGACTTTAAGCTCTGATGACTTCATGATAATCATTTCTGAATTGCTATTAGAATCTATGATGAGGAGCGCACAATTGCTTCAGTTTGCAGCATATGGCGGAGAAAAGCAACATTTTAATCAAATTATATCTCGCCACGAGATAATTTGTGTTGAGCGCATATGCTACAGAGCAATTTAAAGGTCACATAAAATCAAGCTTAAATGTGTGTTTGTGTGGTTGTTTTTTTTCGTAATTTCATTCATTAGTGTGCCGTGTGTCAAGGAAAGGCAACGATGTTTTGACTCATTCTTTAGATTGATGATTGAAATGGCCTTTTCCTCTTCAGCAAGTTCTTGATGAGTTTTTGAAGTGTTGCTCAGTTCTTTCTGTTCACCTGGCTGAATTTTCTGACGCTTAGCGGAGACACTCTTCTAATATTTGATAGCGGCAAGTGTAATTTTAAAAATGAAAAATGTTCTTTGGCAGCAGGCGCACAGTTCCAGCTGAAATCATTCAGGGGTGTTTTATGTGTTTGTAATAAATGTACTATATATAGAGCAGCGTTGCATGTGAAAGGGGCCCACTTTAAACTTTTAATTTGAAGTTATAGCCTTTAAGATTTCAGTCCCGGTTGATTTGGAGACACCCGTCGTTACTGGGGACAGGCTGTTCTCATACACTGTTCGTAGCTATAAAGTACCTACGAAAAGTAATGCACTGTAATTTGTGTATATCGCACTAAATCAATTCGTATGTATTCCATGTAATCGTGAACCAGGAAATATAAAGAGCAACAAATAGCGCGTAGGAAGGAGGTCGGGTGGATGAATGGATCAAAAAACACCAGACTTTCGCCCAGGAGACTTCTGTCGTACCCCGTGTAAACCCAGAAGTCAACATTGATTTATGTGTCACGTAACTTCTGCATTTAAGTTACGCTACTTTCGGTATTATTTTAAGCCAAGCCACGATCTTTTCCTAAACTTAACTAAGTAGTTTTGTTGCCTAAACCTAACCAAGTTGATCCTTTCCTTCACCTAACAAAGTAGTTTTTGTCACGTGACTTCCGTACTTAAGTTATGCCACTTCCGGTGTCATTTTTTTATATTTAAGTTGCCTAAACCTAACCAAGTAGTTTCCTGTGAAGACAGAAGTTTATTTTGAAAAGACTGGAGCGGAAATTTACATGTCTCACGTACATTCGTAGGAATAACTTTTCCTAAGATAGCATAGGAACTGTTGCATGAGGATACGTTTATGGTGATAATAAGTGTAGCTGATCAAAGCAAACGCTTCTTGAGCAGCTACTTTGTCAGAAAAACAGAAGAGCAACTGGTGTTTTTGTTTATAGTGAAGCCAAACAACCTCACGTTATTTTAGTAAAGACGTCAGCTGATTTCATGCTGCACAAAGTACAAGTCGTTTTCCACACAGCAGGCCGTAGAGCAGTAGAGCTGGAGGTGAACTCTTCATCTAACAGCTCAGTCTGGCTGCTCCTTCTTGTTCCGTTACTCACTTGCAAAGATTGAAAATTATCTGCCGTCAAAATATGCACAAAATGACCGTTGTCGATGCATTTTTGATGAGCGATCATGGTCAAAGCTAACCTCTCTGACAAATACATAGTGTTTCCTGTGGCTGCTTCACAATAAAAGCCACCCTGTCTTAGTTCAGCGTGAAGAAGCAGCAGTAGAAAATGTTCAGTTTGCATTAGCAGTAACGTAGCACAGCTCTGACACAGTGTAATGAGAGAGAACAGGCCGATATCAATGAGATCAAATTAAAAACAGAAACACTGTTTGCTGCTGCATCGTTTCCTGTGGCTCCCTCGTGTGCAGGTAGTCCATTGCGCTAATGGCGGACTCCGCCACTAACAATGAAAACTACTCTATAGAGAGGTAATTACAGAATGTAAATGCATCTAATGGCTGGGAAAATGATGACCATAAATAGCATAAAAATCTGTTTTTTAATTCATGAAAATCTTTATTTTGGAGATTCAACAGCCGCCTTCTCTTGCAGAGGGATTGTTTTTAATTGGACATGGGCAAGGGCCAATTGTATTGTACACAAGTGACACCGTAGGCCGTCTTAAGATATTAATTCACCAAATAGTAATCACCCACATTAACTGAATTTGTACTGAATAGTCCCAGGTCATCAGGCAATCCTCTATATTATAATCTCCAATAAAACTGTTGCATGTGTATGTCATTACAATTGAAAGCACATGAAACTGGAGCACATTTAAACACACATGAAAAAAGCATTTTTGGCTTTGCTGTGCTTTTGTTGCCTGGTGAACATCAGATGATGTGGCTCAATGTGACTCGGAAACCGAAAAGATTAAATGAGCAGCAGGGATCAGATCTCGATATTAGAGATCAGACTAGATAGACTCAGACAATGCCTATTAAAATGGCTGGAGGAGCCTCTCTGAAATGAGACCTGACATCTCTTTTCCACAGTCTGTCAGGAGTATTTGGTGGCTAATTTGAAGCTTACAAAAATCTCTGTGAGTGTCTGTGAGGAAAAAGAGAAAGAGAGTGAGCTCCAGTGTGAGGTTAATATAAGGGGTGACCAGAAAGAGATGCTGTAGGCTGTTATCTGTACAGTCAGTGACAGAACAAGCAATCCATTGGCTGGATTCTCGCCGCAGCCCAGATCCATCCAGTTACCGGCTAATGAGCCCGCCAAGTACATTGTATTTACATTTAAAGTGGCTGTTGTGGGACCGTCCTCTCCCTCAGGTTGATTGGAGAGTCCTCAGCTTTGATTCACAAGTAAATACTGACCTTCAGGCTTCTTTGGTTTCGCCGTAAGACGGTTAATGTCAGCTTGTCAGTCAAAACCGGAGCTGGAAGCCGCCGTGACGCACATGTGTGTTGATTCCAGGCTAATCTTCCGTAGTTCGACTCGTGATGTGTTGCGACCCCAGAGGGGTCCTCATTAGGACCAAAACGTTGTGTGACCTTTTAGCGGCTTCACCTCCTCGCACCACCTACGCCCTCACCCAGCTGGGCCCAATTACCTCGCTCATTACCCCCCTCCTAAATAGCACCGGCGCCGTGCAGGTACTGCTATCTATGGAGAGCCAATATGTCTGTGACTAAATACAGGGGTGGCGACATGAAATGAGTGGAGACATCGAAGACTCTCACTAAGGGCAGATTTTCTCCTCTGTCTACTTCTTTTATGTGGCACTCTAATTTAAACTTGTATGTATAGTTGACCTTTCCAGTTCTCCCCGCCCGCCTCCTTTATCCTCCTTTTAGCCATCCTTCAGAAAACCCCTGGCTGACACCTAAAATATAAGATGTCCCCTCCGCTGCCATGTTGATGAGATGATAGGATGATCAATGTGCGCAGGATCCTTAATAACCAGAAAGAGAAAAGGGGAGCGAGGAAGAGCGAGGGAGATGGATGATTATCCTAAAAGTAGCGTGCTTAATTAGATGGAATGCTGCATACATTGTGGACTGAGTGGAATCATTGGGATAGATTAAAATACTAATTAAACAGGCCCTTGCCGAATTTGGAGTGTGAGGTGGGGTTCAGCTCTTCAGGGTCATTTGCATAGCCTTCATCTGGGGAAATGGGATTTAAAGGACCTGCTCTCTTTCTCTTCCTCTCTCTTTAACTCACTTTTTTCCCTTTTCCCCATTACCAATCACATTCACATGCTAACAAACTCAATTAAAATTATGCTCCATTTTTTCCTCTATAATTTGACATAATCTATTAAGGCCCCTTTGATTTTGTTTTTCAATATAAATGTTTCTATCAAAGTGAGGAAGGGGGGGAAAAAGTCGGTGAGATGTGTGATCTTGAACGATGGATATTTAACATTGCCTCACTTTGGTTTAATTTGCATGAGAATATCTTTCGTGAACAAAGCTTTGGAAATAGCATGCCATATTTGATTAGATCAATAGATCTGAGGATCAAACTCGGGTGGTGTATTAATTACCGCAAGAACAAAGGCAGGAGCTCAAGTTATTGTGTGCTGCGAATCTGCAAGCACTTCATCTGCTTTTTGGTAATCTTCAGCAGATCTGACTCAACGTGTGTGAGGAGAACGGCCAATTTTTATTGGGAAATTTTGTTTACATTTTATATTTTTAACCATGGCTCTATGGATGGAAATGTTGGGCTCTCCACCACTTTGGTCCAGACTGAAATATCTCAACAACTATTGGATGGATTGTCGTGAAATTTTGTACAGACATTTATGGTTTCCAGAAGATTAATCTTTTCCTCTAGCGATACCATGAGGTTTTGCATGAAATATCTCAACAACTATTGGATGCATTGCTATAAAGTTTGGTTCAAACATTAAAGTCCCCCTCAGGATGAATTGCAATAACTTTAATGATCCCTGAGCTTTTCATCTCGCGCCATCATCAGGTCATGATTTCTATTTTTCCAGAAGAAATACCTGCAAAACTAATGATGTTTCCATCAACCTCAGTTTGTGTTTAGTGCTAATTAGCAAATGTTAGCACGCTAACCCTCAATGGTGAACATGGTGAACATTATACCTGCTAAAGCTTCATTAATACTTCTGTGTACCTGCTGCGGCTACACAGTGAAGCTGTAGGCGACACTGCAGCTGACGCGCACCTTTCTCAAAACTAACTAAGTAACTATATATCGGGGCTATCAGCTTTTACAGAAGTGGCATGTGGGAACTGCAAGAACTGTGATTGGTTGGCCTGGATGTTTATAAATCTAGCAAAGCCATCTCCTTTGCAAACTCTCTGCTCACTGCGACCCGTTTGCTACAACAGTGAATAAAACAACGTAAATACAGCGACCGCATAAGATAGTTCCATATTCAGACATGAAACAAGGCAGTCTTTCCTATTATCATCTTGATTAGGTTTAGTAAAAAACATCATGGTTTGGCTTAAAATGACTCTGACATTGAAACGAAACAAAAACGCAAAACGGGAAACAAACAGCAGCCTCCCGGGGGAAAGTTTGACCCATCCACCACCAGTCCCACCTGCCTGTAGTGGACATTCTTGCTTATTATACTCGTTATTATACCACGTAATACCTTTCATTAACAGTCGCTCGACATACTACGCCACCTGCTCTGCGTGGCATTCGTTGTACTTGGTCACTTGCTGCGGCCTTCCGCGGACTATCATTACAAACATATTTGTGATACTTCTAAAACAAACGTAAGCCGTTACAAAATGTGTTTCCCTCCAAACGTAATTGAGAATGCAGTTTAGTTTTATGGGTCCAATACATCCGTCTGGTGTTGCGGTGGTGATATCAACTGGTGAAATCCGACAATAAATCACACCTACTCCTGTTCAGCCATAAATCCAGGTTAAACATCAGCATGTTAGCATTGCCATTATGAGCGTGTTAATATGCTGGCATTAGCTGAAAGCACCACTGTGCCTGAGTGCAGCCTCACAAAGCTGCTAGCTTGGCTGTAGACTCTCTTACCTATTATAGTCCGACTACCCACACAACATATCATTCCTCCAGGTGCCACCACAGACTCCTGTCAGCTGGAGAACTGCTTTCTGTCTTACCCAGAAGATTGTTTTCTCCTCTTGATGTGTGTGTGTGAGTGTGTGTGTGTGTGTGTGTGTGTGTGTGTGTGTGTGTGTGTGTGTGTGGGCTGGTCATTTTCTATGACCAGTTTGACATCTGACTCATGCTGTTACATCCATTGCATCATTCTCAGTTTCACTGACCACTTGTTTTGCCTCAGGAACTGAAAAATCTGCTACTTTGTCATCCAGTGCTCATACTCAACACCTCCTCTGCTTTTGTCTCCCGTGCAGTGCAACAGAAGCAGCAGCTGGAGAAGGAGACAGGCCTGAAGATAGTGGAGGCCGGAGTTAGTGATGTAAGTTATACTCACTAAAAATATCTGTTGTTCATGCTCTGTGTGTGAGAAAAGAAAGACAAGAAGAGTGGGTGTGCTTGTGATTGTGTGCGACTTCTGTGTTTGGCCTCATGGGACGGGAATAACTCGGTGATTCCAACTTGTCTTGGCATCCGGATCACACCTGCAGCTTCAGTTGTGCAGCCAAACACTAATCTGCAACCGCAATGTATTCCAAACACACATCCCTTTAAGTGTGTTGCTTTGATTACCGTCCCCCGTATTCATTTCCTTTACCTCTCTGAGAGCTGTCATCACCATGGCGAACAAAACACAACAAGACAAAAGCATGATGCATTTTGCGAAACTTAAAGCAAGTGTTGATCATCACAGCGGAGCAACAATAACCAGATTATCCTGAGTGCTGTCACTTTGTCGGGAGCCCTGATGCTCCTGTGACATATTCATTGGAAAGAATTAAGAGGAGAGCAGGAGGACACTCAGGATGATCCAGATGAAAGGAGAGTAAATGTGTTTTCATTGAACACTGATAAATATTCATATGTATCAGCGTTAAGGATCTAATCAAGCACCCATTGATGCGTCTTAGCCCTCAGTGTTCGCCTGGTAAATGAGTTTCTCTATGGAAATGAGACAGACAGCCTTAGACCCCTGAGCTGCCCTGATCATGAGGCATGCTGGGAGCTAAATGGATGTGGCCTGTGCATCGCAGGACAGTTGCCATTGGCAACAACCGTCACACACTGTATAGACAAGATCATTTTCCCGTGTTAGTCCCTTCTATGCTGTCTCCCTTTGGTGTCACTGCCTTTCTTCGCCCATCTGCCTCCCACTTATATCTTTTTTAGCACCACATTTTCTCTCATCTTATCCCGCATTGTGTCTTCATCACGTTCTTCTCAATTATCTATGATTCACCATTTTTTCCCTTTTTTTTCTTCACTGTGACTTTTGTCCTGTTCTTTGTCTGCCTCGCCTCGCCTCCTTTTCATTCTTTTATTCCCACTCAGACTGATTCCTGCGCTTAGCCAGCACTGGTACAGGGCTGTGTTTGTCATATTGGGCCTATTTGTAGATAATTAGCTGCAATAATAGCCTCTCTGCAGGAGCCAGGGCGAGGGAGGGATGGAGGGAAAGAGGGAGGGAGGAAAAGGAAGAATCTGTCTTCCACCTCATGGGGAGAAAAATCTACGCCCAGACTGTGTTTGTAGAAATGCATGTCAAGGAAGTGCGGCATTTACTGTACTACAAATAAAGAGTTGGCAAAGTACAAAACTCACTCAGAGGGCGTTTTATTAGCAACGGCTCTAACGTGGATGCGTGTGATCGCACCAGTTTGTATCCAAGAGTTGAGGGTAAGTCGGGGGAAAATAGTAGCTTTTGACAGGAGAGCCTGTGGAGTGGGCTCTTCAAATACATTAGTTTAAAAGGTGTTAAACCAAAAGCCTGCTTTCAGTAAATTTGCAGTAAATTGACCACAGTTATGGGTGAATGCGTGCTGGAGGTTGCAGAATGGGTCTTATTATTAGAAAAATAGAAATATGCTGGGTAAAATTGCCTAGTGGTATAAGAGGTATAGAGCGGGAAATTAAGTAAAGCTGCTTTCCACAGACAGTATTCTTTCCACGAGCTTGTATAAAACCATCAATGTGGTTGGTATCATTAAGTCTTATCGCTGACAACCCCCCCTCCTCCGTTTTTATTTAAGAGGTGACAAATGACAAAACAGCTTAGGAAGATGTCCAGATAGAGCGAACGTCAATAGCGGTAGATGCGGACGAGGATAAGCAAATGTCAAAGTGGGGGGAAGGAGACATCAATCAATAGGCCGAGCAATATCTACTCCATTATAGATCGCAGGGAAGTCGGCTTCCTAAAGAGAAAGAAACAACAGAAAAATGACTACTTTTGTTTATCTTAGATAATGTATGTACGCGCGGGGCATAAGCAGTGTATTTTATTGTGTATCGTTCTTAATAACAGCTGTTTCCCAAGTGGGAGCTGTACTCTTGTGGCAACCCGAGAGCCAAATGGAGGTCCTCTCACAGCAATTTGTGAGTCCTGTAAATGTGTGAAAACCTGAGAGGGTGGGTGGGTGAAGAAGTGAAGTGGAAAGAAATTCATGGTTGGTGTGGCCTCTTTGCAGCTTTAGCATCAACTGGCTCCACCGTCTGTATTCATACTGCATTGAAATCATACATATACATTAAAAACATACATGCTATTATCACATAGTACTGTGGAAACAAGACCTGGCAGGTCGTTTCCTCAACTAGCATCGTTCCTAAATGGCACAAAGCTCTGTGACTGTGCACCCCTCGCCGCCTCCCCAAACCTTCTTCCGTGCAGGAGGGGGGGATCCGTGAGTCAACCCCCCCTGCCATGCTGGAGACAGCAACCAGGCACTAAAGTAGGCAAAAGGGCTGCTTTCGCTAGCAGCCATAGACACAGCATGGCTGGTACAAGTGGGGAGCGTGGAGAGGGAATAAAAGGGAGGCTCGGAAAGATATTTTTTAAAAGGGAGGGGCATGTCGGTCAGATATTTTTGCAAGCAATTGCTATGGTTAGTCAGAAAAGAGTGTTCTACAATGTGAGGCCAAAAGAGAGAAACAACAAATACAAAGCTTGGAAATAGCTCCTAGTGTACTAAGACCTTTAAATCTTACTTAATGCTTGTGAGGGGATGGCTAATCTCTAAAAATATTGTCTGAAGATAAATATTTCTCTGCTAATATTGCCCTAATCAAGTCCTTAATAATCTACTAATGAAGATTCACACTGATGTCAGTGAGCAGAAGCTTTGCTCTGGAAATAGAAAGTATATAACAGTTTTGACAGCTGAGACGACAAAACTCCACCCAGACAGAAGCTGAGAAAATATTCCCCAATATACCGGCTTAATTAGGCATTCATTCTAACTGTTCAAAGCAATGTCTAAAGACCTTTTTAACATTTTAACACTCAGGGTTCCCACGGTTGAAATGTTTTGGCGTATGCAGCTAGTTGGCGGCGGGAATGCTTTAACGAGCGAGGGAAGTTAGCTAGCGCTAGCAGTTTGCCGATCCGGAAATGCCGGGGAAGTGCTTGTTTAATAATGAATGGCTTTCCAATGGCAGACCCTCGCCGCGCTGGATGTAGGCTGTGCACCAATATATTTGACGTTGGCAAGATGGGAGAATCAGCTCTGGTGAGCCATGACGAAGTGAAGAGAGTATCAAGACAACCAAAAGGCCGCTCAACAGACTGCCAGCGTTGGCGCATATTTCACGCTTGCCATAGCCAGACTAGATAACGTTACCGCTTCTACCAGCACGGCAAGCTTTGGTATAGCTGCGAGACAACTTCAACCCACGCTCAACCAGTCCAATGCATCCAATGATCTGCTATCGGCTGAAGTGATGTCGGCACTGAAGACGATGGACTCACATTATTTGTACAGTTATGTAGGGAAGGTGGTACCTACTGTATGTGTAGACACGGCGGGTGCGTATGTAAACCAATCTTACCCTTAATGGAGTAAGATATTATAGAAAAGTTTGAAAATGAATTTATAAAAATGTGCGGGAACTTTGTAAACTGCACATCTGTAACGAACAACAGTAAAGTATTCCCATATTACCATTTTCTTCATACCAATATTTCCAAACACACTGCGATATGGATGCACATATCTCCACATTCTGCCCGCCTGTATGAGACGGTCCTTACGTGATTAAGTTGGTAGTTAAATTGAGATTCATTGACATTTTGACAGCGGTCTCATGTTCGAGATAACTCCGGCAAACTGCTTATGTGAAGAGGCTCTCATTAAGCATAGAATTCCCTGAGCTGCATGTCAACTGATTATTCAACCACTAAATGTAAATCATATATGGCAGGCAGGGAGTCTCTGCACTGTGCAGATGTGTGTTGTGTGTATGCATGCACAAATGTACAGTAAATGTGTACAGTATGGATGTCTGTGTGGCTACAGTGTCTGTCCTTAGTGTATACTGTAATTGGCATTTATAGGGCTTAAGTGTGCATTTTTTGACGCGTCTGACTGTTAATGTGTAACTACAGTAACTCACTGGTTTTCCTATTTGATTTCTATTCTAGCTACATAAAGAACTTGGATGCATTTTATGGTGGTCGAGAGCTCACGTTATATTTCTAATGAAAGAACTAAGTGCGGAGGCACAGAGGCAAAACTCATCTCAGAGAAAGGTCACATGTAGTGATGGCCCCTCACCAAGGATTTGAAGGCTTTCTTTCCAATATCCTGTGCCATAATTAATGCAAGGGCACATCTATTTGAAAATGTTCTGACAGGCTTCCTCGGAAAAATATTACAGTGCATCAGGTTTCGAGTATGATTGTAACAGCAGCCCACTAGTGTACAGTAACAGTTCATCTTTTATGAACTATAAACCATCTACATGATGAGCTTGTATATATGTGTTTAAGACCTGGGGTTTCATTGGTTTAAATAGCAATGGTGCTTCTTCTGTTATGTAGTGCAGTTTGTATGATATGGACCTTATTTCTGCCAGCCATTGGCACACCTTTTGGAACAGATATCCATGGTGGCCAGACAATGTATCCTAGCATCTTTTCGTGATCCCTCAACTTTTCCTCTAGCCACCATGAAGTCAGACCTTTGGTTTATGACCAAATAGCTGCAAAACTAATAACATACCCATCATATTTAGCTGTATAGTGAATGTTAGCATGCTAAACTAAGATGGAAAGTGAATAACATTGTACCTGCTAAACATAGGCTTGTTAGCATTGTCATTGTGAGCATGTTAGCATACTAACGTCAGCATTTAGCTCAGCAAGTACAAGCAAGCAAATGCAGCCTCAAAGAGCATGGCTGTAAACCAGTGGGCAACCTCCGGGTCTGAAAAGTGAAGCCAATGCTGAAGTGCCTTAAACTTGCATTCTTTCTAATAGCCAGCAGGGGGCGACTCCTTTGGTTGCAAAAAGAAGTCTGATTGTATAGAAGTCTATGAGAAAATGAGCCTACTTCTCTCTTGATTTATTACCTCAGTAAACATTGTAAACATGAGTTTATGGTCTCAATCACTAGTTTCAAGTCTTCTTCAATACAGCATGATGTTCATTTAGTAAATTATGGTCCCATTTAACATCTAATAGACCATAAAGCAGTGTATGATTTAGGGCGTGGCTACCTTGTGATTGACAGGTCGCTACACAGCATTGTCCAGTCTGGGAGTTGTCCATGTTTCCGTCTTACAACTTTAACCCTTGTGTGTTTTCAGTCCATGAAAGTTAATTGTAACATTTTGGTTGCTTAAAAATGTCTTATTCAGCGTTCAGTTGTACTTAGCTCCACCCTCTCGTGTCATTTCTGGTTGCAAAAAAACAAGATGGTGACGGGCAAAAACCAAGATGGCAACAGCCAAAATCCAAACTTGAGGCTTCAAAACCGTAGTCCACAAATCAATGGGTGACGTCGCGGTGACTACGTCCACTTCTTATAGTCCATGCTGTAAAGTCTTGTTTAAATCTTGGTGTTAGTGTTTGTCTTTGCTCCAGTTACAAATGGACATTTTATATAATGTACCTTGGGTTGATTGTCCCTCCACCTTATCATCGTGTGTCATTTTTATGTTTAAATATAATACAATGGAAACTTGAGCAACAAAAACTACATTTGTGCAGTCACCCTTAATGCACTCAATAGGATCCAATAACTTCTGGTTCAGGGATGATCACATTAAATTTGCATTTTGTTTTGGCGGAACACTTTTTCACATGAATATTTATTTCCAAATTTTTTTATATTATGCGCATGGTTGTCAGGCAATATCAGTGCATTTTGCTTTCCTTTAATCTAGCAACGCTTGAATATTGTAGCATATACCACTTAATAACAAATACCATGTGCAGCCATCAGCGAATGCAATTCCTCCGAGCGAATGGGACAAATCATTTCAGAGGGAACTTCAAAGGAAAACCACACTGACCATTTCCTACCAGAGAGAGACAGATACACAGGCTGAAATAAATAAATAACTGTGATAAGAGTTGTACAAATTGATCTTGCAACGGCATGGGTATATGCTTTACTTCAAAACATGTTTCCCCATGCTGGTTTTTCAAGCTGTTTTTTTTAAGAATCACAAGATGAGAAAAATACATTTTTATGTTAATTTCCGAGATCTCTTATTCTCCGTTAAGTGTGAATTTGGGTCCTCGGAGGAAAATGACAGTGGCTTGGTTGCACTGCAGGGTATATTTTCTACCCATCTTTGTGTTGTATAGTTGCGTATATGTGTACTGTATCAGCAAATCAATTCCACATCGGCCCTCAGTTGCCTTTTCCACATTGACAACCTATCCCATCTCCGTCAGACACTGTAATAAACCCAAACAATGAAAAAATTGCCGCCTATAAAAATTTCAGCAGTGCAGGAAGGCCAATCTGGCTGTTTTAAAAGTGGCTAAAATGCCATTACTGTGGCAGATCTGGATGTGAAATGTCATATTGGAGCAGCCCCACTGTGCCTGCAGCCCTGAGTAACGCTGCCTCTTTGGAGACTCCAGCTGCCTCCCACTGATGAAAGACCGTCCAGCAGCTCCGTTTCTCAGCAACCTTTTACCATCACCTGACCTTTGGACTGCAGAAATGCCTTTGATACCATGCCATGCAGTTTGGTATTTGCCTCTCTATATATCATGACGTGTGCGTTCCCCTGGGTAAGGGTGAACTTGTCTGTTTTTAATGAGTGTCAGAATGTAAAGTGTTTACTCTCCTACCTTTTGCTTCTTTTATGATCCGCTGCCTTTGTTAAAGAGAGGTACGGTTATTGCGTATAGTTGACAGTGGTATTTTTACTCTGAAGGGCAATTCCTCCGCCTTTTGTAAGGAATTAAATAAGATATATTTTTTTTCTGGCATACTCATCTCTTCTTGGGAAAAAAAAGCTCAAGGCCAAGGTGGCCTTGGAGGTGTTATGGAGGTTTAGATCAAATTAAAGCAAAATCCACTGATGAAAACTCTTACACTGTTATAAATCATCAATCTGTGATCAGTGCTTTCATACATTTATTCTTTTCCAGTCAATGATTCCCTGCATTTCTCACAATAACTCAGGGTTGTGCAGTGGTTCAATGGTTGGTTTCTTGAAACTAGAAGGTCTTTGGTTCTTTTTTCTGTATTGGGCTGCCACTCACGATTATTTTCATTACTGACAGCAATCATTGTCGCGATTGATTGCTTAGTCGTTTTTACCTATAAAATGTCAGAAAATTGTGAAAAAAGTGGCTGTTATAATTTCCCAAACCCCAAAATGAAGTATTCAAAACCTTTGTTTTGTTCAACCAACAGTCCAAAACCAAAGATATTCAATCATGTATGACAATTAAAAGCATTAAATCCTCACATTTTAGAAGCTGGAACCAGAGCATGACTAAAATGATTAATCAAAATAGCTGCAGCGCGCCCTGGCGTGTAGACGCTGGCGTCTACAAGTTGTTAACATATGAAACAAATAACCAAAACTGAGGACTGTATCGTAGAAATGCAAGTCTCAAAATTGTAGGCAACTTAAATGCTACAAAAAAATGTCCATCCCAAAGACGGTGTCTGTGATTTTAGGTAGTTCTTATCACGCTGATGTATGTTCAAGTGTTCATTTTTCTGATAAGTTTGGTTAATTAGTTATTTGATGCTATAAAAAGGATGTGAGACTTCATGATTGGCAGCTGTGCATCTCTCTCGCTAACAAGGGAGGAAGTGGAGATGCGTCGTCCATCTTTATATATATGTAGTCTATGCTTCCAACCCCCATTCTAGTTTTTCTGATGATCAAGTGCACCATGTGTAAATCAAAGGCCATTTAACGGCCTTAAAATAAAAAAAAATGCAAATAACATAATAGTGCTTATGTAAAATCAAGCAGAAATAGGCCCAAAGCAGCTACTGCAGAAAGGGGTCAATCGACCTACAGCAGCTCTAGTATAGTTTTACACATTAGTCTACATAAGGACATCTAAATAAGCTGAGTTGATTTTTTTGAAGTGCTAAAAGGTGCCTCTGTGTCTCCGCCTATCCTTTCAAAGCAATAAGTCAGAATAGTAAATGAATAGATGTTTGGTAACTCTAGTTGGTGTAGGTTGAGAGAGCAATACTTTTAGTAAAAGCATAGCAGCAGGAGATGAGAGAGTTTTTGCAGCTGGAGCTGTGATCTGTTCTCAAAATGCAACATGTCCTATTCTGTAGCTGCTTTGCATTTTGGACAGCTGAGGCTACTGTCAGCTGACGTTGAAGAATATAAAATTATGCCTCTTATACAGTGGGTTTCTGTCTTTACGTGTGTTAAATAGTGGTTCTAGAGAGAGAAAGTCTGACATGCTGACATGTTTCTGTTTTAGTTGTAGTAGCTGTGCTGTGGATTCACCATATTGTGCCATCTGGACAGTTAAAGTAACAGTAATTAATCCTGACATACAGGGTAACTTAAATATATACACGTACACTGTATTTGTGTGATTGGGATGATATAAAAGATTAGATTAATACTGTATAGGACTCTGGAGCTGCTGGAGATGACCGGTTTAGCTCTGCCATTTTGATTATTCCCACCCAAACGGTAGGTTTTATGGGGTGCAGTGAACCACAAATGAAACAAAATTCAACTTTTGGATACTTCCACATCTCTCGAGGCAGACTTAATAGCTCCACTGACGTCCTTCTGGGTGCAGGTTGACCTGCTTGGAATATTTTAAGAAGAAATAATGACACTCCCGACTGCAGCCAGAGACTGACTGGACACCCCGCTGCTTCCCCTCCGTCTTCGCCTCAGTAAATTCCCTATGTGGTGATCATTGAACTCAACTCTCCCCGGTGTAGGACAGCTTCTGATTTCTGTGCTGCTGTTAAATTGTAGTAGTGCTTGGTGGACTGCAGCTATAATAACCATACTACATGGAATATAAAACCTGTAAAATGGGTGAAATATGTCAGTGAGGTACCTATATTCTCCCAGGTCCCCTAGTCCAACGTTTAACTGATGACTGAGATTATGACCTTGTCTGATTGTTGTAAGAAGTGTCTGACTCATACAATACACCTGCTTTTGCCCAATATTGCTAAATACCAATAATGCACCTTTATTAAGGTAACTTAGATCCACATGTAACATCATCCTGCGCTTTCATTGTAAACAATGCCACACTTATTTGAACGAAAGGCTGTTTATGGTAATTTGTGGACTGGCAGCAGCAGCAGCAGTGGGGTTGAGGGCCTGGGGGGGCTGAGGGTAGGTGGGGGGGGAACCTGCGGTGTCCACAGCTGGATAGCATGGCAGAGGTTTTAAATGTCAGCGTTGAAGGGGGATGTGGCTGCCATTTGGCCTGACAAGCTGCATGCCAAGGGACTGGCAGCGGGATGCAGGGGCAGGGTGCTCCCGGTCCCGGCCACAGAGAGCTCTCACCTTCTGCCATTTATCATGCGGCTACTTGCCTAGCGCATCTGGCACCTTCGCATTGACAGCAGCAGGGAAAGCAGTAGCTGCAGGCTAACCGGTGGCCCATGGTAATCTTTTTAACATCACAACAAAATTAGGGCAGAAGTATTTGTTTGAGTGAATTCACTCCAGAGTGTCCATAGGGGCTTAGTCGCTGGAAATGCAGTAATTTTTTGAGGAAGTTTTGAGTTGAGAGTGTTGAGCAGATTTTGCTGCTGAAATCGACAATGTATTTCAAAAAATTACAATCTAATAGGACAGGTTGTAATGTAGTATACCACAAAAGGACACATTTAAGAATATACTTCAGTCAGATGTTCATCTTGATGTATAAATCAGTCATAGCTGTCTTTTTAGCAAACACCACATTTTGAGTTTGTGGTTGACTTGCAGCCGATTAATTATTGCTCAGTGAGCGCACAATACGGAAACCACTTTGCTCTCAGCAAATTAAATGTAATCAGCTGTCATATCATGTTTTATTGACTTTAATTGACCATAATTGTGAACCCTGCTGTAACTGCTAGTTACTTTCTGCATGGCAAGGTCAACTAAATGGCTTGATGAGCTGTTATGGTCTTTTATATGATGACCTTGACTTGGGAGGGTGTATGAATATATTCCATCTGTGGTGATAAAGCATGAAATGGAACTAGACCACTCTGCTTCTAAGTGGCTTTACAGCATCTACTGGTCGGTGTCCACCGCTTGGAAATGCTCTGCGGTAATGGCCTGGCAAGATTCAGATATGGCAATAATAAGTCTGTTTATTATATCTGTTAAAACAACACATAGCTATGAGACTTCAGCTGAAACGGCTACACACATATCAGTACGACATCGAGTACGACATGGTTGGTATCAATGGATTCCTTAGGTTTTCTAGTTTCATATGATACCATATCTTCACTCTAGCTTTAAAACTGAGCCCGCTACAACCTAAAAATCCCAAGTTGCGTTAAAGAAATAAGTGGCGTTAAAACAAATTTACGTTAATGCATAATTATCGCATTATCTTTAAAAGCCCTAGTAAAATTATATATAAGTAAGTATATATTAATGTATTGCATACAAATATGTAATCATTACTTGTTTCACTACTGTGAAAACAATGTGTCTGCAAAATGTCAACGTTTTGCTAAGAAAAACAACCTTGAATTTAAATCAAAACTACGGCAGAAACTTGCAGAAACTATGATTTTTTTTTCTTCACCTGGATCTGAACTTGCTTTTTAATTTCGTCTAATATCCATCAATAACTGAGAGTAATAATTAGGCCCTTTAGCCATGAACTGAAGACATTTCTTCAATGTGTTTGCTGCAATATATGTTGTCTTTCATCCTGATATATGATGCAATCTTTGCAAATGTGGCGCACATGTGAAGGTAAAAAAGATCAAACATCCGATAGTGTGTTGTGAACTGGAGTAGAGGCCTGCTGTGATGGGATTTTTGCTTTACATATCACAGTCATGTCCATGTGTACGTGGTTGCCAACATGCCTATTTACATTCAGGAACATGCTCATCACGTCGGGTGTTGGCGGCAAATGCACAGATGCAGCTAACACCCGACTGGATGCGGGTGGACCTCTGTATAAAAATAGGATTACCTGCTCATCAACAGAAGCTGCTACAAGTACACCGAGCCTGAATCGTACTTTAAACCAGAGCACAGTTACGTGTCTGCAGCTTTTAAAAACATACAAAACAGTATGTCAGTCAACAGTAATGACTAAAACTTTGCACATCTAGAACATGGACTCAACAAACTAATCGTCTCCCACTTTGGGACTTAATCTGTATAATTTTGAGAAAAAAGAACAAATAAAACGTGTAATTTTTCAGCAACATCAAGAACTAATAGAAGGAATTACATGTCTTTGTTGGAAACAACAAAAGGCAAAAGGATCTTGGCAATCCAGGTCCATAAACACATACAATCACATGTCACCATTCATTACATTATTCACTTTGAAGAGGGAGGGGAGAACAGACATCATCGCCGCTCCACAAAAAGCCATACAGTGTAATTATGTTTGTGGGTGAAAATAGGCTAGATTGATTATATGCATTTACAATAATGAGCCGTCAATGTATTATTACGTTACAGAGCAATCAAAATCTTGACATAAATCATAATTAATTCTGCCTTCAGAATTTTTGATCAGCCGCACTTTGTATTGTTGTCAGAGGTGGTGGCGTGAAGCGATGGGAGATGTGAGCGGCGAACAGGCAGATGATACCGTACTACAGCTGTGGCAGCAGCCTCATTAGGGATTCACAGAGGTTTCTCTCGACGAGCAGCGCTGCTTGGTTTGACTCGGGGGCAGACTACTCTTATAAATCTGCTGGAGCTGTGAGACAGACAGGCGGACAGCGAGACACGCGGGGAGGCTGCGGCGCCGGCCAGGCAGAGTGTCAGCTCTGTTCGTGCAGAGGATTGTTTTGCAGCGCCAGGCCCCTGACTCTCCCCCAGCTGATTGGTGTGGCTTCATTAGCATGGGCTGTGGCTCCTCTGATTTGCAGTAATTAAAGAGAGAAATCAGAGCGCTTGCCTCCAGTCCAGACACAGCCAGTGCCTGTCAAGTGAGATCGCCGTGGAACAGATCGAGCCTTCTTGGCTGCATGCCACTCCACGATCCCCCCCTCCTCGTCCCTAAAGTAAGAGTCTGGAGGAGAGGTATGGGGTGTTGGCGTCTGTGCCAAGTTACCCTCTAAGTAACCCCCGGGGTTACACAGGCACACACGCCTGCCTCTCCCCACGGGCGCACGCTGGGCCGGTGTTGTCATGGTGATAACAGGGGAAAATGTTTAATGGAGACACTGATGAGAATTTATGAGGCTGTGGCTGTGTGCGTTTACAGGGATACGACCCTTAGCCTATCGCACGCTGCCTCCTGTGGTTCTACATGTATATCTTCACTTACACAAGCTGTAGCTGATCATCGGGGCGTATGCTCGGGCAGGCGGCCTCAATATGCTGCGAGTCCAGCAGCAACACCCAGGTAGAGTTGGAGGCACGTGGCAACGTCGGTTGTCCAATAATCCAGTGTGATCAGAAAAGTATATTGTTTTCATTTAGTCTAAACGAGAAGAACCGGTATCTGCTAATCTCTTGAGAGGCATTCTCATGGCGGCAAATTAAATACAAATTGTATTAAGGTGGCTGTGTACTCCAGCCAAATTGAATTTGGTGTTTTCATAAAGGCAAAATGGCGTAATTGTGACCATAAAAGAGCGTTGATTGCCAAACATGGATAGCCAGCCATCAATCCACCCTCCACTGTAACTGACCATTTGTTGTGTTTTTCCACAGAAGTTCTTTAAGCTTCTTATTTCCCAGTTGTTTTGAGAAGGTTGTGTCTGATCCCATCATGACTTGCAAGCTCCGGTATCTGTCATGAACACCATTAAACAAACAGGCCAGGGGTCTGATGGAGTGTGCTGGCATTTGCTGGGGACGCCATCTTCAACTAGTAGTTCAACAGCCCTTGAGAACACGTCAAAGTTGAATCATTTAAAGTACGCTTCTGACCTTAGTGTTGACACAAATGGAGGGCCATCTGGAGTGTGAGGTCCTGTCAAGTATATTTTTCACCAATATACCTTAGCAGGCTTGAGGGGCCACAGATGCATACCTTTTAATCTAGTATAAGGGTACCAAGTAGTTCCTGTCAGTTTAAGGTACACATCTGTGCCTGCAATTCAACCTGAACTAAATTAGGCGACCATGGTTTCTTAAAGGTGCTCTTTACGATATCGAGAGCATTAATATAGCAGCAAACAACTATTATCTATATAAAGATATAGAGGAGCAATGTCTACCTGATCAGAGAATGAAGTCGCTCAAAGTCGTTGTCTCCTTGCTCTGGCTTGCCGGACACAAACACGTTACTTGAAGCCTGACAGGATGGCTTTTCATGTGATATGTGATCCTGCGATTCTTGCGGTGATCTTGTAACCGAGATTTGGCCCGGACACGTGTCAGACTACACATGACTTGCAGTATTTTGTGAACCGAATGACATGAAAAATATCAACAACCATGATGTAGACGTTGACGAACTCGGCAAGGGAAGCCTAAACGCTAGTCTTTTCTTCAAGGCTGGAATTGGTTCTCTTCCACCATTGACACAAGAGATAAAATGACAAATGGTCTTGTCCTTTTGTCACTTTTGCTCCCCGTGTCTCTTGAATTGAGCCATTATCAAGCTCATATCCCACAGTGTGATAGTCAAGTTACTAAAATCAGTTAAGGCAGCAGACTCATTCAGCTGCCTGGAGGGTGCACTGGAAAAAGCACTCATCCAACATGACCTGAGTTCAATCCCCCAACAGCAGCCCTTTCACATTTTTCTGAGATTGTTGGTGGAATTTTTTAACTCTTTGGACAATCAAATTCAGCACCACTGTGCTATATATGTTCAAACAGCCACAGAGAAATGCAGTTTCAGAGGCCTTCAGATGTTCTTTGGACCCAGGTGTGGAGAGGACCCATCCTATTGAACCCATGAAGTCACTCTGCGCTCTCCTCTGAACACTTCTCTTTGTCCCTTTACTGTCAGTCTCAGTATCAGAGTCTCCCAGCCCACTAAGTCTCTTGTGACTGGGGTTTCAATTATGAATGCTACCTTTGACTACCTCTGTTATTCCGCGGCAGCCCACATATCCCTGCCTGCCACCACTCATGTGTGACTTGATGTATTGTCTCACTGTTTTCCCCCCTTTCAAAATTAATTGCAGTTTTATCTCTCCCCAAGATAAAAAAAAAAACCCAGCCGGGAACATAATAGTCTAAAAGTAGTGTGGATTCTATTCAAACAAAACAATTAAAACCTTAGTGTTTTCCTCGCTGTTTTTGACTGTGGACGTGTTGGATGAGATTTTTAGTGGTGGTTCTTCTTTTATCTTTTCACACAATAGAATGAAGTATTACCTTCAATTACCTGTCGTGATTGGGTTGTGTTTTAGCAAACTCGGATCACATTCTGGACCTGACCATTTTATTTGGTGCCTAATGACTTTTCACCTACAGTATCGTAATATCCCTCATCAAAAACTAATTACATCTAGAAAATGATCCTTGCCTCTGTGATTAATGCAAATCTGGGTGTAATTTGCTCCGTCTCAGACCACAGTGCAAACATCTTCACTGATACTGAGTTACTTTAATTTTTAAGGTGTGAGCACCATTTGCTAACTTAGTTTAATTAATTTCGGCTGGCACTTTAGCAAACATGAACATTATCCTTGTCAGACATATTGCTGTTGTCAACACAGCTGCAGGTAGAAAGAATCATTACTGTCAGCTAAAACCAGTAGGGAATTAAGGCTGCACCTTAAACAAATTAAGAAAAACAAGTTGAAGTAAATCAACTCCACTTTCACGAATATAGTTGACAGCTTGGTCTTGTCTGGAATGAACTAACCCAGTATAGGCCCTTTTCACAACAGCCATTTTGACATGTCGTTGCAAGGTAAACACAGGTGTAATTGATAAAATGAATTATGGTCCCGTTCTATTTAGTCACAGCCATTCCAGTGAGCCAGCATGCACAATGCTGGACCACCAAATTGGAACAGGGCCATAATTAATGCTATTAATTACAACTTTTCTGTGTGTTAAATGATTGCTCGCTAAGCTTGGTCGCCATCTCCCATAGTTTAGGAACCGTAACTATTCAGGGTAGGCCAAGCTTTGGATTTCTCCAAATGTTGAAGCAGTGCACATCTGGGTGTAGTAAGAGCGATACTCTCTGTTGTGTTAAAAGACGGAGGCTAAAAACGGTGGGCTACCTCCGGGTCTGAGAAGTGAAGCCAATGCTGAAGTGCCTTAAACTTGCATTCTTTCTAATAGCCAGCAGGGGGCGACTCCTCTGGATGCAAAAAGAAGTCTGGTTGTATAGAAGTCTATGAGAAAATGAGCCTACTTCTCACTTGATTTATTACCTCAGTAAACATTGTAAATATGAGTTTATGGTCTCAATCGCTAGTTTCAAGTCTTCTTCAATACAGCATGATGTTTATTTAGTAAATTATGGTCCCATTTAGAGTCAAATAGACCATAAAGCAGGGTATGCTTTAGGGCGTGGCTACCTTGTGATTGACAGGTTGCTACCACGGCGTTGTCCGGTCTGGTAGTTGTCCATCTTTTCGTCTTTCAACCCTTTCAAAGTGTGTTTTCAGTTCATGAAAGTTAATTATAACCTTTTTGGTCACCTAAAAATGTCTTATTCAGAGTTTGGTTGCACTTAGCTCCACCCTCTTGTGTCACTTCTGGTTGCAAAAGACAACCAAAATGATGAACTCGAGGCTTCAAAATGGCAGTCCACGGTGACTACATCCACCTCTTATCTACAGTATATGTCAAGGACCCATTATTTCAGAAATTACTACGAATTTTGAGCAGTAAACCGCATGTCATTCGAGAACGGAAAGATTGACAGGTGTAGGAAGAGAGACTCAGCTAATGGTTAATTGAACAAACAAAAAAAGACTTTGGTTGACCTCTTAACATCATCGGATACAGATTAGTCCATACAATTTAACTCTTCTAATTCATCAGTTAGACTCAGTACACTCTGAACATGTAAAGCGATTAAATATGTATCACTTTGTTGTCATCCTCGTAGATTACAACAACATTTTACATCATTTTACAGATATGCTGTGATTTTCTACTCCAGGCTATGACGCCACAGCACTGTCTTTTTGAAGTGCACATTGGTGTGCTTGTGTGTGGGTTTGCCTCTGCTTTAAATATAGTCAAGATGACAGGCATAGCATTTACCTTGATGTTTACTGCTTTGAACTACTTGGCATGGGCAATGCCTGGGCTGGGATTCACATAAGAAAGAGGTCTATTTGAACAAGCCCATCTGGGGAAAATACCAGAATGACATGGCTGACACACACACGGGCTTTGAATGGTTCCTCTCTGAGCAAGTGATGAGCATGAGACACAGCAATTCAGATGTTTCAAGTGAAACCCAGAAATGGGACCTTTTTGTGTCTTTGAACATCATCCATTAGGAAATATGGTGTTTCTCTCTCACACACACACACACACTCACCGAGACATTAGGTTTCTGCACCTTAAGTGATGTTTAAAAGGGAGTTAAACGGGAGAGCACATTGTCACCTGTTATATTTGATCTCAGTATAAGTGCTATTTTATGACACGGCAGGCAAAATCAAACTGCAGGGTACCAACCAAAAAATATAGCAAAATTACATCACTACTGTGAATTCAAATAGACACTTTCAAACCAAACATATATGAGAGCTTTGTTTCATTACAAATGTTAAAGATGAGCATGAAAATGGAACGTTTAAAGAGTAAAACCCCAGATTAAGCTAAATCTTTTCCATCACACACATCTTCTAATATCACTTCAGCAATAACAATAACAGCTGGTGGAACAGAACACCCCAAACGTGTTTTGTTTTGCATATACATTTCTCTCTGCATTACAGTTGGAAGCTAATCCTCCAACACCTTCCCAAATGGAGCTGCAGCAACAGTCTCGCTCAGATATTATTATGAATAATTTATTGCACCCCATTTCAAAGAGCCGAGCAGATATTCCCAACTATTTTTGGTGTAACGGCACGGCGCGTTAGTTAAGTCTGCAGGTACACATTGCAGCTGTTGTGCAGCAGCAGTGCAAACGGCATTAGCCTCTCGCTGATGTCGTTATAGTGTGATTGGTATGTGGTGCGTCGGCTCTGTGTGCTGCTGGGCTTCTGTTTGCTCAAATATATTACAATCTCTCACTTTTCTGTGTCCAAGCTGTCCTTGCAGGTATACACACTCACATACATGTATGTGCATTTGCAGGAAAAAGCTATGCATGTATATTCAGATTGCACACTCAGGGACATACATGTGTTAAAAACCGTGCAGCCTGTAGGTGCAAGCAAATATTTAAGTTATTGTCTCTTTATCCCCGTCCTCAACTCACATGCGCAAGCGTCAGTGGATGTGTCTGCTCTGCCATCTCAGGTAGTGCACTTGATCGTGACATTTGTTTAACATTCCTCATCCACCCCCCCCCCCTCTCTCAGCGACACGGTGAAGTGCCGCATACCTCTTTCTCCCGTTGTTTAAACACGCTTTCCATCTTTTTTATTAGAAATGTGAAATGTGTCATGGAGGCAAACACCGGAGCGGCGCAGGAGAGGAGGACAGATAAGCCTGGCAGGACTCACGCTGACTGTTGGAACATGTGTTACCCCGAGGAAGTACTTACTGGAGGAACACACAGGCGTGACAGCGTCTACGAATATCGCCAGTGACCATAAGAGTGACTTCAGTATTTGACTGCTTGTAGTTTTTTTGAGGTTTTTTTTTGCGAGAACGAATCGATGCACGTCAAACCTCCCTGGTGTGATAACCATTAGCACTGGCCTCGCTGGAGGATGTGACACGGGTTGTGAAATCGTACTGTGCGGTGCATAGTAGTGGCTGAAACGTGTGAAAATATGTCCATTTACGCAGAGTTCAAGTGAAGGAAAACAACAGGTGCCAAAGTCGAGGCTTTCTTTCGAAGAGCAGGTGTCTGGTTCTTGGTAGACATTTTCTTTTTCCTTCTTTTTCTCTGGTGTCAGGGGAATACCCTTGTTTGGATGAGTGTGGATTTAGATATGGCTGACAGGTGGATGACCGGGGTATCTCAGGAAAAGAGTGAGCAGGGCTCTCTTCCAGTTCACCGGAGATCTCGACAGATATGATCGTACGGTTGACTTAATGTAAGGACTGATATTCTGGGGATTAACTTCCGGGGCCACTCTTTATTTCTCTCCAATAATAAAACCACTCACTGGCAGTCGTGATAAAAGTCTCCCACCATGCGTTACTCTTGCATCCATTTTGCATTCGTGCAGCAGCGAGCAGCACTGCAGCCGATTCTTTCTTTCTTTGCATTCAAAGTGCAAGATAAAAATGCCTCTCAGACGACTGGTGGTCGCACCATTTTTGTGCCCTCTGGCAGGCGAAAAAACTGAATGTGGATTCTGAATAATTCCTGATAAATGAGGATGCAAGTGTGCAGAGAGCATGACGTGAAACGTGTCACTCTGTGACACATAAGGAAGGAACATAGTCTTTTTTTGAGGAACAAAAACAGCATAAATGCACTGATTATTTCAGTTTCGCAGCATTATCATACACAAGATATGATATTTTAGAGTTTGGGGATGCTAAAAAAGGAAAATGTTGAGTCAGTTTGAGTGTGTTCTGCTTCAGATTTTGTCCCTGAGGGGTTGGCTCTGCTTTTTGAAGGTGGGGTGGCGTCCGATGCGGCCGCGGACCCAGGCTGGACAGCGAGCTGGTTTTTGTTCTCCCCTTCACATTGCCAACTCCAGCTGTCACACAGAGGGACAATAGAGAAGAGGAGGGGGTGCTCTCTGAATGGAAAAAATAAACTGGAGAGCCCCCCGTCACACACAGCCCCCCTCCCCAAGACTCGTCATCTGCATTTGACAGGACCCCCGTTCTCCTCTCTTCACCGCCCCCTTTCTTTTTCTTTCTCCTTTTCTCTACCCTGTGCTCTCCATAATCCCCCTTTCTCTCTCTCTCTCCCTGCTAAGTGCAGCTGTTGCTCTCCATTGGATCATTTTTTTTTTCAGACTGATTGCTAATTAGGATAGCTTTTTGGCCAGTTTTATCTTTAAAACTTGTTAAACTTGCAATTTTCCTCTCCTTTTTTTTCCTTCTTCTTTATTCCGGCAGATCTTAGAGGGAAGCAGAGAATGGACTTAGCCAATTATATACAATTTACTTGAGCATTTTCTCAGACTTGCACCCAGTGTCCCATGCAGCATTCATATAGCTTACAAACTACTGTACTGTGTGGTATAGCCTCTTATTATAGTGCTCACTTCAGCTTTGAATGCAAAAGCCTACTTTGAAGAATAGACTGCCCCATCTCCCTTATTCTGCTCACATAACTGAATCCCTGGGAGAGGGAGCGGAGGAAAAGGAGAGCCTGAGAAAACAGCAATTCACACACCAAACACAGAGACCCCTAGTAGCTCAACAAATGAGTGTCTAGCCCTATGTCCATTCATATCGCCCCTCGGCCCGCAAGCCTATTAGCCAGGCATCGCTCCTTGAACATTCACTGTCGACAACATGTGGAGGCATCGCTATAGCAACCAGTGGATATGACATGTGCAATGGACGGGGACTCCTGAGCTGCTGAATATAAGGAGGGGCTCAGCCTTAACTAAATGATCGCAAAAAACCCAACCCCGCCACCTCCCCTCTCCTCTTTTCATTGGCACAGAGGATGCTGAAAGGACTCACTAGTGGGGCTTCTGCACATTCTTCCGAGGCTCGGAAAATCAGGCGGGCATATCCCACATTCTTCTCCCTTTTCTTATTCTCTCCGACTCTCCCTTTTTTCCCTCTTTTTTTTTTTTTTTTTTTCTTCATCTTCGTGTTGAAGCCGCGGTCTTTTGTTGGCGCTGGGGGGGGACGCATGGGACCCGCGCAGGGGAACTTTTGGAGAAGCGGACTGAGTGGGCGGCCGGGACGCACAGACGCGTCTTCTTGGAGCTGCGGCGAGCGTCAGTGGTTAACCATGTTCTCTGGAATACAGGACACAGCAGCAGCAGCAGCAGCAGCAGATCACTGCGTAATGTGCGCTCTGCTCCACGACATGGATTTAGGTAATTATCTCCTGGCTTGTGTCTGGTTTTCTTTTTTGGGTCGTGTTCAGTGTGCAAGTTTTAATGCGTCAAATGCGTAAAAAGGCGCGTTAAAGGACCGGCTTTGAAAAACTTGTCATCCATTGTCACAGCACGTTGAAAGCTGATTTCCGATGTGAAAAATTATTATTTTTTGTGTGTTTTGCAGAATATATTTCAGAATATATTAGGAGCTGTTTCATCCTTTTCTGCTGCTGGAGATCGCATCTCTCCAAAAAAAGCTTATGGGATAAAATATGATCGAGCATTGGAAAAAAAAATAGGCTATGCAAATGTGCAAATGTAGTTAATCTTAATGTATAAATGCATCGAAAAATGTCCTAGTAAAAGTGGATGTTTAGCCCGGTTGGTACTGTGAGCACATCTGGCTGCAGGGGACAAAGTTTGTGTGCAGGTTGATCCTGTCTGGTGCTGCCCGGCAAGCAGCTCCAACTCATACAGCCTGTACTACACACTGAGACTGAAAGATGGCAAATCCGCTCTGTTTTTGCATAAATTATTTTATTTTAATCCTGTTTAATCTCAAAATAAACGCAATTATCTTTAATTTATATCCTATTATTTTATTCTATTCTTAGATTTGTTTTCTAATATCTAGAAATACACATTTTGTGCTGTAGTTTTTATGGTAATTTGAGTTTGTCCACATCAGATTGCTTTATTTTTTATTTATCAAATTAATCATTATTTTTCAAAGGTTTTTAGTTTACAAATTCGTCTGAAAAGGAGGCCTAACGATTTCAACTAGTACTGTATTTATAACAACAATTTTATAGATTACTTGCAGTGTTTTTCTAGATTTATAAAAAAAAAAAATGCTTATAAAATGTTTCTAAATTTTGCATCTCATGTGTGATCTTTTGTGTTAATCGCAGGACTATCAGTCATGTTTTATTGCATAGAAACTACTTTAAATGTAGCTGATTTCAAACCTCTTCCATCTTCAATTGTTGCTGCAGCTTAAAAAAAAAAAAAAAATCAACGGTAGTTTTTAGGGTTGAGGTTTGTCAGTTGTGTGTTTGGGAGGATTTTCTTGTACTTCTGAAAGGTATTGTGATGTGAGTGAATGGGCAGCCAGCCGCCCCAACAACACCTCTCTGCCTGACCTCTCCTCTATCATTTGAATAATCCAGAGCACCGAAATCCATCTGCCCCTCGTCTCCTCTCAGATTGGCTAATTCACCACACAGGGCCAATATGAATAGAAGAGAGAAAGTCTGTTAGAGGCAGAGAGTAATAACTTCACTGAGTGTGGGTCCTACAGAAATACACAGGATTTTAAAGGAATCAATAAAAAAATGAATTTACTGAGGTTTAAAAGGCAAATCTTCATTTTAAATAGAATTCATGGAGGGAAAAAAAATGTATTTCATATCGATGTCAAATTTCAATGCAAAATTATGCTCTAACATTCAGATCTAAATATTTTTGCAAGTTTTAATTATGGTGATAATTCATCTGATTTATTAAATTAAATTTTAATTTTTTTTGTGTTTTTGAATATTTTAGTTAAACAAATCTGTTTTTTATACTCTAATTATAGTAAAATAAAATGATTCCCCAAAAAATAAATAAAACAATTTAAAAAAAAAAAACCCAAAGGGACAGAAGTCTAAAGGCCCATGAAGGTAATTCTTCGCCTCACATCTCCTCCCTTCTCCTCCTCCTCTTTCTCTCCTCTGGTTTCTTTCTAACACGATTACCGCCTTCAAACACTCTTTTATGCTTGCAGTGCGTTTCAAGCCTGTTTGCTCCCACAGTGGAAATGATTTTCTTTTTTTTTTATTCATTTCAAGGTGTTTACCTAAATAGTAAGAGTAGCCACAGATTGTAGAAGGCCACGTCTTTGATTAACTCCATAAGAGGTTTTTTTTGTTTTTCAGAATAAAGAAAAGAATTTCGTTAAAGGGGAATAGCTTAGAGTTGTCAGGCAGGATTGAACCAATAGGTCTATAGGGGGCACTTTGGTTTCAGAGGCAGCAGTCTTTAACGACTGCACCGATGTGACATGCTGTGTCTACAGAGCAAACAATGTGGAATATTAAATACGTCTAATGAGGGTTTTTAATGTGCTATATATTCAGTCTTTTATAGTGTGATTATGCGAGAGAGGATGCTGGCTGCCTTCTCAACAAGTACTCCAGCAAATGGAAATTGTCTATATGTTCACTTGATCACTGAAGAACACGGACGAGTCATTGGATGTAGGCCATCCCTCCCCTCTCTAGCCGTACATGAGCCTCTTCAAACCTCTCAGTTGTTGTCTAACCTCTTAATGCTTGATTAAAACTACATGCTCCAACCGCAGCAATCGCAATCAACAGCAACCGTCGTCAGGCCCAACGCCGTAATCGAAAAGACCTTGGCATCCGCACAACCGCTAAAACATTGGCAATTACGAGCCACAAGGTCAAACCGTATTGTTGCTGGTGTGAGGTGAAGTGTCTTGTTTTGAAAATGCTTATAACAAGATGTAGGCATCCTTCAGCCAGACCATTAGACCCCTCGGGCTAAATGTCAGAGCTTTTTTTTCATGTTGTAGATTTGATTCACGTCACCCATCAATCTTTCCATCTCGTATGCGGACAATTAGGAGCCTGCTGATTTGTTCGTGGACTGTTATTGATATTGCCCTTTTGCAGATGTATAGCTATTGGCATGTATGCAGCTGATCAAATTAGAGCAAAAATGTGGCTTTTACAGAAACCCCATGTTTTTGTGTCACTAAAATGTCCTGGAAAAAACAGTATCTTTCTGTTTTTTAGTGTTAAATGCAAAACTAGCTTGGCACGATGTGTATATTTTATGCAATCAGCAAACAGTAGCTACATTTTAGGTATCATTAATTATCTTTCCCAATTAATGCTCCTAATTACCGCTGTTATGCTCTCAAAATATTTTGCATCAGTGGGGCCCACGGGAAATTTATCATTGCAGTAAATGGCCATGAGTGGACCAATTATCAACACATAGGCCAATTCTTTAACCTGCGCTGATAAAAATCTCTTAGATGATATTACAGCACATTAAAAAACAAGTCTGCCACAGCGAGACAAAGCCTATACCTTCCCGTTTTGAATTAACATGCAGCGTGGGTGTGGATCTGTGAAAAGGCTTTTCTATTCAACTGGTGGTGGATGTGTGAAGGTCCAGTCTGGGGTGTCTCTCCGGTCCTGGTAGCCATTAGCTGTGTGGCTTGGGCCAGGGCCTAATCCAGCCAAACTCAGGACCAGAGGAGCTAATTAAGCCCAAGCTTTTAGTATCCCAACCTCCTGTAGCTGCACAGTGCCAGCCCACCCCATGCCAGCACTAAATGGGGTTGTAAATATCTATAGTGGGGCACGGCATGGAGACAGCACTGGACAGGGGGCTACTAATAGGGGTTGACTGAGTCTGAATGCATCTTATAAGGCCAGTATTAGAGCTGGTTAATGAGTGGGGCCGGTCAGACATGGTGGTGGTGGTGGTGGGTGGAAGGAAAGAGCGGGAGAGGAAGTGGCGGTAGGTATGGAAGCACTGCATTTTTTCAAAGTCGAGACTTCAGCTGGAAAGTGATGCACTGCAGATTTGATATGGCGGTTGCTGTAAATCAAAAAAAGACTACATCAATCAGACAAAAAAGACAGAGTGGCATCCTGTACTGCTCTGACAGTGTGTTCTCTCTCTGTTTGTCCTCCTCCAGAGGGGCAGCCTGACCCAGATCCCGGTGGTGAAGAAGACCAGGGTGGAGTCGGGCCAGTTCCTGCTGCTGTCCGTCCTCTGCATGCTCTTCATCCTGGTGGCACTGGCCATGTCCACCACCTTCTTCTGCGTGCGCCAGCGCTCCCACCTCCACATGAAGGAGAAGCTGGCCAGCCTGGGGACTGACACCAGTACTGATGCCACCGCAACCTATCAGGTTAGACCAGCCCACCTCGCTATGAGCCAATCAGGGGCCAGGACACTTAGCCTGCGCTCTGCCATTGGACGAACACGCACACTGTTCGAGTACGGTGTATTTTCTGATTGGTTTGTGAAGGGTGTGTTTGTTAATGTGTGTATGATTCTCTTTTTACCTGCTTTTATGGCGGTTTTCGGCTGTTGTGACGATAGTGATTTGCTTTTTTTTATTAAATTAAATGCTTTTTTTTATTGTGTAGCTCAATAATTGTCTTTTTTATGTTTATTTATCTTATTTTTTTGCTCGTTATTTGTTGGATTTTCCACTTATTGCTCCAATAGATATTCGCTTCATCCAATTATTCAGTGCTCACCCTTGCCTGAGAAGTGTGTGTGCATGTGTGTGTGCATGTGCGCGTGTGCGTGTGCGCGTGTGTGTATGTGCGTGTGTATGTGCGAGACAGAGGAACAGGCCGCCACTGTGACCTATTCCCTCTGTTCCTTCAGGGCCATGGACAGCCTGGGCTGTATTGATTTTCAGCGTTGGGGCTCAGCTGTGCCCAGCATGGCACTCAGAACATATTTATCTGCATGTCGCGTTAACATTTTCAATATTTAATCAGGTTTTCACGGGGCTCCTCCATCTATCCGAAGGTGTTGCAGTGTTATAAAGATGGACAAAGATAAGCAAAAGAATATGAATGCATTTTCTTTAAACATTAAGAATATTTTTTTTTTTATTATAAATACCTTTTTTGTTTGTTTAATCAAGTTTTGCTTCTGTACAAAATGTTCTCTTTCTCAATATACCTTTACTGGGTGTGTTCTCAGTGTTTGACAGATAGTTGTGTGTTTTTCTATTGGAGAGAGATATCGTTACATGGCTGTTGGCCTGTTTTCGTTCTTGTTAGTAGTCTGAAAGAGGGAGGGGGAACAGGGGAAGCTGTAATCCCACTACCAGTGCTCCACTCTGGGCTCCATGTGTCTGTCCTCTGGCCCTCTCTGGTGCTAACTGCATCTCTCCGCTTGCTCCTGGGACGATTTCTGGGCTCCGGTACAGCACGGCGCTTTGCAGAGATGTTGAGAAGTAGGATGAATTATGAGGTGGACCTGGATATTGCCCCGAGGCCAAGGCCCAGGGCACCGCTTCACGGCTCTAATCATTAAAGTCTGACGGCGGGAAAAGCTGATCCAAGACCAGGGCTTAGAGGGGCCTGTGTGCTCCAGAGGGAAATATCACTATGATAGATCATGAGATAGCACGAGGCATTTTCTCTGCTCTGCTCTGCCCTCGCTGTTATTAATTGAGTATGCAAATGAATTCTGTGGAGATGACTGGCTTTGCCTCACAAAACCAAGCATGATGGGGTTTACAGATTATGAATTTAACATGGCAGATGTGTGACCACACCTTATGGAGGGAAGTGTGTGCCTGTGTTTATTCGTTTACACATGTATAAAATTGCACAATGGCGATTTTTTTCTTTAATTTTTTTTCATTTTGTATATGCTAGAGTAGATTATGCTTAGTCTTTGAATTTTTGATGCCCTGTCTCTGCACTGAGGCATTATGGGAGAAAAGCTGAGTCATTGGGAGAAGTGTAATCTTTGTAGCAGTGGGGCCCTTTAGTGAGAAACCTGGAGATATCAATCAAAACAGAAAATTATACTTTACAATTGTGCCAATGCATTTTTATCTCCTTTGGTTTGCTGTGGTTATATACATTCACTGTGGAACTCCTATTTGATTGATGGATAGATTCTCCTCTCTTTGCAAAAAAAAAAAAGGATCTTCTTTTTAAAGAAAGTAGTTTTTGCTCTATAAGGCTTGACTGTGCAGTATGGAGATTTTGTGCAGGATTTGACTTTATAAAAGCTCACTTTTTTTAACAACTAAAAGATCCATTCTCAAACAACGGCTGTGTGGCAGCCAGGTGTGACACACTGAATTTATTCTGTAAATCGTGTAGGGTTCCTCAACCATGTATTTTTGACATAATTAGTATAAGCTCCATAATCCACGAGGATAAGCCATTAATCTACAGGCAAGTGAGGACAGATCAAGTCAGCCGAGATACAGGATTTCACAATGTGCATTTACAGAACTCAGCCCCTCACTGCAAGGATAAGCACATAACCTACATAAAACTATTGTTATGTGCATGAAAAGAAGACATGAAACCTTGCAAGGAGTTTTGGGGGAAAAAAATGCATTGTTGATGATCAGCGTTTCACCATTATCTCCTTTAATCCTCAGGAGTTGTGTCGCCAGCGTATGGCTATACGGACGTCAGAGCGTGTCGAGCGGCCTGAGACGCTGCGCCACTCACGGCTCAACAGCGTCTCGTCCCAGTTCAGCGATGGCCCTGCAGCCAGCCCGTCGACCCGCAGCAGCACCTCCTCCTGGTGCGAAGAGCCAGTGCCGTCCAACATGGACATCTCCACTGGTCACATGATACTGGTAAGGAACTTGCTTTGACTCCAGAGACAATGTGAGTAATGATTCATGTGGCGAGGGAGGAAGTTGGTTGAAGTGTGGTTTGTTGTCAGGCCCTCAGAGATTTTTTTGTGGTTCTTCGCATCAGATTGTTACAATTAAACAACCACAACATCATGTCTCAATGACTAAGCACTTAACCTGCCAGAGTGGGTCTAGTGTAGTTTGAGAAATGTCAGTGCTTTTGGTGGGAATACATTAAGTTCAGGCTTGTGTACTTACATCCACATCAGTGGTTCCCAACCAGGGCTACTTGCACCCCAAGAGGTACTTCTGCAGTGGATTGTGGATTTAATAAATTAATTTGAAGAAATAGAAATTAGGATTTTATTTAACTTAAAATGTGCATATATGTGCGTATTCAGTAAGCTGTAACGTCTGTACACCATGTGTTGCAATTGAGAGTGTGTGAAAACAAATTAAACGGAGAAGCCCAAACAGAAAAGTAATGGATAAAAAGGTTCAATAGTCAGCTAGAAGTAATGGATAAACAGTTGAAACCGTTAGCTAAACGTAATGGATATAAACAGTTAGAATCGTCAGCTAGAAGTAATGGATAAACAGTTGAAACCATTAGCTAAACGTAATGGATGTAAACAGTTAGAATAGTCAGCTAGAAGTAATGGATAAATAGTTGAAACCATTAGCTAAACGTAATGGATAAACAGTTGAAACAGTTAGCTAAACAATAATGAATAAACATTTGAAACCGTTAGCTAAACGTTATGGATAAACAGTTGAAACAGTTAGCTAAACATAATGGATAAACATTTGAAACCGTTAGCTAAACGTTATGGATAAACAGTTGAAACCGTTAACTAAACGTAATGGATAAACAGTTGAAACCGTTAGCTAAACGTAATGGATAAACAGTTGAAACCGTTAGCTAAACGTAATGGATAAACAGTTGGAACAGTTAGCTAAACGTAATGGATAAACAGTTGAAACCGTTAACTAAACGTTATGGATAAACAGTTGAAACCGTTAGCTAAACGTAATGGATAAACAGTTGAAACCGTTAACTAAACGTAATGGATAAACAGTTGAAACCGTTAGCTAAACGTAATGGATAAACAGTTGGAACAGTTAGCTAAACGTAATGGATAAACAGTTGAAACCGTTAACTAAACGTTATGGATAAACAGTTGAAACCGTTAGCTAAACGTAATGGATAAACAGTTGAAACCGTTAACTAAACGTTATGGATAAACAGTTGAAACCGTTAGCTAAACGTTATGGATAAACAGTTGAAACCGTTAGCTAAACATAATGGATAAACATTTGAAACAGTTAACTAAACGTTATGGATAAACAGTTGAAACCGTTAGCTAAACATAATGGATAAACAGTTGAAACCGTTAGCTAAACATAATGGATATAAACAGTTAGAATAGTCAGCTAGAAGTAATGCATAAACATTTGAAACAGTTAGCTAAAAGTAATGGATAAACATTTGAAACAGTTAACTAAACGTTATGGATAAACAGTTGAAACCGTTAACTAAACGTTATGGATAAACAGTTGAAACCGTTAGCTAAACATAATGGATATAAACAGTTAGAATAGTCAGCTAAAAGTAATGGATAAACATTTGAAACAGTTAACTAAACGTTATGGATAAACAGTTGAAACCGTTAACTAAACGTTATGGATAAACAGTTGAAACCGTTAGCTAAACATAATGGATATAAACAGTTAGAATAGTCAGCTAAAAGTAATGGATAAACAGTTGAAACCGTTAGCTAAACGTAACGGATATCAACTGTTTATCAATTATGTTTAGCTAACGGTTTCAACTGTTTATCGATAACGTTTAGCTAACTGTTCCAACTCCCTTATGTTTAGCTAACTGTTCCAACTGTTAATCCATTACTTTTAGCTATTTCAACCATTTATCTGTTATCTGTGCTAACTGTTTATCCATTATGTTTAGCTAACTGTTTCAACATAATTGATGTTAGCTAAACATAATGGATAAACAGTTGGAACAGTTAGCTAAACATAATGGATATATGGTTAAAATAACTAAATGTAATGGATAAACAGTTGGAACAATTAGCTAAACATAATGGATATATGGTTAAAATAACTAAATGTAATGGATAAACAGTTGGAACAATTAGCTAAACATAATGGATATATGGTTAAAATAACTAAATGTAATGGATAAACAGTTGGAACAGTTAGCTAAACATAATGGATATATGGTTAAAATAACTAAATGTAATGGATAAACAGTTGGAACAATTAGCTAAACATAATGGATTTATGGTTAAAATAACTAAATGTAATGGATAAACAGTTGGAACAGTTAGCTAAACATAATGGATATATGGTTAAAATAACTAAATGTAATGGATAAACAGTTGGAACAATTAGCTAAACATAATGGATATATGGTTAAAATAACTAAATGTAATGGATAAACAGTTGGAACAATTAGCTAAACATAATGGATTTATGGTTGAAACAGTTAGCTAAAAGTAATGGACAAATAGTTGAAATAGCTAAAAGTAGTGGATAAATGGTTGAAATGTCTTCTGTTACTCCAATTGGTGTAGTACAAATGCAAATAACTTGACTGTCTAAACAGACCTAAACACTGACAGTTAAATTTTTTTAAATATGTTAATGATATACTGTTTTATATAATTAACAGTTTTAAACATCCATTTTAAAATTCAAATAAACCCATGTGGAACACGACGGGTGGTGTCGATGTAGAGGTATACTTGAGATCATCTGTAAGGCAGATCAACAGGAATAGTCTATTCAGGTGTTTCATGTGCAGCATACATTATAGTGTTTGCTTTTAAACCTCCCTTTGCCTATGAATATGCTAGGCCCTGTGCTGAAAACCAACAGCTTGATTTCGCTCTGTTTATCTGTTTGGATGTGTCTCTTTTTCATCCCTCTCACCTCATTCCCTTCACAACCCTGTTATCTTTGTTTTTTTCTCCCCCATCACTCTTCCCGCTGTTTTCTCCCTCTTGCTTTATCTCGGCTCTGTTGTCTTCATTTTTTCTCCTCTAACTTTTTCCCTCCCTTTACTGTGTCATTTTCTCTCTTTATCATTCCGCCCTGCGTCTCTCTCCCTCCTCTGTCATTTACATCCTTTACCCCCTCCGTCTCTCTTACCGCTGCAGCAAAAAATAAGGCCGACTTTGTTTTGCGTGATGAGAGCAGCACGAAACCCGAAATATCATTATCCATCTGATTGTCATTTGGATGTTTTAGAAATTTTCTTTATTTTGGTTGAAAAAAGCTTTTTGGTTGCCAACGCTTTCCACCAAACACACAATGGATTGTTTTAATTTTGCCCAACTTTCGCTTCATTCATTTGAGACAAGCTTGATAAAAGAGATGGATAGATGCCTTGCAGTGTTTCCATTAATGGAGAGAGCATTCATCACACTGCATGTCTAGCTTTTATATTGGGAGGCTGTAATGAATGAGAGTGAATCTGAGTAATGCCTTGTATTGGTGGTAATAGATGGGTTTTGTTGCACTCGTCAAGGCTTGTTTGTGAAGCCCCTTTTGAAAACATTGACAATAGAAAAGCATTTAGCCCTGCAATAACAAAAGACACACTGTGAATCATTTCTAGGAGCTGTTATTATTAGCCCCCAGTTTCTTCTATGCAGGCGTTGCAACATAGAAAGGTAAAACACTCAGGGACCTTTACTTCTCTTTCATGCCATGATTGACATGGAGATGTCCTACAGGAGCTCTTCTTTAAGATTCCGCCGCCATCTCACATGAAACCATGTGTGAGATTGCCTTGTTATCACTGATCTCAGACCTATATTTCCCATCTCGGCTCTCCTCTCCTCTCATCTCCCCTCTCTCGCTCTTTGGAGCTCACACCGTGTGGAGAAGAATGATGAATACCCGACTTTCCAAAGCACATACGCTGGGGGTCTCTTTTTTTGAGGCCCGATCACCTCACACGCACACACACACACACACACACACACACACACACACACACACACACACACGCACGCACACGACAACTATGAACTACGATGTTGCGCCCCACCGTTCGACCCCCCTCCAGACTTAAAAAGTCTTGCATAACGACTTCCAACTTCAAAAGTGAAATTGGATGCCTCTGTGTGCTGACTCATCCGCTCTGCTTTTTTTTTTTTTCCAGGGCTTTGACACACCTCTGCTATCCTACATTTTCTCTCTTTTACCTTTTTCAGCTGCAGCATGGTGCTACAACCATGCAAACGCTGACTTAATGATACTTACTGATTTAAAAACTATAGGGCTGTGTATTTGCAAGATTCTGGCGATACGATTCGTATCGTGATACAGGTTTTACGATTCAATGTATCGCGATATATTGCAAAGTAAAAAAGTTTTTTTATGCAATCAGTACAGTGGGATTTGCATTTATCACAGTCCCTGTAACATCCAACATCATTGCACTACTTTGAGAGGGCACATACACTGAGAGGGCGCATCTCTTTACAAATGAAATAAAGTATTGACTGACATCTTTGCATATGAACTATCGATTAATAATCGATGCATCGCCATATTCGATATTTTCGACATTTTCTTACACCCCTGTTAAAAACCTCAGAAATGATAACCAGATGTAACATTGAAGCATGAGTTACTTATGTTTCTGTGTTTATTGCTGCAGTCTTTTCAGCACCATGGACAGCACTTTACATTTCTTGTTTTACACAACTTGTTTTTCCTCTCATAAAACCCCCTCTGTCTATCCAGCTGTCCTGCTGTCCAGAAACAAGGTAGAAACGTTGCTGCTGCTGCTGTAACGTTCCCCTTGGCTTAATCACCTCTCTACTGAAAAAAAACATAAGAAAAAAAAAAATCAATAATTATGTCGCTTGAGGCTCTTTTTCATTATGTTGAGTAGTTATTGCTCACTTTTCTTTATGAAATGATGAATTATTTGCTTGAAAGTGAAATAGACTTAGGCAAAAGAAATTAGCCACTGACTCATGCAAACATGTTCTGCCCTCAGTGGCTTTTGCTCACAATTTTCAAATTTAGTTTACGAGCAAAAGAACAATTTGTTTCATTTAAGGCGAAACAATGCGTTCTTTTCATTTAGCTATTATTAGCAAGCAAACAAATAAATTTTTTTTCCACCTCTCAGTGCTGTTTATCATATCATAAAGCTCCCCGTACAAACTGTTACCGGTATTGTTCGTTTTAATTTGACAGCGGAGCTCGACAGTAATGTGTTACCTGTTGTGTCTGGCTCCCCTGGTTGTCCCTTCATCCTGATTTCACCCAGCACCCTGTGCTGCCGAGGAGACTGCTTAGGAAGGATTAGACATTGTTTCCCTGACACCCAGGCCTCCCATCCCAACCCTGTGATTGGCAGACATAATCCCCCCATTCACTAAACCTTCGTTACCCTGTCTCTGGAATACGCCATGGTCCACTGCCTCCCCCCTAGGAGCGGGAGGGCTTGATAAGGGCCTGCTGGCTGCATTGCATTAAGCTTGCGAAAATATGAATTTGGAATGCAATCGATTCAGGGCATCGTTTGAATAGAATGGGAGGCAATTCAGAGTGGATTTATCAAGTACATGGAGATGTAATATTGGTAGGGGAGGTGGGATGCTGTCAGGCTGGCAAGCAGAGAGTACTTGTACGGGGTGACAAGAGCATCGTGGTGACAGGCTCTGTCAAGTGGCCATAATGGCATGCTGTCATTTTCCTGGGAAGACAGCGCTGTGTGTTTGCGTAGGCGATGCACAGTAACACACATGCAGATATATATATGTGTGTTGGCTGCTATTAGAATTGACATTTTTTTATAATTGGGTTCTTTGCATGCATAAAATTAAAAGTTCAAACACGGATGGTTCAAAATATAACAGCGGAGAATCTACAATAATATTTCAGAAATGTCACTTAATGGGTTCAGAGAGAAAGTTCTGTTCTGTTGTGTTCTCTCATTATGCAGCTGCATTAATCACAAGAGTTGCTTTTACTGTTCTCAGTGTGGCCTTTAACACCTGAGTGGCACCTTTGGCACCGCATCGAACAATAAACTTTGATTTCCATTGTCTGTAGGATTCGTAATTCTCTTATAAGTCGCCTAATATCCATTGCGTGTGTGCAGGAGATGTCTGAATTCGCCAGCCATCAAAGGGTAATTGCCTATTATGTGTTGGACAAGCTTATTTGTGATTATCATCTATGTATGAATTGTATATATTCTGCAAAGAGTTGGATTTCCCTTTTGACAGACGGGAGTGAATAAGTCGGATGTAACAATGGAGTGTCACCTCTCTGCTCAGCCTACCTATACTGCCTTTAATATGGGATAAAAACCCAGCACATCTGGGTATCACTTTCATTGTATTAGCCAGCTGATCCCTGACATCAGTTTATGAGTCTGTAATCTTCTGCCTCACACAATAGCGGACTAAAGCATTTAACCCCATTGGGAAGGGGAAGCCATGATACAGGAGAGAAAGCGAAACACGTCGCTATACGCTACAAAAGATCGTCTTGCCAGCTACAGCCTCTAAGCTCCCTACTTGCCCTGGTTTGGGAGAATACATACACACATACACACACACACACACACATAGGCCTCTACCCCTCCCCCTTCTCTTTTTCCATTTTTGTCTCTCTAGCGAATTCAATTTTGTCTTCTCCAAGCGACGGCTTAAATGCAGACAATCTTATCAGTGGCTGTGCAAGCAGTGAGGGACGTGATTGAAACACCCCTGAAGTATTTCCAATGCAGACAAACCTTTCAGGAGTCTTAATTGTGCGTGATGTTTTTTCTCTCTCTCTCTCTCTCTCGGTCAAACACACATGCACAAAGACACAAACATTAGCACACCTTCCCCACCTAGATCTTCAGCAGCCTCCTCCTCCTCCTCACCCAGTTGTTATGCTATACAGCAGCGTAGGACAATAATGCTCCATGACACCTGATCACAGCTTTAATGGAGAGATGCTTTTGTCGAGGGTTTAGTGTTTTTGCTCCACTTTATTTATCGGTTAGCTCATGGTGAAGAAAATACAATAAAAAAATAACAACAAGGTATCTCAAACCAGCTATATATGGTGAAATGTGTCTCATTTAATTAAACCAAATGTGCTCAGAAAATGTTTTTACAGCCACGTTTTGAGATGAATGGTTCTGGCTTGTTACAGTGTGAAATGGTGGCTAAGGTGGTGTCTGTTTTCCTCTAGTCATACATGGAGGACCACTTGAAGAACAAGAACCGTCTGGAGCGGGAGTGGGAGGCTTTGTGCTCTTACCAGGCAGAGCCCGGCGCCTGCAGCGCGGGGCACGGCGAGCACAACTCCAAGAAGAACCGCTCAGACGCCGTGGTCGTATGTGAGTCCATTTCAGATGTCCATTCACTTTTTTGCTGGTTTTTTTTGCTTAAAATCAGTTGGGTAAACAAGCCAAAACTATACTGTAAAAATATGTTTCCTTCCAAACAAATAATCAGTTCGTTTCTTCAACACATTACACATTAAACATCCACTATATGGAAGCCAAGATTGGAGTATATCAGAGTTCAACAAATGGTCAATTACTTTGTCTTTATATTAGTCAAGACCTTTTTTCCTTGAATTTCTTACTACAGTATGAGTGATGGAGATCTACAAGGACATAACAATATCTGCCAAAATCTCTCTCACTGGTTTGAGGTGGGCGTGGCTCAGTTACAACACAGTGTTGTCACATATCTACATGCACCAATCAGGATTTAGCAACAACTGAGGAGGGTTTCTCTGGTCCTACTGTTGCTATAGGCAGGACTCCTTCCTAGCATTCGGAGAGCACACACCGGCACACTTCTTCCAAACAAGAATCATATATATATATATATATATTAACTTTATTTAGAACAATCCAGTACATTACAATTTCTAGTAATAAATAAAATCAATAGGGATTTGGACAATTATTACAATGTATTAAAGTACAACACACACAATTATTATGCTCTCCTCGAAGCTACCAAACTCCATTGAAAAACAAAGTAATTTTACGTCGCCGATTGTTCAACACGCTTCATTCAAACTCGACAGAAACAAAATAAAACTCACCAAAACCGCCTTTGTTAGTCTTTCCACTGCTCCAATAATCACCAACTCTGGTTTGTTCAAAATAAACCCTTAATTCACAGCGTTAGATGTGAAAAGATACAGCCTTTATGCTCTCCTCAAAGCCACCAGACTCCATTGAAAAACACAGTAATTTTACCTTGCCGATTGTAAAACACATTTCAAACTCGATAGAAACAAAATAAAACTCACCAAAACAGCCTTTGTTAGTCTTTTCCACTGTTCCAACAATCACTAACTCTTGTTTGGTTGAAATAAACCCCTAATTCACAGAGTTAGATGTGAAAACATGCTGGCTCTAAATGCTGTTTTTTCCCCGCTGTCTCTCTCTGTCGTTGCTGGCCTCTTTGTGCTTGTGCTTGGGTTAGCTCGCTGAGCAACAAAAGTCAGAACAAATTTTTAATTTTGTCTTGTAGATCTAATGAGTGAAGATTCAGATTGCCAATTTCTCGCCTCAAATTTGTTCAGAAACAGATTTTGGCAGACTGCTGTGGTGAAATAACTGAAAGTTTACAAGCGTGTTTCCAAATCGGGGGACAGGAAATGCATCGTGTGCATTGGATTGTGGGTGTTTTAGGAGCGCAGAGGAGACACAATTGCATCCTTGAAAATCCTCTGAATGAAGGCATCAGTCCTTGGTAGAATTTGAAGGATCATAGACATCGGAACAGTCCTTCGGCAGGATTCAATGACGTAGATTACTTGAAATTCAGCTTTTGAAGGATCCTTCCTTGACTTTGACAAACACCTGATGACAGTTGGTGGGTTGCTTGGTTACTGTCAGTCAAATCTGATCAGCTACACAGTGCCGATGAAGGAGAGTTTTTGCCTGTTAAAACTCCTTTATTATCATAAATAATACCTAAACATGATTTTTAAACTTTGATTTCTGCTTATTTAGTCTTGAATTTAAAGAAAAATATTTGATGCCAAGTCTTAATACCGACTACCGAGATGGGTTTAAGTTGACTGGGAACAGATTATCTGAATCTTTCAACAGTTTCACTTGTTAAAGAAAGAGGGGATTTTAAGGCTCCCGGCTTACAGACTTCTTAAGATAAGATATTTTAGTATTACCTCACTCTGAACATTCCTTACTGAAGGTGAAGCAATTCAGGACTTGAGAAACAGTGTGTGTGCGTATGATGAAAGTCTGGTGAAATTGCAGACCCTGCAGCCTTTTTACTTACATATTCCTCTGTTGCTGCTCAAAATTCTGTTGTTATTGTGTGGGGAGGAAAAACAGTAGAAAAGTATGTTGATGAATTATGCATCTCCATTACAGATGATCATTCCAGGATCACCTTGAAAGCGGAGAATAACCACGGCAACTCCGATTACATCAACGCCAGTCCAATAGTGAGTATTGTTTATTCATTATTGCTCTACGTTGTGGATGATATTTGTTGTCTACGAAAACTGTTTTTTGTACCAGGAGGAGCACCTGTTGTGGTGGGATTTTACTTTAAGATAAAAGAAGTTTCAAAGGACTTGTCATCGATCCCAGTGCATTGATCTTGTTTTTTTTACTTTGTTCTCCATGCTGGGAGTCTCAGTTGATTCGGTGTGTTTTGTTGAATCACACTGCTACTTCCACTGCTTTCAAAATGGCCGTTCCCAAGAGAAACCCCTTTTTTTCATCCGCACTATAAAGAATTATACATTATTTTTGACTAAACAAATGTAGCCCACCACAAATCCAGAAAGACCTCAGTGTTGGAGCGGGCTAAGGGTTTTTTTTCTCTCCCCCAAAACATTGCCAGTCATGATTTCCCCTGAGGCTGCTGAAAAGGGATTCCATCAAAGGGAACAGGAAACTATGCATTTCAAATACAGTGCCAAAATTTCTGAGGAGATAGATGAGGGGCGCACACAGCTGCACTAAAAGCCTATTACTCTTTAGAAACAAACATTTATTCCTCTGTTTTCTCTAATGGCATATTCATGGAGGTGCGACATTTGCCCCGTTATAGAATAATATTATAAAAAGGTTAATTAATCAGAGGGAGAATTTGGCAAAAAATCAGACTGGTGGATTAGAAAAAGGGTATAAAGTAGTACGAGATAGTAACGCGTTAACGCAAATTCATTTTAACGCCACTAATTTCTTTAACGGAGGTTGTACCGGGCTCAGTTTTAAAGATAGAGTGAAGATACTGGCATCATATGAAACTAGAAAAAACCTAAGAAATCCATTGGTACCATGTCATACTAGCTTGTCAAGAAGGACGTTAAATAACGCTCCAAATTTACGCAAAATTTTGGCGAGGAGAAAGGAGTTTCCCCTTTACAGACATTCCCACTTTATGATAATCACATGCAGTTCTGGACAAGTCATAGTCAAGTCAACACACTGACACACTGACAGCTGTTGTTGCCTGTTGGGCTGCAGTTTGCCATGTTATGCTTTGAGCATATTTTTTATGCTAAATGCAGTACCTGTGAGGGTTTCTAGACAATATTCGTCACTGTTTTGTGTTGTTAATTGATTTCCCATCATAAATATATACATTTTTGCATAAAGCAAGCATATTTGTCCACTCCCATGTTGATAAGAGTATTAAAAATGTGACAAACCTTTAAGGTACATTTTGAACAGATAAAAAAATATGCGATTCATTTGCAATTAATCACGATTAATCATGGACAATCATGCGATTAATCGCGATTAAATATTTTAATCGATTGGATTGACAGCCCTAACATAAAGTAGAGTTATCCACTGTTTTGGTGCTGTTGGAAAAAAAAAAAGCGTCTAGAAAGACATGCAGAAGATGGGTGAAGTAATGGCGGATGCAGTGGTGTGTGGATGAAAGGACAGTAATTACACCACAAAAGGGACCCCTGGCTGAGCCCAGCAAAACTGTGATAATTATGTCTGTCAATGCGGCTTCTTCCTCCTCATTAGCTCCAGGGGCAGTGGCCTACGAGTAAATAATCTGTCGCTTCTTTCTGGGAAATCAGGGGTCAGAGAGGCAAAGGGAAGGAACGATCTGAGCTCCCTGCGAAGGAGAGGGTGACATACACACAGGGACAAGCGTGGATAATGGTTAATGCTCGACCACAAATGATGCAAGCGCTCCCAGATGTACGGCATCATTAGCAGGAACGGGTCGAAGGAATGTGCAGTGGCACAAAATGTGGTCAAAGCCATGTTGTCTTTGTCTGGCTTTTTCAGAAAAGTCAAGCGCTGTGTGGCTTTTCCATTACCCACCTGTTCTCCCAAGCTTTTGTTTTCAAACTTTCTCAAGCTTGCATTTAGCGCTCTGTGCCCTCTATCTTACATAAACACCGGATCAAGGCGCTACAGCAAGGCGTTGAAAGTTGAGACGCTTCTCCGGGAACAGATATTTGTGCGAGCTATTTCAGTACAAGTTATTTTACTTCAAACCAAAGAGCACTTCTTTGCCTTTTTTTTGTTGTAGTCTATCTTCTTCCCACAATGGCAAGGGGAGGACAGCTGAAACGCAGGACTACTCTTTCATGTTTGCGCTTTAGTATTCATGCAGGGATGTCAACACACAGCTACAGCATGTCTGTGTCCTTGAGATTGGCTAAACGGAGTGGCGGCGCTAGCATTCGGCGCCACCCTTTCATTTCTGTGGGGGAGTATTTTTTTTTAACGAATCCACGAGGGGAATTTCAACCAGGAAGCATGAAGAGAAAATTGAACATCGCGGTTATAGCTAATTGAAGTAGAACGGTGGGTAATGAACGTAATATTTCCTGCATTTATGTGTCCTTTTGTGAAAATTCTTCAATAGAAAGGCAGTCAAATTTTCAGCCCTTGTGTAGGTGTATTGAAAGAACATTTTCAGTCACTCACGCTTCACATCTGCCCCCCCAATGATCATTTAGTCACCACTACAATACCCACAATGAATACTGACATCCTGCCTGACACCTCACAGACACTTGATTCACAATATGTCTATGAATCATAAAAAAATATAAATAATCAAAACTGTACATGCATCATTTTTAGTATTTCACTGCTAAACGTTCCAAAACAATTTACAGTACTAAGGATGATATTCAACCATTAAAATGAACTCTTCTTTAATAACGCCGACAGTTTTCTACTGAGCCCGACTTGTAATTAAATCACAGCTTGGAAGTAGATTTAAAAGGAGAAAACAATTTGACATTTTAATCCACCATAATGAAACGAAATTACAGACAGACATGAAGACATGAGCAGACAAGAAATTGATTTTGATTTAAAAAAAAATTTGGACCAAAGTTGTATGTTCGCTTTTATCAGAGCGTTGAGAATTAATCCTGTTGTTGAGGTTATTAAGCATGAGGCGAGAAAATCATTATGGTAATATTAAAGCCATGGAGAAATGCTCCATTATTACTTTCCTTTTAAAGGGTGAGTGTCAAGGTCTATGAGCTTGACAAATGAATCAAAGAAAAACACCAAGAAATGAAATGAAAAGCTAAATGTTACACTTCTAAGCTCATGTTCGGTGTCCTTGACAAGTTCAGCGTAAAAAAAACCCCAAGAAAAAGCGTCTTCTTACTGCATTTTACACATATAAGATCTTTGGTAGGTCTACCATCAATGATATTAAATGTATTCCTACACTTACATACACCCGAGTGTCGTCTATCATTATAATGCCAACTATACATCAGCAATGCATTGATATGTACCCACTCGTTTCCTTTCCTGCGAAATATGTCAACATCTTTCCACTGATGCATCTCACACTCGAGGGTGTGCATAAAAATTCCATTCAATGAAATGTGATCATTGATTTTTTTGGGGCACAACACCTACTCAATCAAGTCTCAATCACATCCCTCAAATCAAGTCCCCCCCGTGTCATTATGTCCCACCTGAACACTCGGCCCCCTTCACATGAAGCGCCTGCAGGCTTTAAAGTCCTACCGCTATATCACGTTTTCATGCAGAAACACGTCAAAACGCGACAGAAATTGAGATGTGAAAGCCATTTTGTGAGGTCATTGGTGTGAGGACATTGTAGAAAAGACTGTAACTAAAGGAGAAATAAAAAACATCCTTGAATGATGAGATAATGAATTACTGAAGGTAATAAAAGTGTTTATTTTGAATATTCAAAGGGTTGCAAAGGCCAAGGTCTTCAGTCTTTTTATGCAAACATGATGTTTAAAGAGACTGATCTTTAACATTTTTTTCACAAAAACAAGAACAACTGACATGGCATACAAACCGCGACCTTCCTGCATGTGTTTAAAGCTTATCTAGCGTAAGGCCGTGTGATGTTCACAGTTTACCAAATTCCAATTTAGTCTATCAGACCCATTGAAAATAGTCTGATCTCGAGCACAGAAGGGAAATGACAAGGAGGAAAGGAACAAGAATGACAAGTTCACATGAAAGAGAAAGAAGACAGCAGAATCAAATGTTTTCTGCTCTCATCCCTCCGCCCAGATGGAGGCTTTGATGGAAGTCTTTTACCCAGACTTTATGTTTCCATCCGCCCAAACACACTCTCACACTCTGCTCCCTCTCTCCCAGATGGACCATGACCCTCGCAACCCTACTTACATCGCCTCGCAGGGCCCACTTCTTTCCACCGTGGCGGACTTCTGGCAGGTAAAACTCCTCTCTCCATTCACTGTGGTTTTTCATCTTTTACTGTTTTGTTTCTGCAGAGATGAAGGTTTGGATGAACCCCAAAAGAGCTTTTTGTGTGATTTACCAATTCCTGTGTGATGTCTTCTTCTTGGTCTAAGAGTGTCTAGATTTCTGTGGTGTTTAAGCAGCGGTGGAGTTTCTCAAAGTGGGATCAATGAAGTAATGTAGCCCCAGTTTGTGCCTCTCAAGTCCCAGCTAAGCACCAATTGTCCTAAAAATATCTATCTTGAGAAACTCAGAAGGTCGTTTAACAACACTTACTGCTGTTCTGAGGGTGTTTCCAGACTCCTCAAAGACTCTTCTAATCATCTGGATGAAAAATATAAGCCTTCTCTCAAGTTGCGACTGTGTTTTCCAATCCACGTAACCAGAAATGGCATATATGTCACAAGCAAAACGTCTGATTGCTGCAATTTGCGTCAAAAATGGAACCCCTTCTTCTCTGAGTCATAACTCGGTAAAGTCTGAAGACACAGACATGAGACACATATTACTAGCTTCAGAGTGACTCACTCTCCCCTAGGATATCATTATCTCCAATGTCCACGGCAAATAAACTTCCGTAAATGCGTTTGGAAATCATAAAAAGACGCTCGTTTTAGATCCAGAACTTGCCTGAGAATCATCACATTTGTAAGTTTTCTTCAGTATCAAAGTAATGCAGTGATAATTGTCTGTATGTCTCTGGGTACATTACAAAAAGGAAGTGTTAATAGCTAATTCGGCATACTTTTAATGGTGCCAATTTGCCAAAATGTAAACAAATATAGGCAAAAAAGAGGGATCAAGTTGTAGTTCACAGCATAACTCAGTGATTTACATCCCCCAAAGCATTATGGGAAATGTAGCTCCCAAACTTGGAGCATGATTATCCCTCAAATAGAGGTAAGAAAAATAATAATTGTATATTTTTAAGGAAATTGTATGCTTGGCTCTGTCACTCAATGTAATGCATGAAAGACACAAACTGGTGCTTCTACTCATCAATAAAACAGTGTCACGAGCCGAATATGTACTAGAAACCTGCAGCTTTTCGGTTGTAAATACTAGTCTAGTTATACACACCCCGAGGAAGTGTAATATTATTTGTTGTAATGCTGATGTTTGCTCATATTTGCATTTTTCTCCATGCTATTTGCATTCCTTCCCTTGTCCATAAATGTCACACGAGCCTGCCATTAATCACTGGATATAGGCTATTGTAAAACACGTCGTCTTGTGTGGAGGTATGCCTTAAATGATGCATGGTTGCCAAATGGCGTTCTTATGCGTTAATAGGACAGCACTGTTGTAATTAGTGGGCCCATCACCTCCATATGGTGAAGTAACTCTGCTAGCCGTGACCAGGATGTAGAAGTGTGAAGCATAAATCCTGGCAGACCAGCTGGCCCTGCACTCTGCACTCTGCATCTTATACTGACTCGATATACGCATTTCGAATCGTTATGATAGTGCTGACTGTGTTAGGACAGATGTTTGTGACCTGGGGAAGGATGGTAACGCCAAGTTTGGTCTAGTCTGGTTTGGTTCTGCACACCAAAAAGACCAAAAGCCTTTGGTTTTTGTTGTAAATCACATTTTAAACCCCAAAAAACAAACCTGCGGTGTTCAATTTAATTAAAAAAAGAAAGATTCAATACCTATTATCTAAAATGTGTACCTTTAATTAACTACATCAGCTCAAATTGGAACCCTGTTTCCTATATTCAATTTGTAAATTTGAAAGTGCCTCAAATGAAACAGTTGATAATTATCTCTTAGTCAATTTGGTTATTTGTTTGTCTGCCAATTTTTTCTCATGCCAGGTGAATAAATGCATATCCATTATCTAATGAAATGCGCCATTTAGCCGTGAACTCAACTCTAAATCTTTCCCAATTAAGCAGAAAATGACGGGAAATTAGACACAGATTGACTGACACAATGAACATAAGTTCTGTGTCTGTGAATAAGTAGTAGCCATTCATTATTCAATATGGTAAACCTTGGGCTGTGGCAGGATAGAAAAAAAAAAACACACAGTTTCTCCCCATTAAAAGTAAACAAACAGGGGAAACACTGGCACTCTCATGCAAATGGACCGTGCAGGAGGCAAATCTTTTTGCTCTGTCCTATCTAATCCACACCAGCCCCAGGCAGCGCTCTGAAAGGCAGCTCTGCTCTAATCCTCCACTCCTCATTCCTCCATCCCTTCATCCTCCACTCCTCCATCCACCTCCCCTCCCTCCCTCCATCCCCGGCTATTACCTTAGCTCTGCTGGGCCTTGCTTTCCTGCTCTCTTCTCCTCAGAATTAAAAAAAACAAAGCTGAGCACAGTTCCCAGAGCAGAAACTACAGGCTTTTATTTGTATCCTGCCTTCTTCTATACATATGATATGTATGTTTTTGGAGCCTAGAAGTTGTTTACTCTTTTCACCTTTTCTTCACTACCTGCAAATATTTGCCAGATCTTACAAAACCAAATGGTTAATATTCCCCCACATTATCACCTTGCCTAATCTCATCACATCCTGGCACAGTTGGCACATTTGGCGCGTAATGTGTCCGCTGGGCTGGATCACAGAAGCTTGTGATTAGTGTATTGTCAAGGCCATTGTGTTTTTATAGCAATCATAAAAGCCACGTTTCCTCCTCATTTTCCTAATGGCTGCTGTGGGCCTGTATTTTTTATCCCAAGGACACATTAGATCGTGATAAGATGAAATGGAGCAGCAGCTCAGTAGATGTTGTGATCTCACTCAGACGACTGAGAGAGGGCGACACATGACGCGCCCTCCCGCTGCTCGACCCAACATTTATCATTTGTCGCGCGCGGAGAGGTGACATTTATTCATACTTCCTGGGCCAAGATTAAGAAATCAATTTCACTCTAATACAAGGGTGCTATGTAATGCTAATGTGCAATATGCTGCTCCTAGTGGCACAGTTCAGCTCCACATTAGTGCTACTGTAGTGTCATACAGATGAGTATGAAAAGGTTGTTGTGTCTGGATGCGTTCGAGGGATGTCTGACGTCTTTTTCTCCTGGCGTGTAGATGGTGTGGGAGAGCGGCTGCGTCGTCGCCGTCATGTTGACCCCGCTTTCTGAAAATGGAGTGAAGCAGTGTCATCCCTACTGGCCCGACGAAGGATCTGATGTCTACCACATCTACGAGGTATGTCAGCGAGAGGTTGTGGATGCTGTAAGGTCAGTCGGTAGCATAAAGACGTTCATAAGGAACAAATCATTATTACATTTTTTGGTATCTAACTTAATGACACCTAATTAGAGCTGCAATGATTAATGGATTAGTTGTCAACTATTAAATTAATCGCCAACTATTTTGATCATTGATTAATCTATTTGAGTAATTTTAAGAAGAAAAAAAGGTCAAAATTCTCTGATTGCAGCTTCTTAAATGTGAATAGTTTCTGATCTCTTTACTACTCTATGACAGTAAACTGAATGTCTTTGAGTTTTGGACAAAACAAGACATTTGAGGAGGTCATCTTGGACTTTGGGAAACACTGATCGACATTTTTCACCATTTTCTGACATTTTATAGACCAAACAACTAATCGATTAATCAAGAAATCATTAGTTGCTGCCCTACATCTCATTTCATCAAACAAAGTCAGCCCTAATACACATTCTGAAGTGAACAATTTATATGTTTGATTGACTGTGTACCATTTCTTTAAACCCTTTTTAACAAATTTCAATAACAGCTGAAATCATTTTTCTTTAACAAAGCGTGCATTTAAACTAAAATTGTGTGAGAGAAAATGTTCACCTTCCTTCTCACGGTTTCTTTCTGAACAAAAAGACTTGTGTGGCTGTGAACAGAGTTGAACTAAAATATATGGTTAGTTAGGGAAAACAGTTAGACTTTCTTTTTATAATTTGGGTGAACCAACCCTTTATGAATGGGTCCTTGTTAAAACTGCTGGTGTGAAGCTGTAATTAATTAACTGAGTGCCGTCTGTTCCTATATGTAGGTCAACCTGGTGTCGGAGCACATCTGGTGTGAGGACTTCCTGGTGCGGAGCTTCTACCTGAAGAACCTGCAGACCAACGAGACCCGCACCGTCACCCAGTTCCACTTCCTTTCCTGGATGGACCGCGGGATCCCCAACTCCGCCAGGACCCTTTTAGACTTCCGCAGGTACAGTAGAGTGCAGATCCTGCTGGTTTGCCTCAGATACTCAGCAGATTTCAGACAGATTTCCACTTTTACAATTGGCCTTTTTACCTCAGCTTGTTCTTAATCATCTTCCCTTGTATTCTGTATTCTGTCAGCGCCTCTCTGGTCCGTCTCCCCCTTTGCCCCTCTGCCTTTTTGGTGTCCTAGAGAATGGTTGTTCTAATAAGGACTGTGTTTCTGTACTATCCCTTTCATCCTGGGCCTATTTCCCTCACCTCCCTCCAGCACATGTGATGCAGCAAATTAACAGCCCCGCACTGCCTGGCTTGGCTTGGGAAGAAAAGAAAAGAAAAAACACCTAATTCAAACACCCAATTAAATGAGAGCTGTCTCACTAAAAACATGGGAGAGGGGGAGAGCTAGTGACTGAATAACCTCACTCTGTTCTCCATATAATGTGTTCTGGCAGAAGAGCAGCAATAGCTCCTCTGGGAGAACCCAGAGGGATAGGAAAAGCCCTCCAAATGAGAAAAGATGCATCTGATTTGTGGATGGAAGTCTGTCCCTCTGGTTTGTAATGCAGATGAGAACAAAAAAAAAAAAAGGGAGGATGTGCAGTGTTATCATGTCATCCTTTCCTGACAGAGTCGCTGCTGCTTTTTTTTTTTTTTTTTCAAATTAAACTGGGTGCAGTCAGTTATATTTATTTATGGTATTGGTGTGCAGGTTTGAGCTGTGTTTTGATTACATACATAAGTTTTCCTTTGCTGCTGAGGTCTCCCTAACGACTAGATTGCCTCGATGTAACTCCATTAACGCCGCTGTAGCTTATTGGGAATCTAAAGCTCTCTGATTTCTGTGATTCAGAGGTCCACACGACGTACGGTACACTCACGGTTTTGGCCAACTTGGTATATTGCGGTTGCCAGTGTCATTTTTGTGATGTTGCAGCTAGTAATATGAGCCCAGTTGCATAGTCACAAAAGTGATCATTGGAAACTGTGTCTCCTCAGCCAGGCCTGTGCACAAACTGTCTTTCTCTCACGCCTGACTCTCTGTCTGCCCTTTCCTCCTCTCACTGCTCCTTCCTCTGGCTTGCATGGGAACTCCAACCATCTCTGTATGCTCGCTAACTAAGGACATATTCTGATTTTTCCTAATATATATACATACATGTAAAAATATACATTTGATGTAATGTAATTTGATGCAAAATACACACAAAAAAATGCATTACTCTTGCAACATAAGCAGTGAATTGCTTAAAATATAAGCAGTTTCATCACATTTAATTTGTATCTATGTTTAATGCATGTATTTAAATGATAAAGCCAAGCCTAAAGCTCATAACCACATCAAATAGAGCACACCTGTGCTTTGAAATGCAAGTACACATGGGAAATGCAGTTCACAGTTGTAGTTCTTAAGGTCCAAATACATAGAAAACTCCACAAAGGAAGCAATGAAAATGGAAATACATATCAGAGGTAAATATTGCACAAACTAGCAATATTTCATATAACATATTTATATAAATGTTATGTATTTTAGTATATTTAGCAATATAAAATATAATTATAAGCTATAAGAGAATATTATTACTATATGTAGTAGTAGAAGTACTATAGTAGAAGTAGTAACTGTGAATTGACACATTCATTTATATTATAGTATATTTATTTATATGCTTTATGTTATATTTATTTACGTGTTTCTAATAATAATAAATAATAAGTAACATAAAACACTAGATAATCCAGAGATATGATGAGACACTCAGACATTTATTTGTCATTTTGTCGTTTAAAGGTGAAAAACGAGGGGAACTGGAAAGACGCGGAAGCTCTCAGTGTAGTCAGTTTCCATGGCAACAGCGGGGTGTGAAAAGGCTTGTTGGCCTTCACCGTGCCTGTGGTGTATAACATTCATAATTGGCTGGGGTTAATGCGTCGGCGGTCGGCAATCACAACATCACACCGCCACATCCATCATCACCCACATGTCACAATAATGCTGTTTGAAATGATGCTCAATTTATCTGCGTGGCGCGACACTGATTCGTTTTTCTCCGTCCTCAAATTAAAGTGATTGATTGACGGGAGGGTGCATCTCTCAGGGTCCTGTTTGCTCTTCTGATTGTCGCTGTCGTTAACTTTAAATCCAGACCACAGAAGAGCAGAAGTCCCTCATGAGTCACACTTTAATTATCACTGTTGTTGTTGTTATTCAGCAAAAAAATTCCAGAGTATGATTTAGCAGCATTCAAGACAACTTGCCGCCAAGCTCACAATAACATCCAATTTTCTCTTTTTTTCTTATTTCAGAAAGGTTAACAAGTGCTACCGGGGTCGATCTTGCCCGATAATTGTTCACTGCAGGCAAGTATAACTATTTGAACCTTGTGACAGTGGCTGAACCTGCTGAATTGCGGTAGCGATTGTGTGTTGGAGGGGAGAGGCTGTTTATTCTAAACCCGCTCAGTCCATTTACTCTCTCTGGCTCCACTGGAGCTGCTGTTTATTCCACTGGCTGTGTCTGTATGGAAATGGTGTGGGCACAAAGAGCCAGAGACACTTCCATTTCCCATTTGGTTGAGTTAGTTAACTGGCCTTGATTGGTTTGTATTAAACACCAGGTATCTGTCTGACCACTTTTAATAGTCACATCCTGTTAAGTCATGCGTGGGGGCGAGGCAGGCCGCTCTCCCTCTGAGGGAGCGCTACGCACTGAGTGTCTAGCAGTGGATTAATGAAGCAGTGGTGCTCAGGCCGCTCTCCTGTTTTATTGGCCTTGCCTTTATTAGAGAGATGTGCACGCCTTGTTTGCAATTAACATGCAGAGCCGTTGAATGGCCGGCGGGCACAAAGGGAGGCTTTTCATAAGGCTATCTCTGGAGTAATGGAAAAGCAAGGCTCTCCAAAAGCTGTTCTCGAACCGCCCCTGGCCTCTCAACCTCTCCTCTGCTCCTGAGGTGCATTCATTTAAAAGCCTTTGTCCCCAGCGTGCCTCAGAAACCATTCCCCTCTCCCCAATAGCCGAGCAAGTCTCAAGACCACACATGCACTCGTGTGCAAAAGGTTTAACATAATCACATTTATTGGAACATCAAATATTCAGATCTGCTCAGGTATTTTCACAAGATTATCATTGATTTTTGCTATTTAAATATTCTATTTCATCCGTGATATCAGGTTTAAGGCAGATGGAGCAGTGTGTGTCTGTGTGCGTAGACTAATTTGTGTTTAAATATACTCCACAGTCTCTCAGCAGATGCAGATGTAAATGAGCAATTTGTTTCCTCATAAGAAAAACACTCTGAGATTAAAGCTTCACTCTGCCACCTTAATGATCTCCATCTCTCTCTCTCTCTCTCTGACTCTCTGCAGTGATGGAGCTGGCAGGAGTGGGACTTACATTCTGATTGACATGGTCCTCAATAGGATGGCTAAAGGTAACGATCAATGGCTTCCTTTTCACTCTTTCTGCTCGCGTTGAAGTGTTGCCCTGGCAACGCCAAAGCCTCTCATTTTCCACAGAGGGTCTTGGGGATGCATTAGAGGGTGACTTTCCTGAGGCCTGGAGAGGCAGCGAAGACAGACACGGAGGGAGCTGGAGAGAGTGGAACAAAGAGAAAAAGGAAAACGAAAAAAGAGCCCACATTAGTAATTATCCATTTAAGCTACCGTCACGCCATATTGACCTGCATCACAACTGCAACATGAATTTATATAGCGCATGCATGGAAATGAAATGTTTAAAGGGGAAATCCGAATTTGCAAACGTTGCTCCAATGGTTTAAATCAATATTTAATATTTAATGGGAACAGTTATTGTTATTCTTAATCTGTATAGGTTGCACCCCACTCTCACCCTTTATGTTTTTTCCTATTTTACAAAAATATAAACTAAACTGAGCTTCAGGATGTTAAAATAAAAATCTGGCCGTGCAGGTGCTTTTTATATTTTCTGCAATTTGTGAGTTGAAAATTGCTAGTTCGTGTTGTATAATCAAAAAACACGGTCAAGGAAGGGAGTCTGAAATTGGCCACAAATAACAGTATCCTGGCGCCATCATGGTACTGCGGAAAGTCTAAATAAATATAAAACAACTGGGCAAGAGAAGCTACCTGAAAAGCATCTTTGCGGCGTGGGAGTATCAATACACTACATGTGAATCAGGAATGGTTTGATTTGATAGCTGAATAAGAATAAGCTCAGTTTGAGTGAATAAACTGGTATTTTTGTATCATATTCGTTGAGATATCCAAGTTTTACATCCAAACACATTTGGATGTGGACATCTATTGTTAAACAGGAGCTGAGTTCTTCCAAAGGCTGCCTTACGTCACCTTAAAGCCCTCCATAGCTTAGCCTGCCCTCTGCCCTTTGCCCTTTGACCTCTGCCCTTTACCCTCCTCCTCCTCCTCCCGTGCTCCCCGTCAGAGCTGGTTAGGAGGACGGTCGCCTCTGATGCGAACCTTCCCTTCACTTTCTGTAAAACAGTAATAAGTCTGACCCGTCCTGATGGAGTTCATCTGGTTCGTTCGTCGTCCGCGGTGATGAAAGGTGCCACCCGGTCTCTTTTTAACCTTTTGTTTCCTGCTCCAGAATCGAACGTATAAAATGAACATAATCTCACTCTCCAAAGTTTTTTTTCCTTTGGTCGAAGAGCCTCTCTTCAGCTTAACTTTGGAATCCAGCCCTTCTGAGACATGAAAGTCTTGTCGGAGCTCTGGAGTACTTTGACTACTAAGTCCAGCTGCATTAAAGCCCTCTTTTTTTTACTCTCTCACACTCACACACACATTTTCGCCCGTGCTCTATCTCTTTTGCTTCCTTTCTCTGCCTCACTTTCAAAAACATCTCGAGAGTTCAGGGTCTCTCTGCGGTTTTCTCCTTCCTTCTCTGTCGGTTTTTCTCAAACGAGCTGTGGCGTGAAATCCATAAATCTGAAAGTAGAATAAGATTTCCAGATTAACATCACACACTCTCGAAGCCAAAACAGACTTAACTCAACAGCAGCTGATCACTGGTGAAGGCGAGCAACTGTTGCATAGGTTAATGGCGTCTGCAAAGGCAATAAATCATTTTAATTAGAGTTTGCTGATTCACACATACTGTCCAAACACACACACTCAGATATTGTTGTATCAAAAAAGCTCTTTGCAGACTTTATAGTTGCACATAATCTAAACCAATTTTTGAACAAGATTCTCACAGAGAAGCCGGCGCTTAGCGTTTTTTGAATGCATTATTGCACATTTCCCAGACCCCAAAAATATCCTCTTGCATATTTTATCGAGAAACAGTGTGTGGCTCTCGTCCAAGTCTTTCGAGGGATGAATGTAATAATTTTCAATCGCTGCGCTGTTCCAAAGGGAGCCCAGTATAAAGAGAGATTGACAGATGTGAGCTGGATTACTCCGCTGCTTTGAACTCAGTCCAATTTTCGGTCTGTTGCAGGTGCTAAAGAGATTGATATTGCCGCTACCCTGGAGCACTTGAGAGACCAGAGAGCTGGCATGGTCCAGACAAAGGTAAGGTCCCCGGCTTTGAGTTAGAGAGGTGGGGGAGATGAGGGTGGAGGAGGGAGGGAGGGAGGGGTTGCAGTCATTCAAACAGACGATTGTCTACTTCATATGCACATGGATCAGGGGAAATGATGTGGTAATTGATAACTGCTGCAGGATTAGAAAAACATTGTCTTGGAAGATAATAACTCACTGTTCCACATTTATCACTAGACACAGAGACCAAGATCTTCTGTTACAGGAATATTTTGTGCATGAAACCGCAGCATTTTAACACTTTCTCCTCATTTCTATCACTTAAACAACATATATAATTAATCCTAAACTATTAAATGTACAGTTTTTTATGTAATATGTTCATTTAAAGGGAGAATTAAGTAGATGTGTAACTACGATAACTATTGATAAATCTGTAAAATGTCAATAAATAGGGGAAAAAATGCCCATTACGATTTCTCAGAGCCCAATGTGATGTTTACAAATGTCTTATTTTATTTGACCAACAGTCCAAAAGCAAAACATATTCAGTTTATAAGGATTTATAACAGAGAAAAGCTGCAAATCCTCACATTTTAGAGGCTAGAACAAGCTAATGTTTGGTAGATTTGCTTGGAAATGAAAGAATGAACCAACAATCAAACATATTGTTTAACATTTCCATTTAATCCTTCTACATTTTACCCATCCGGTGCTGTTGATTTCATACTTCTAATAAAATGTTTTAGTCTGAACAGTTTAAATCACAGCGGGCGCTCCACCTCACAACATTTTGGGAAATAGTTGTATGTACAAAGCATTTCCTCTCTTACCCACTAATACACATAATAGGTAGGAAGTCTCTTTTGTTTCTCTCTTGTAATTGGAAGGAATAATAATAATAATAAAGGCAAAGCTCATGCAGCAGCAGTGGGTGATAATAATATTTATGGAAGCTGCTTGCTAACAGACTCCAGTGTTCCTCGATGGTTCATTAATGCTGCTTTTACAGCCCTGCTGCTGTATTCAGCGCTCGCTCTCTCTCTCCCTCTCTTTTTCTTTTCTCACAACTCTAAGTGAAATTATATTGGAATATTGTTGATTCCACTTTGTGGCTTCATGCTGGGTCTACACAGAAATTAGATTGTAATGAGGTATGAAATTTAGAGTTAGGTTTCAAGGATTGGACAACCAATTATCTTTTTTTTTTCCTCTCCTCTTTCATGATGTCGCCACTTTATTTTTGGATAGACCTCGGCAAAAATAAAAGAGAGAACATTTATTTCCCTTCTTTTTCTGGTTACTGCTTTTGACAGACATCAACATGCAGTAATTACAGCATGTGTGACCAGTTTTTTTTCTTCCGTCTGTCTCTGATGTGTCGAGCAGAGATTGATCTCCCCCCAGTGGTGTAAACGTGAACAGCACAATACCTGGTTTTAAAAGTGTCTTTTTTTTAAACACACAGAACTGTAAAGTCAACTTGGGATTAGATAGGCGCACGGCGTAGCTATAGATGGATGTAGTTACATATTTTCTGGCCCTATCGCAACATCAGAAGACACATAAAAATAGAAAAACCTAATCACTCCAGATAATCTCCACTGCAAAGCGAGAAGGCGCGGGGCCACCGGTGACTCCTCCGTATTGATTTAGCCTATCCTCGGGCCAGACTACGGCAGGCTATGTGTTGACACATCTAAAGACTGCTCCCTCCAAACTCCTACGTACGTTTTCTCTGTGAGAGGACCCCGTGGCCTGCAGCCCGAGGAGAGGAGAGGAATATAAAAACACCAGGTCCATGGGGCAAACATCAATCAGCCCCCTTTTGCGCTCCTCGGGGAAAACTATGAGTGGGATTCACAAACACAAGCACACGCACACACAGCACTGAGAGACAGCTTGACTCAAAAGCTTTATTTTAAGACACACCTGGCTGGATCGATGCCGTGTACGCGTGCACTCCGAGTTGAAAGCTCAGAGAGCGGTTCACCTTCACCTCAAGTCTGTAGCCATCCAGGGTAGGGTCAGGAGAGAGGGAGGAAGACGCCAATCATTCTGAGATGGCATTCCTGAGCTGTTACACACTTGTAAGCACACTAAAACTTTCTTCCCTTTCCCTCCTTCCCCTGCATCCTTCCCTCCTCCTCCTCCTCAGGAGCAGTTTGAGTTTGCGCTGACAGCCGTGGCAGAGGAGGTGAACGCCATCCTGAAAGCGCTTCCTCAGTGAAGGCATCGCATCCCCCACCTTCTTCTTCTTCTCGCTCGCTGAGCACCGGTTTCCTCTGCCCACTCAAGACTGACATCTCTCTCTGCCCTTCCCTCTCCTCTCCTCGCTCTGTTTCTCTTCTTCTGTCTCTGCCTCCTCCTCTTCACCTCTATATATACTGTATACTTATGAATGTCGTGCCAGATATCTCACCTGGATCCATATTCGCGAAATCTCACCTCAGAGTACGACTGTCGATCTTGCCTGATCTGGTCTGATGTGGGAACTTAAGATACGCTCTCCTACTGTGAGACCTTTTTGTCAATATGAACCCCGGTCCTCTATAACTGTGATGTTGTTCCTGAACATACCGTTCTAGTGCCACTGACGAGCTGTTTACGTGATGTCAAGTGAAGATTTTTGTTCCAAAATCAGCTACCTGCCGTTGGAAAAGCTGATACAGACGCTTAAACAGACAATTTGCACATTTAAAACAAACCATAGTGTAGCTGCAACTAACTATTATTTTAAATATCTATAAATATACACATTATTTTCTTTATTAGGGCCCGAGCACCGACAAAGTCGGTCCGAGGACCTATTGTAATTCAAATGATTATTATTCTTATTATTCTTCTATTATGTCTTTGAGCGTGAAAACGAGGTGCTTGGGATAATGAACTTTTTTTGAAATTTTGCACACGTGTCAGACGTGCGTGAAATGAATATCTGATATGGGTTTCGTGCTCGGGTGTGGCAAATTGGCTCGGTAGCGCCCCCTATTGAGTAGCCCCGACGACACGTTTCCCCTAAATTTACGAAATTTGGTAGGTATATGTACCATGACGAGACGTAAATAAAACCCTCTTGGAGGTATACCGTAAACCCAACCGGAAGTCGGCCATATTGGATTTTATGGCGTTTTTTTACCATATCCAGGCGCTGTACTTTAACGAACTCCTCCTAGAGATTTAACCCGATCAACTTCAAATTTGGTCAGTAGTATCTTAAGACCTTTGGGATGAAAAGTTACTCAAAGATCAAAAAGTTATCGAACTATGTTGCCGTGGCGTGGCGGCGAAAAAGCGCCTTTCGCCAAGAAACAGGAAGTTGTTGTAACTTTGACGTACATTAACCTATATGCTCCAAATTTCTCATGCCTGATAAAGGTCCCTGTCTGACGACATCCATATGCAAATTTTGACTCACAGTCATAGCGCCACCTAGTGGTAACAGGAAATATCATGTTTTACACATTGATGTACTCTGCCTCAGAAATTAATCACATCTACGTGAAACTTGGTCAGTAGTATCTTAAGACCTTTGGGATGAAAACTTATCAAAAGATCAAAAAGTTATCGAACTATGTTGCCGTGGCGTGGCGGCGAAAAAGCGCCTTTCGCCAAGAAACAGGAGGCTGTTGTTACTTGACTTTACATAGTCCAATCTGCTCCAAACTTCACAAGCTGGATAATGGACCAGGCCTGAAGACATATATGTGGTATTATGCGTGATAGTCATAGCGCCCCCTACAGGAAACAGGAAGTTGTTGTAAATTGGCTGTACATTGTCCAATCTTCCCCAAATTTGACATGTTTTATAAGAGTCTTGCCCTGAAGACATGTACGTGCCCCGACGTGCGCGCGTGGGCGAGGGCCCGATCATCGCTGCTTGCAGCTTTAATTAATTGTTGAAATTGAAAAAAAATGGCATTTATAATGTCTTCTATTTGCTTATTTTGTCTGACTAACAGTCTAAAATCTTAAAATATTCAATTTAAAGTCATATATGACAAAGAAAAACAGTAAATTGTCACATTTGAGAAGCTGCAACCAGAGAATATTTAGCATTTTTAGCTTAAAGAATTACAATTAATCAATCATCAAAACGGTTGCCAATAAAAAAAATCATTGCAGCTCTCAACTGTAGTACTTTTAGTATAATAATATGTAAAGTAAATGAAGTTCCTGCCTGTAAAAATCCTAATATTGTACAGATTATATCCCCTAAATGAAGTGATGTATCGGATACATACATAAATAGCGTTTTGGGAATAAACTCCTCACATGTTTCTCCTCCTCTGTGATCTGAATCAACCCACTATATACTCAGCATCACGTGTACAGATGTTGAAGTGTGTGTATTGTTGTATTTTGGGTCCAGACATCGGCTCTGATTCTTAAAAAAGAAAGCCTCACTCATCATGATTCTTGATATATTCTCAACATATCAGGTGTTTTTTATTCCTCATTGCGTACATTTTACATCTCTGTTAATATTAAATGTAATACAAATATACCAACTGAGATACTTCCTATATCGATAGTTAAAATAGGATATATTTAAGCAGAACTTATATTGGGATTGTTTGTTCGTCCCTCCATCACTGGTAGATTGTGATATGTTGTGCAACATGACAGATTATTCCCTCTATGTATAGACAATGAATGAATCCCTCTATAGTGCTATCTGAAATGTACACTGAGAGCCTCAATGAGAACTATATATTTTGTGTGAAAAGTAACATTCAGGTTGATAATAAATCAGAACAGATTATACTGCTTTGCTGTTGGCGTTTCATGTTATTTCTGATACACACACACACACAGAGGAGGGAGCCGGGTTGCTCTCTCTCTGAATGGCATTTGATCGAATGGTAGCCTTAGTAAAGTCACAAAGAAAAGATGTATCGCGCTCCCTGAGGGTTTGTATCTGGGAGAGGCTCGCAGGTTTGTACAGATGAAATGTTTGGTTCACCGGCTCTGTCAGAGGAGAAAGTGGCTGGGATTTGAAATGAAATCAGTCATGTATTTCAGCCACTGAGGTCCTCTCGCTGTGTTACAGAGAGGAGGAGGAGGCGCAGTCGCTCAAAAAGTCCAATTTCATCAATATTTACTGAAGGATGGGACTTTTGGTAGCACTTCCATGACTATAATGCATTATAAACATGCCTATAATGCATTATAACCTGCCTATAGCACTGTATAATCATAGTTATAAGCACTCAATATTAATAATGATTTATAACAACATATAATCATATAAAGCATTTTAACTCATCTCAACTTTATTTATATAGCACCTCATACAATTCATACACTAAAACTGACAACAAAAAGCAATAAAATGATAAAATAAATGAAGGTCAGTAGAATAAATAGGCATAAGAGATTAAAATATAGTATGAAAAACAATAATTAAGACTTAAAAACTAAGGCAATGCATCTTATAATGACTTATTAGGTCAAGTATCATACTACACTCACTACATTGACATTATTTTAATTTTTCTCTTTATTTTTTGTAAGGATCATAATGTATTGTAATTCCCATAGTTGTAATACGTTATAATGTTTTTTATTTATTGTAATCATATACTATATGCAGTATAATCATATAATGCATTATAAGAATGTTTATAATGACATGGTCTCGTAAAACAATGACCAGCAATTATAAGGTATTATGATACTTGACCATATAAGTAATTATAGAAAATGTTATAAAGCATTATGAGTGCTTATAACTTTGATTATACAGTGCTATAAGCAGATTATAACACATTATAAATATGTTTAAAATGCATTATAGACATGGGCGTCATAGAAAGTGGTACCGTAACTTTTAACTTATTGGAATCGGACAATAATTGCTTGTTTTTGTTTTGTTACGTCTTGGCCAGATCTCCCTTTCAAAAAGTTTTGTGATCTCAGTGGGATTTACAAGCTTAAAAATATGTTATCACAATATATAATTGTGCATTTTCATTTATTTTAATCATTTTGTGATGACTAAAGGGAGCAGATTTCCCCAGTTCTGTTAACAACAAAAATGATCTTTCACCCCAAAAATAACATTACAGTCAGCATCTTTAAGAGAGGCTTTTAGCTGCGTAAATGTTAATGCTAAAACTAATGTGCTTTCACTCACATTTCATGACCTTCCTCAGCGGAAGGAGTTGCTCAGTTGTCTAATCAGTTAAATTGACTTTATTTCACTCAGATGATACAATCAGTATTAATACTGCTTTCCAAGGTTTGTTATTGAGTGACAGTATCAGTTTTTTAGAGGCATCACAGTTATAATATAATAACATATAAACAAACATGGAAAGTGTGGTAGTTAGTATACTGTTTGTGTTATCTTTTTGCCTGTCGTCAAAGACATAATGTACGCCAAAAAAAAAACATGAGCGTTTAGAAGTCGTGAAAAATATACCTTTGACTTGTGTTTTGACACTTGCCTTTCACAAACCTGGAGTTACAAACATTAGTAAGTCATTAATAAAGAGCAATGGGTCTCTTTCTAATAAGGGGGTAAAATAATAAATGATAAAATATCATTACTAAACGTTCTTTACAATAAGTGATGATCCAAAGAGCGAGTGTGATGCTAAAGAGGAAGGCGGAGGAGACAATCCAAATGTTCATATTCATGGTTTATAACTGATCTATAAATCATTATTAAATTATTTATTAGCCATTAATAAAGCCATTACTCACAACTTATAAGCTGTCTATAAGGGGTGCGTTATTAGAAAGTGGTACCAAAATAAATATTGGAATTAATGGAGCATCTGTAATTGAACATAAAATAAAATTGGATGAATTTGACACAAAGTGTAATAAGGATTAGAAAGCTGCAAACACATGAATATGTGCATTATGTATAGAGACTATATAATTTCCTATGTGCGAATGCATATTCATGTGTGTGTGTGTGTGTGTGTGTGTGTGTGTGTGTGTGTGCTGCCCGTTGACATGTCCCTCCCTCCCCTGACAGTTCTAATAGCTGGGAATGAGGCTTCATGCACTTCCTGAGGCCTCATTTGCATATGATCTGCTGATGAGCTGCCACCGCTAACCAGCAACACCAAACCAAAGCCCTATTAATATTCTCCCATTCAGGTTGTAAAGCACACAAACCTAATCAGCTTAGAAATTACTGTATGGAAACCATAATTACGCATGTTTAATTGCTTATCATCTGATGGGTACAAGTTTATTAGAAAATGTATTCATGGTAATTGCTTCCTGAGGTATCTGGTGAGCTACAATACCATGTGATATCCTGTCAGCTCCCATTTGGGAGGATTAATGCGTTCTGAAAAAGTCACAAAATTAGATACTGTGTATTGCCTCTTTGGATGCTTGGTTTAACTCAAAGTGATTTTTAATTTAGGGATTTCTAAATTACTGCTTAAGCTCGGATAAGTCTTTGGAGTTAGATCCGTCAAAATCGGCATATCTCGCTGTTGTTAAGGAGTGCCGGCATATCACAGGGATATAAATGACTGTAAAGTAGGCTGTGTAACCTTGATGCCACCAAGAAATACTCACAAACTCTGCCTGGCGTCGCTGGAGACTAAATTTCTACCACCAGATAAAAAAGCTGTAAAATCAGGGGAAACACAAAAGTGAGAAGTCAGAGGCATGAAATGAGGAAACACATCTTATAAGAGAGACTTTTGAAGTAAAGCCATCTCAAAGCCGATGAATCATTCAGTCCTGAAACAAGCAGATTAAAACGCACAGTGCAGGTCCCTCAGAGGGGCCTCCGCGCCGCCAAGAACGTCGAGTGGGCCTTTTCAGCCATGGACCTCAGTGAGTCTTACAGCTCCTGCCCACTCTTTGATGATCTCTCTGTGGTTTATTGTAATCACTGTTGGCTCTCAGTCCTTCTGACACACTTGTAAATTCATGCAGTCTTATAAGGAAATGCGTCGGATAACTCCGTCTTTCATTGTAGAGCAGCGATTCCCAACCGTGAGGGTGCTTGTTCCCCAGGGCGAGAAGCAGCTCAGCTAATTTAAAGACGTAGATGATTTGATAAGAAAAAACATTCACATATTATTAGGAGATGACACATATTCGTGTTCAGGAGGAAAATAAATATAGAAAAAGGGTTACAAAATGATATGATGTTTATGTTTAGTATCTTTACTATTACAAAATCCTCTGCAGAGCCTAATGCAGTCAGATGCTGGTCAAACTCCACCTTTCACCTGCAGAATATAGGTTAAAGTGTCTATACAGGTGATCATTAAAGGTGCTCTATATACGATATCCAGAGCGTTAATAGAGCATTAAACAACTATTGTCTATGTAAAGATATAGAGGAGTAATGTCTTCCTCTCTCACTCTCCCTCTGTGTGCGTTGTAATCCCAGCTTCTCCTCGCTTTGTTGACATAGCAAGCCGGCCGTGCATGCTTTTTAGTGCTTGTTCGTGCATGTGAGCGTGCCCCGCACGGCCGCCGCTCTGCTCTGCTCTCTCATGGCAGTTACAGTTGATAACGCCGTTCCGATCGACTGCTCCAACATGGATGCGTAGCACCCACCCTCCGGTTAACGCTGTTAGCCCTGTCAGCACTGTTGCCGTAGTTTTCAACGTTAGCACTGTTAGCTACAAGCTGCCAGCTCAGATGTCGCCATTTTGAGATAAATAGAAACTGCAGTTCTATTCCCAATGAATGTTACTCCGTATCCGCTGGATGTGTAAATGTGCAACTCTTTACTAACAAATTTGCTATAAAAAGCGATAATATGTCAGTGTTGTGTTCACAGCTTTCTTCTGCTGCCTCCAAGTGGCCAAAAAAAAAAATGTTATTGCAGTTTTAAATAAATATCCGTTAGTTAAAAGTTTGTCCAAAACTGAATTTTTTAGGTTTTGCTGCAATCCCCATCTTCATTTTTCACTTTTACATGATAAAGGCCTTTACACACATGACGAATAAACGACAGGAAAATGTGAAATACTCGCTGCAAATGTTATATGTCTAGGGCTTTTATTTTGAAAGTTAACAACGGAGGGAGTCGATCTGGTCTATGCTGCCTTTTGTCAAGGTTGAAAGGCGTTAAAAGTTTGCTGTTTTGGACCGGACAATGTGGCCTCTGTGTTGTTTCATAAATATAGGCGCAACTCTTGTTCCACACAACTTGATTGGTTGATGCCTTTATTCGCGGTACAAAAGCTCAGAAAATCAACTTCATTCCAATAATGTCGCTTTTTGATGTGCGAATTAATCGCACGGGAAAAAAAACGGCCTCCGGTGTGTAAAGGCCTGAAGAGTAACAATAAGTGGTCGTGGTACAAGAGGCAAACTTGGCCAAACCTAATGAAAAAAACAGAAAACGAGCTAAACATATACAATGGATATGTTTATAATGGACATGCATTTATTTATTTAGGTCCATTTGGTCACAATGAGAGAGCACTCTACTTGAGCCCAGCTCATGGGGCTGTGGGGGTATGTTAGTAACCACTGCATTAGATACACTTCAGTAGGTTTCAGCAACAGCTTGGACTAGCAGAGGAATGCTGTTGTTAGTATTTGGTCTTCTAGCCTCATGGGTGAAATATCCCCTGAAGGTATTGTGGATAAGTCAACAAAAATAATTGATTTTTCTTATTAAACCACGTCCTGTTGAATTACGGCGGAGAATTTGAGTGTAGCTTTAATCAGATCTACTTGGTTGCTTAAAAAATAATTGCTGAGTACATTAAAAAAAAAACGCAGCTACTCAACTTTTCTAGTCACGTTTCGGTTTTGGAGCCAAGTCCGAGAGGTGCTTTAAGCTTTCTGCACTCGGAAAAAAAAAAGAAAAACACCTGCGGATCATTGAACCTTTGAATGATAACACACAACATGCTGACAAACATGTCATTTCCCCGCGGAGAGGGCTGGGAGATCCCAGAGTGTTTGCTTGTTGGAAAAACTGTCTGGGATGCTTTCCAGGATTTCCCAAAGAGAAAAGCCTTGTTTTTCTTTGCTGGTGTTGTTGGGAGTGAATGGAGAGCAGATTGCAGAGGCTGTGCCTCTCATGTCTGTCCAAGGCCTTGATACCTTTGATCTTCTCAAGAAACAAACAAGCTTTTAAACTTGGCACTCCGAGCTAGTGTCTCTCTTTTCCTCTTCTGTCTCTGTTCGTCAAAACGCTGATCCTGAGAAAATTGATCTTGCCTGAATAGTTATACGCGTACTTGTGTGCATATGCAATGATCTGTGGTTTAAAATGTGGACTCACGCCATGTTGTCAAAAGTAAGCATAGTAAGTAAGCATAGCTAAAAACTGATGTTATTTTACAACACCACAAACAATAGTTTTGGGATAAATCTTTGCAAAATCTTGTGGGGTTTTTTTCTAATCTTTGAACAAACAACCAAAACAGCTACAAAACAGCATCAGATTCTGCCTCTCCATCTCCTCTAACATTTGCTTTTCATAAAGGATCAAACAAAGAATAAAACTACAATGAAACGATTTTAAGAAAAGAATAGTTTGAACCTATAGCTAGTATTACTAAAAACTTGCTGCTAAGACGCACGCAAACTTAGTGAAGGATTTATGAATAGCTGGTGCAGCCTAATCCAGGTGTAGAACTACAGGGTCAGATGTAAAAGTGGGTGTTGGATCCTTAATGGGATTTATGGTCCAGTCATGACAGTTGATGAGGTTTAGTAAAAGGTTTTGTGATGTTAGCAGCTGAAGGTGACAAGTCTCAGCGAGGTCCAACATCTGGCTGAGCAGAAAAGGCAAAGCCTTCAATCAGGAAACAAATCTCCTCTCATTACCCCCCTTTTGCTTCCTCCTCTCCGCTTATTAATGGGCTCACAGCAGCCACAATGACATTTTACACCGTTTCATCCCTGTCCCATCATGCATCTGGGGATACCCTGGCATTTGGCGGCGGTGTTTTCATCAGTGTCGGCGGCGGTTGCTGACCAGCGCAACTTCAATCCTGCTCACTGTCAATCATCATAAGTGAGTTTATCAACACACATCTAATCGCCACACTCCGCTGGGACCTTAACCATTTGCATACTAAGATTGCTTTCTTTTGCTCGGCTGAGAACGCGCCTCCTTTGCATAATTATTAATGATAAAGAGACGGTGAACAAATGTGTCAGAAGGTATTAGCATCACGTATACAACGAGATTCTAAAGGATCCGTTTAGTGGCGTGCCGGGAGGAAAGATGAGGGCAAAGGGTAGAAAAAGGAGAGACTGTCAAGGGATGCACTTTTGCATGGAGGGAAAGGGGTTAATTAAAGATCCGGGGATGGGACATATAGAGACGTGTGAGGTTGTTTTTGTAGTTTTGAATCATTGTTTGGCCAGGAAGCCCCATTGGGATTGAGAGTGTCTGTCAAACAAAACTGGAAAAAACAAAATGATAAGCAAAAAAGGAAAAAGAAAAAGCACTCAAAAGACGTAAGTCTAGCACTAGAGCAGCAGGATGCAGGATGAGGAGCCAAGCCTGAGATATAACATATAATTACATCAAAGAAAATATTGCTCCAGTAGCAGGGAAACCCACAGTGGTGAACAACACAAGATGTTTACATACAGCAGAGTCGCTCAGTATTTCTGCTGTGTACCATTAAAGCAGCAGGCCCATATTGTCTGTCATCTGTTGTCTGTAATTACCACTTTTTACACTGTCTTACCCTCTGTGGATAATGTTCAGCGTCTATACGAGAAGTGTTTCGTATGAACAGTTTAACTGTTTGCCACTTTATATGAAACAGCTGCACTCCTTTTACAGGACAGGAATAAATAAGTCATGCACACTATGGTTCAATTGGGGGTTGAGATGGCCCTCCCCGTATTCTCCCGCTAAACACAGGCCTGCGTACCCTCTGCACAGTATAATAGCATGATATTAAAAATGCCCACAGCGATTGTTAAGTCACGGCGGCACATTTGCGCCGGGATGGATGACCTTTTGTGAATCCTAATGAGGCTTTTTTCATGAGTTTCAAAGGCAAAACATACTGTAGCATGTAGCATAATAACAGCTGTGTGAAAAAGAAACGTCTGCACAGTTAAATGCTTTTGTGAGCCGCAGAAAATTAAATCACAGTTTTTCTGTGTTGCGTAAAGTTGCACAGACAGCTATTAGCTTCATTTTTCATCTCTGGCTACAATTGAAATTATCTTAAAAGTGGCTTTTTGTGTGAATTGTGGTTTAAATATCAGCTGTCGTTTGCACGTATCTCCCCTTTTCAGGAGGTGTGAGACTGTCCGAACTTCACAAGTCACAGCATTAAGAATAATCTCAGGGGTCAGGAGGGGTCGCCGCCGCTCTCCCTCTGGCTCTCCCTCAACAAATAACTGATAATGACCTTTGACCCCGCCTGTTTTAGCATGAGAATTGATATCAGTATTCCACACCCCCCCTTCTATAGCAACCTCAGGACCATTTGAAATGCCAGCCCTCGAAATCCAAACTTGAATTTTTTTTTTTTTTAATGAACCCATCCAGAGGTGGGGGGTGGGATGGTGCGTTTGGGAGGAGGAGGGTGGAGACGGGGGGGGGGGGGCGAGCTTTGGGCTCATCTGCATCACAGATTAGGGTGCTTAGAGAAAAATCAACCATCCATGATTCATTACATGTTTCCTGCTGAGCCTCCGAGATGGCAACCGTCCTAGCAACAGGATCCTAGCAACAGCAACAACTCTCTGCCGCCGCGGCAGCCTATCACAAACTTTGATGCCTGATCAAAATTTAGCCAATGAAGAGGGGAGGACACGCGGAAAGCGTGATGATGCGTTTCCTCATGCTGCTGGCTAGACGGGGGTGTGTTCAGGGCTCTGAACTCTGTCGGTATCCTTCTGTATGTGTAAATCTAATATCCATTTGTATATTGTGTATTTTTGATGTATTTAATGATTGTTTTTTAAACATTTTTTTCTCTGTAGCAGAGAGGTCGACGTATTGGAGTCCAGGTAGATTTTTTCCTGACTTTCCAGGCTTCATTTTTGTCTTTGTTTTACACCTTTTAAACTTTCCCCACATCCATGGTGTCTTTTTTCCAGCACAAACTCTGGCTTTTTGTCAACTTAACCCTCATCCTAACCTACAGTATATGCACACATTGGCTATACTGCTATATTGACATAAACTGACTCATGTAAACACGTGAAATCTCAACTTTATTCTACACTGCCTGTTTATGCTCTTTACATTCTCAGATTCAGAAATAAAAGTAATATGATTTATTCATTTTATTGCTTAAATTGGATTTTATTTGAAACTCCATTAGATTATGTTTTATTTAAGTGTAGTCCATTAATGTATCTCTACAAGGAAAACCAGTTTTATTCCCTTTTAACCAGTGATGCACATTGAGTAACTAAATTTCTCACTTTTTCTCAAGAAGAACTTTCTGTACTTTTGTACGTCATCGTAAATGTATTCCTCCGCAGCCTAAATACCACATAATGATGATAGTGTTGATTTACAGCATATACTCCTCTCACATGTAAATGATCCAAAAGTGTGGGATGTTTGTTCGCCTGCTTCTCTGTAATCATACATCATTATTCAAAGAGTGCTCTGACCGTCATCTGATGTCAGATAGGCCTGATCTTCACTTCAAAGGGAGATGCTCTGTGCTGGTCCAAATGGTCTGATAATATTCAGTGAGATAATACTGTACATCACATTGATGTCTCTCTCCCCACTTTACAGTAATCTTGCTCTTTCCACTGTGCCGTGTACGGAGGCAGGGGGCTCATGTCCCTGCAAAAAATGTAGAAAAACACACAGGAAATGCTCAAAATGTGAGTACAGTATACAGTTTCACATTTTTTTCCAGCCCGGAGGGGATGACTAAAGAGTTACACAAACTTCAAGATGAATACCACCGAACAATAACTTTATATAAGTGTTTATTCTTCTCTAGAGTAAGATGGAAGAGTCTCCTCTTTTCTCAATCAGCCCTAAAATACAAATTTTAATATATAAACTTTTATAAATATAAACTTTTGCAACCAGAAGCGTCCTGGGAACATTTTCAGTGATATTTGTCTAAACATGAAATTGGTGAAGTATTCAAATTAAAAAACCCTTAAAGATGATTAATTTATTGCGCAAGTAGCAATAAAGTACTTGCTTTTAATGCTACCATTTGTTTTGAAATCATGTTCAGGAGTGGAAAGAGTTATCAAATATTACTTGTTCTAGTCAAGTAAAAATACTGTTACGTCACAATGATAAGACTTAAAAAGTAGTACAAATTTAATTAAATTAGATTAATATTAAAAGAGCCAGTTTGGCCAGTTTTCTTTCTTTCTTTCATTATTTTATTTTTTTTATCTATCTATTTATTTTTCATTAATTTATTTATTTTATCCGTTTTGGTTTTTTTTGTTTGTTTTTGTTTTATCCATATTTCATTTTATTTTATTTTGTTATAAGAAAAAAAAAAAAAAGGAAAAAAAATATATATATATAAAAGAAGAAAAAAAATAACTTCTCAACTGGCCTCCTCCTCCATCTCCTCTCTCCTCCCTCCAATGATTGCCTATGGATAGAAAAGGGCAAAAGCCCTGAGCTATCAACCAGGCTCATGAATTTACGATACGATTGGCTTCCTGACATCCAAATACAGTAACAAAAATCACTACTTTCCACACATGGTGTGTTGTAAATGTGCTGCTTGTTTCAGAGGCGACTAAAAGTGATTCACACATTGTTTTCGCCTCATTTCTTCATCTCACTGAATGTATGTTTTCTTACAAGAGTGTGCTGATTGCACACAGCGGGCGAGGGACATTTTTGTCATCAAAGTGGCCTGTAGATTATTCCTCTATATTTTTGTCTCACAGTTTGATTCTACACTTTTTTTTGGCGGAGGGCTCGGCTCAATCAGCAGACTGTTGTTTTACTTGTAGATTGTCTGCAGTGATACCCATCCCAGATAATTTCTTCCCAAAATACCACCCAACAGTTGACTTTGCTGGCATAAAAGTAAAAGCAACACGAGCTGCATTTCAGGTACGATTTTTTGACTGTGTTTTCTCATACCTTCAGCTGCAGGATTTCATTTTTTCAATTCTCCTCTTGTGATGGCCTTGAGTAAAACGTTTGTGGAAATCCATCAAACAAAGGACTGATAGAGGTTGAACTAAAGAAGAAGAGGAGGTAGAGATGGCTGGGGGGGTCACATACAAGGACAGAACAATGTCATCACCAAACAGATGCTATCACAAAACCCCTGGGGAGACAAAAAGGTAGATACACCCAACACAACTGAAACTGAAAGCTGAAGAAGACACTCTGCGAGGAATATAAAAGATATAGGTGAGTGATAATTTAATTTACTGATCAACAACTATTGGATGGATTGCATTAAATTCAGTCGGCTTTGCCTTCTGGTCGCCCTCCTGATAGGCTTCACTTGTCTTCTCTGCCATCAGGCTCTCCGCTTAGGGTTTCCTGCTCCTCTTCTGCCCTACCCCGACACCGTCCGACTGAGGTTTCCTGCTTTGCCCCTTCCCTGCCTCCAGGCCATCCGCCAGAGTCCTCCGGCTCCACGAGCCGTCACGTGCTTTTGATGTTGCCAGTAATCTGTGTTGGTCCCTATGTTTTGTGAACGAGTCCCAGATACTTTTTTTCTCACTTTTTTAGCGTGTAGCCGACAGTAGAGATTGGTCTGATGCTGACCGCACGTTACTGTTACAATGTGTTTTCACAGGTAAGGCACAGCAAGCGTACTCCGCGCTCAGTGTGGCTGAAAGTAAGATTCATGTATCGGTTAAGGCTGCAGTGTTAAGGGCCTATGAGTTGGTGCCTGAGGCATATCGCCAGAGGTTTAGGTATTGAGAGAAGTCTGGTAGGCAGACACATGTGGACGGAGAGGTAGGTAGTCTCTGTGGCGGTTTCTGATTCTCTCTTATCTGTTTCTAGCAGTGACCTGGTGGCAGAGCAGAGAGCTGACCCTCTCTGAGCCAGCACGACATAGTATACTATGACATTTTTACCACTTTTTTCGACATACTATACTATGACTTTTTTACCACTTTTTTTTAAATATGTTATAATGTTTCTTTTTACAACATACTATACCATCACTTTTGTATCTGTTTTTTCCACACACTATACTATGAAGTTTTTATCACTTTTTTTCGACATACTATACAATGACTTTTTTTGACACTTTTGTTTCACCTACTTTACTATGACTTCTTTTGACATACTATACTATGACTTTTTTAAGACTTTTTTCGACATATTATACAAAGACATTTTTCGACATACTACACTATGACGTTTTTTTCACTTTTTTTGACATACTATAATATGACTTTTTAAAACATACTATACTATGACTTTTTTACCACTTTTTTTTATATGTTATAATGTTTATTTTTACAACATACTATACCATCATTTTTGTATCTGTTTTTTCCACACACTATACTATGAAGTTTTTATCACTTTTTTTCGACATACTATACTTTGTCTTTTTTATCACTTTTTTCACCTACTTTACTATGACTTTTTTTTACATACTATACTATAACTTTTTTTTCGACATACTATAATATGACTGCTTTTAGTCATGCTAAACTATGACTTTTTGTATCACTTTTTTAATTGGACTTTGGTATGATTTTTGCATGACTTTTTTAGATATGCTATACTATGACTTTTTTTATTTTCTATACTTCAAAGAAGTCAAATTTACAAAGAAAGATTATAAGTGCTTAACATGTGAAATAGCTCATTGTGGTAGATATCTGGTTGGTATACTGAAGGTTGTGTGTTCGATCCTTATGTGGCACAGTCAGTTTTCCGGTCTAACTCCTAATGACGAAGTCAAATATACGAAGAGAACAGTCCTCACTGCGTGTGGCATTGGTGGCTTGGCTGCTTAGTTCTCGGTTCTGGCTGCGGCAGAGCAGGGTTCGATCCCCACCCTCACATCGATGCCCGGTGCCCGACAGTGGAGTGAGACGAGCGTCTCCTCCCAGGTTTTCGAAGAGATACAGCTGGCGGGTTATGCAACAGAAAACCAGAAATTTCTATATATTTGTATACGGTAAGATTAATAATAAGAGAAGGTCCCCATGTTGATGTTATACTCAATAACTGTGACCTGACCCTTGCCTAACCCTTCACCCTTACCAAAACCTAACCCTAGCCCTTCACCCTTACCTAACCCTTGACCCTAACCCTTGACCCTTGCCAAACCCTAACCCTAACCCTTGGCCCTTACCAAACCCTAACCCTTACTTGATCCTTACCTAACCCTAACCCTTATTTGATCCTTACCAAACCCTAACCCTAACCCTTACTAAGCCCTAACCCTAACCCTAGACCCTTACCAAACCCTAACCCTAACCCTTATTTGATCCTTACCAAACCCTAACCCTAACCCTAACCCTAACTAAGCCCTAACCCTAACCCTTGACCCTTACCAAACCCTAACCCTTACTTGATCCTTACCAAACCCTAATCCTTACTAAGCCCTAACCTTACCAAACCCTAACCCTAACCCTTATTTGATCCTTACCAAACCCTAACCCTAACCCTAACCCTTACTAAGCCCTAACCCTAACCCCTTACCAAACCCTAACCCTAACCCTTATTTGACCCTTACCAAACCCTAACCCTTACTAAGCCCTAACCCTAACCCTAACTAAGCCCTAACCCTAACCCTTGACCCTTACCAAACCCTAACCCTTACTTGATCCTTACCAAACCCTAATCCTTACTAAGCCCTAACCTTACCAAACCCTAACCCTAACCCTTATTTGATCCTTACCAAACCCTAACCCTAACCCTTACTAAGCCCTAACCCTAACCCCTTATCAAACCCTAACCCTAACCCTTATTTGACCCTTACCAAACCCTAACCCTTACTAAGCCCTAACCCTACACTACAATGAGCTATTTCACATGTTACATACTAATAATGTTTCTTTGTAAAAACTTCTTCATTCAGGTAGAAAAAAATCATGAAAAAAGTGACTATGTACTATACTATAATTTTTATTTTTTACTATTTTCGACATACTAAAATCTAAAATCTTAGTAAAATCTTAGTAAAATCTATGACTTTTACTTCTTCTACTATACTATGATTATTTTTAACATTGTACACTATGACTTTTGTATGAGTTTACTTTCTGTAATATAAAACATATAAAACATCTAAAAGCAAAAATCCTATGAGATAGGGGACTCTGGGACAAAATCTTTGTCCCGTGGTCAAATTTACGTCAGTTTAGAGGTCCTTGACAGGAAAAGTTTGGGAACTACTGTGTTAACTTTTGTTTCACAGTTACTCTTTTGACATTTAAAGAAAATACTTCACGCTATACTACTGTGTGGAAAGCCATTATTGTAGGTGGAGGTGCATATCTCTCTACTCCCTTCACCAGTTAACCAAAGGACACTTGCTATGATGTTTCCTCTCTCCTAATCTGCTGAGTGCACTCTTGGAAAAATATCAGTCCAATTTAGCCCCACCTAAATCCCTGTCTGACAGCTGTTGCAAGATAAAGCACACCCAGGTGGCTTTTTGTTTCACTTCACGTGTCCTGTTTCTACCTCTTTTCAATGTCGTTAGCTAAATCATGCTGTAAAATTGTTTTAAAAAATCTTCTTGCATCAAGCTTCTTTGACCCAAGCTTTTTTTATTCACTGAAAGTCTTAAATCCTTGAGCTCAACAAAAGCTCTAACGAGCGGATGAGTAATAAATTCTCTCTGCAGTGACTAAAAAACATCTGCGTTTTAGGGCTTGTTTGATTTAATCCAATCACAAGCAGTTGTAAATGCAATTACATTTATTAATTTCAACAGCACTACACATTTGTTGCGGTCATGACCTCCTGTTTGAACGGCCGCAGCCCTTTTTTATTACAATAACAATAAAGACGCTATCCACGTTGATCTGGCTGAACAATAAGCCACTTCTCTGCTTTTTGCATGATATGAATAAAACATGTATGATGCAATTTGTGACCCTGTAGATGACAAATTGTGTGCTATAATCAAACAGTTGCCTCAAAACAGCCTACATAGTTTATTTGGGGCATTTTATGTTGTTGTTTTTTGTATACAATACACATATTTGACTTTTTTGTCATGCTGGGATACTGGTTTATTGCTGAGTTTTGCACATTGTGTAGAATTTTAATTATGTGTTTATGTAGTGTATTTACCTGATTTTACAGATCCTATGATTTTGAATTGTTGAGTTATTATAACACTTGTTTTTTCTCCTCTTTTTGATTACAACATCTCTTTCGTCCTTTGAAACATAAATTCTTTTGAACATTATTATATTATTATTATAACATAAAACAGACAGGGTTGTGTCTTTCATTTTACACTCGTTCTACTGAGTGTAGATACTTAAATTTAACATCATTTCTCTCCATGAGGTGATGGGTGTCGATATGTGCTCTGCTTCGTTCGGGTGCAATTGGGTGATTTTTCTTTTAAAAGGAGGCAGACAGTGTTTGACAGGGAGTTTGACAGTGAGCTGTCGCTGTGCTCTTCGCTCCTCAGGAGGTAGATGTCCTCAGAGTGGAAGTCAATAGGAGGATTTCACAGTTGGGGTTTTTTTCACCCAGTCAGAAACAGTTGTGTAATGACTTCGGGAGGAGGAGGGCTGTAAAAAGTAAGGCAATGGAGGGAGATGGGCCACTGCCTCGACACTGTTTAATTAAACCCTTAGAGACTAGCTGCATGGGAACAAGGGCCAAATGAGTTGCTGGGTCATGTGCATTCGTTCTGCCACATGAATAATACAAAACACTGCAGGCTCATTCAAAATAATCTGAGAATACTGCTCCTTCCAGGGCTCTGCCCATGTGACAGGAAAATCCAAAGTGTTTTGTCCCTGCTTCTATTCAATTACTGTGCTTCGGAGAGTAGTTGGCACAGAACATATATACGGTAGGAAAGAGACACTGCAGCTCAGGTGACTTGGCAACGGAAACAAAGAAGAAATACATGTTGATTAAGAGTTGACAGTGTTTGATGATTATGTGTTTTTGCACTTGATTAAAGAGTTGATGTGTATGTGTGTGAGGTGTTGTTGATGCTGTAGCAAGGGAGCAATTTGATTAAAGCTGCTCTAATCAATGTGTAATGTGAAAGGGGTCGCTCATAGTGACAAATCAACAGAGAATTATCACAAGACTGTTCAAGCTATTTTAGTGTCTTTCAACTCATTGAGTTTCATGGTCAGCACAATGTTTTTGGTTCACTCTCATTGCTCTTATCAGTCTTGTATTGTCCTGTACTCTACCTGATCAGCACCAAACAGCAGTCAGACAAATTAAGCAACTACCATATCCAGGTATTTCAGCCTGTTCTCATTCCTGGGACATCAAATAGTGAGGCTTTCTCACAGCCGTCGGCGTGGGATACCGCCACATAGGGCACCCTTTAGCACTGGTATATAACACACTGGGCGTTCCATTAACTACAATGTAAAACCATCCGCAGCAATAGTAAACATATGTTTCAGGCGGATGTTAGGGGAGGTGGATGGGCACAACAAACACAAGGCTTTCATCCAGGAGGTCGCTTGTTTGTGTGCCGTGCAAAGTTTTGCTTTCACATTACAATCAGCTGTTCATTCGTGTCCCGTGTTCACAACGTTCAGTTTCATTTTCCTTGTACAAACGTCGTAGTTTTAAGCCCAACCATGTCGTTCTTTCCTAAACCTAACCAAGTGGTTTTGTTTCCTAAACCTAAAGTGACGCCAAAGGGCGTGACAAAGCGGCGATATGTGACGAGTTGGGATGAGATCTTGTTGGGTACTGTATTTCCCTCAGAAGTTGGTGGAGACCAAAACAGAGCTAAAATAAGAGTGAATATTGGACTTCAAATGAAAGCTAATGTTGCTACGTGTCTGCTTTTTGTAAATAAGCAACTGTTTGCTAAGCTAAATCAGCTTTACATGTTGATATGATGTTATCTGTGTTTACAGCTTAACGCGCTGTGCATGTGTCTCTATTGGTATTTGTGCTAATATAGATATGTAGTACTATACAATGAAAAGTTGACTACCCGTGAGTACATGTTTTTCTTTAAGCATTTATTGGTAGGAGTCCATAAAAAAATGAACATTTCTCAGACATTTCCACTTACAATAATCATGAGAGCAACCTGGCAAGGACAAATCTGATGAGGGGAACCGTAGTCTGCTTTAGAAATCCTTTACAAAAAGCACCCATGGAAGGTTAACATGTTGCTGAATCTACTCAGTACAAAGAATCCTACAAAAAGAAAATAAGCTTTTTTTCACCCTGGGGGGAGTAGCAGCGGTAAAAGAGTGAATAATGTTGCTGCCAGAGTGTTGATTGTCAGTTTTCATGTGTGATGGAGGAGTGAGCATTCATGTTCATTTCAGTCTGTAATAAAAGTCACTCTTCGATGCTTTCATTCGTACTCTCACATTCCCCAGGTGTTCCTCTCCCTCCTTGTCTCTATTGAAAAAAGGATCCACTGAATAGCCTGACCTTCACTCATCCTCGCATGCTAGACAATATTACTGCAGTAATTTTCACACTCATCATAAACAAGGCTGCTACTGTAATTCTCCTTCCACCTGGACTCTTTCAAAACACACTTTCTGAAAACGTGTGCTGTAAAAAGTAGGAAAAGTCCAATCGTAGGAGGTTAATTAAAGTTCTGAATGATCCATCCACAACGCCCACCCACAATAAATACAGCAATAGCAAAAGCTTAACTACTAAAAATGTATCTTAGACTTTACAAAACACTGAAGTGAAGTCTCTGCAGGCTACCGCTCATGAATGCAGGCAGGGGGTTACGCTCTGCACTGCAGCTGATAGACAAGGGGAGATATGGCGCAGCTCTGGGGGTGTTATGGGCCTCTGATACATAGCAATGATGAACTAATGCCACATATGATTGATGACACTTCTGCCAACAAATATCTACATGTGTGTGTGTGTTTGTGTGTGTTTAATAAAAGGTACCAAATCCACCAAACCGAGGGAAGTATCGAGGAGCTCTTTTCTTTTTGGACTCTGCTTCCTTTAGCCACAGTTTCTTCCTCTTTGTGTCCGTGTGTCCTACAAAATAAAAGAACATTATCATTAGATATTTAGATTCACTAATGATTTAGGTATAAGACTTTAATAATATAAAATTATGGCTTGCTAGGTTGTGAAAAATCTCTCTGGCTGTTGAGTTATTGAACAAAGCTTATTCGCTTTCTTGCTGAAAGGTAGATGAGAAGACTGATAACACTCTCACATCTGCCAGTTAAATATGACGCTAGCACCAGAGGCCAATTAGCTAAGACTGGATACAGGGGGAAACAGCTAGCCTGGCTCTGTCCAGTGAACAAAATGCACCCACCAGCACCACTAAAGCTCACTAATTAACACCTTATATCTTAAAACAAAAACAAGAAAAATGTGCAATAAATCCATATTTGAAGCTAATAAATTGTTGATAAATTGTGGTCCAGATGCCCTGCAATTATTTTCAAAAGGTCAAAGGTCAAATGGCCTTAATTGTGACTTTAAGAGCTAAAAAAGATAAACAAGTGTGAGGTGAGAGGATAAACACCAGTAGCCAAGATCTTGTTCTTATAAATGATTTGTAACTCATCTATAAAGCATTAGTAAAGTATTAATTCATTATTAATTAAGCCATTTGTCACAGCTTGTAAACACTTTAGAGAGAGTGAATTATTATAAAGTGGAACAAATGTTTTAAAACTTTTACTTTCAGCCGGCAGCAGTAGTTAAAAATAAACTCTCTGAGGACCCACATTTGAGTAGTTTGTCATTATCTCAGATGGAGAATTAGGGCCTTTTGTTTGCGTCCCAGCAGGAAGTGTGCACGGTTAAATTAAAGGTTCTCTCCTTAACTAACGAAGCTGCTATTATAAAACATTCAGCGACTGTGTGTTGCAGATAATTGCTCAGCTTTTGTGTGCGACTTTCTGACCCCACGAAGGAAAACAGAGGGCGACCTCTGACCTCTGGTCGTTAGTGCGGCGTAGAACAGAGCCGCCTAATGAACACCTCGGTCCTCGGTGTTTACATCTGCCAATCAAACACGCCACTCTTCGTCACCGTCCTTTGTGTGGCCATCAGACACAAAAGCAGACAATTAGCTGCGCTTATTAAGACTCTGCTCTTTAAAAAGGAGAGCCCCTGTGTGTGCTGGTAATTAATCAGCCCTGCAGTGTCGGGTGGGCGGACCTCTCGTTAGTCCCAAGCTCTGTACGCCGTGCTCCTCCTCTTCCTCCGAGGGGTTTTGGGCGGAGTTCCTCAGGTAGCGCTGGTGTTGGTGCAGGGCGAGGCCAGGAAGTGCGTTCTGTCTGCGGCGACGAGACTCTTCCTCCGCCGAGGGCTCTTCGGCTGCAACATCTGTGGGTGTGGGCAGAGCAGAGCAGAAATGAATCACACCTAAACCCTCTCTCTTCTCGCTGTCTGGATGGATGGCCTGAGGTGTTCAAACCAACATCATTTTTTTTTTTCTTCTGTGTGGCTTCTTTGAATCTTCTGACATGAGATGTGTGATGCAAAAAGAAGTCAGCTGAAAGGAAAACATATTACCTTGTGATGCCCTTGGCGGTGTGAACACAATCAAACATACATCTATTAAAGCAAGTTGAGTGCAAAAAGGCGTATTGATGTAACCAACATGAAACAACAAAGACGATATAAAACAAGAAGTTGAAAGAGTCCCTAAGGCGATGCAGACCCCTCCTTCCTTTCAAACGCCAACCATATATTTCATTCATATTTCATCTGCCTGACTTTATTGTGATTAGTCATGTAAATAAAATGAGATTTGGTTATTCTTTTCTCTAGGTAATTTACATTTATATTGAATTAGTGGCAGGCAGGGTATAGAGGGAGGTTTGGAGGGGGGGGGGGATTTATTATGCTGCGAGATTACAGGCAGATCTCATCGCCATTGTGTTGTGTAATTAAGGCAGTGGAGAGGAGAAGAAAGGAGGCCAGATGCTCGCCGTGCTGAACCTGGTCCCATTAAGAGGAGGATCTGCACCAGCATTTCAAAATCCCCTGTAACAGCCCGGCCTTAAACACATCAGAAGTCTTTAGAGACATGACAGCTTTGTTTGACATTCACCTGTGGGAGCACCTCGACATAAACATATAGTCGTTTTAATCATGAATACTACATGGAAGATTGTGGCTATATTGCAACACTTTTTAGAGGGAGGTGGCTCTTTTTCGAGGCTTTCAGGAGGAGCTCAAGGGTTTTTAGGTAATCAAGGCCGGCTGCATGTGCTCAGGTCTTAACAGAGACAAAGACATCCCTGGATTTCAATTCTCTTTGAATAGGCATCTTATTATCGCAGGACCTCTATTCTGACCCCGAGTCGATTTCTTTGTCACAAACGCTTCTCGTGTGTGTTAAGGTTGAAATTGGCTGAGTATTCTCGCTGTATGCAGTTTAGTTTCTTGCTGAAAACAGGTGATTTATGTTGCTTTAGTGCCACACTTCGAGGTTTCCAAATTGAACACACTTTTAAAAACAGAGTTGACCTCTGCGAGGAGAGACCAGCACCCAGAGGACCCAACAGAAACAGGACAATTGGTGGATTTACTCTCAAGGCTCTCAAAGCTCTCACTCGCTCTCTATCCAGCTCTGGAAAAAACAACTAATCCCAACCTGCATTCGTCCAATCAGGTTGAAGTTAGACAGCTGGATTAAGGCAACATGTATGTGGCTCCAAGTTTGAGCGCTTTGTTCCAGAGGATCAATATTGGGGGCTATTATGGGCCGGGTTACCTGGGTGATAAGATTCTTTCTGCTATCAAGTCGCATAATCCATCATCAGTTAATTAATTTCAACAAAGACAATATCAAAGTGCAGTGATGATAATGAGATCTTTTAATGCTCATAAAAGGCGGCCTTTTATTTTCTGGATCAAGGACTTAATTTGAAAAGCAGAGTGAACATTTGCAGCTATTGTCTTGAGAGTGCCTGTCATTTGTCTCGGGGCTAAACAATGCTGTGTGAATCTGTAAAAGCTTGTTTGATACACGCCGTCTAGACTGCAACACAGGCACAAGCACCCGGGTTAACACCTAAACACACACAAGATCTTTGTGACAAAAGCAAGCCTTACTTGCAGCCGGCTGGAGCCTAAAGCCTAAAATAAATCAGTGTTCAGGAGGAGGCTAACCCTACATGACAACTACAACTGTGGACCAGATTATTTTCAACAGTCCACCTTCCCCCGGTTCAAGACATCTGGTGTCGTGCTGATGTGACTCTACTGCTGAGCACAGAGAGATAGTTCGTGTCCTTGTTCAGACACGGCCAAAGAGAAACTGGCAGCTTATCTTTGCCATCGTTCATAAAGTGGCCAGCGACTCTGGGCCATTTCGATGCTTCACGCTAAGCTGTCAAGCAGACGAGGTGGAGGGGGGTTAACACCGGATACTGCTTTCTGCCAACAGGAAGCCATCTTTCATAACATGAGGGGACTCAGGGACAGGAAATCACAGTATTGTGTGTCATATTGGAATGGATGGGTGCAGGAGAAGAGGCAGCAAGACTTTATCACTAAATACAAAGCCAATTTTATCACATCATAATTAATAAAAATAATACTGACAATTATATTGATGGTTAAATTGTAGAAATGGAAGTTTTCTTTATTTTTAAAAAGTCATGTTAATAGGAGTATAACTTGTCACGTGTTGCTCCAGTTATCCTATACCCATCACTGTGTGGTTTCCTGTTGAGGAAATTATCATTCAGCCAGATGATGTCATGCTGTCTTTTGTATACAAACAGTGTCACCTAGTGGCCACATGAAGGTGCACCTTCAAATTAAAATGTCTGGTATAGGCTTAGTAGCAGCAATTTCTCTTTTTTAAAAAGGGACATATCAAAATTAACTAATGATTTTACTTTTACTCGACTACTTATTTTACATTAATTCTTAGACTTATGTAAAGTAAAGTTAAAGCTTTAAGTTTAGTTAGACTATACAATGCTTTACATTGGGGCCCCTACATGGAGTCAAGAGATAAATATAGGCCTCATGGGTCCTGGGAGGATTGCCTGGGTAGGAAAAAAAATAAAATAAATAATAATAATAATAAATATAATAAAAACATAAATAAATAAAATAATAATAATGATCATCATCTCCGATGTCCATCGTGAATAAATGTCCATAAATCCACTTAACAATTACAGAAAAAAAGACGCTCGTCATAACTCCAGAACTTGCCTAAGAATCATCGCATTTTTAAATTGTCTCCAGTATCAACATAATCCAGTGATAGTTATCTGTACACACATGGGTGCAATGCAAATAGAGACTACTAGTAGCTAATTCTGCATATTTTTGATGGTGCCAATTTGCCAAAATAGAAACAAATATTAGCAAAATGTTATAACTTATGGTTCAAGTTCTAGCACAAAATTATAAAACCTCTACTGATCCAGGAGAGGGAGCTATTGCACCATAAATATAATTCCTTCTCCTGAAACACCTACTATAACTACTTATATTCCCCCACTGATATCATGAACATCTAATGCAGACATATTTGAATAGATCCTACAATTATTGCGGCCTAATGCTCAATGTGTAGTAATCCCTATCTACAACACACATGCCTAATTTACTCATCACATTTACAGAGAGAGAGGGGGTGGGGGGGGGAAGAGAGAGCATACTGGCTATGTAAGCAATAGAGATTGGTGCAGGGCTGCAGTGTCACCTAGCAACAGGACTGCGCAAGCGCAAACGTCCTTTCAATCAGTAGGCCTACTGGTGAAAAAGACATTAAAAGAAGAAAAACATATATAAGACAAATAGTAGAAGACACACCAAAACACATTCATAAATCTTAAATTAAAAATATCATAACTGTAAACCATATCAGACTTTACCATTGAAGCTTGACTCAACTAAAAAGGCCTCACCCTGTCTTTTTCCTTTCTCCACAGTTTCCCCACTCCTGACTCGTCTCTCACAAAAATATGCAGCGAGGCTTGTGTAAATAAACTAGCCCCGAGCACATTCCTCAAGAAAACACACACGCACACTCTCTTGTCTGTACACAGTGACCTCTGAGCCAACTGCAATCATACGTACCACTCAATTTAACTTTGACTCTGAGCCCATCATGCCTGGTGTTTATGTTTTTATTACTTGTCTCCAAATGAAGCAAGTTTTTAAAACAGTAATTGGACTTTCCCAGCTATAAGATCTTGTTTGCACATAGGCTTAACAATAAGTTACATTTTGAGTCCTTAGTTTGGCTCCATGCCTCTGCAGAGCTTAGGTTGTGTTTGAGGGCGTATTCAAAAGAGGTGCACTATCAGCACTTTTACAAGCCGCCCAATAAAAATGTCCTGATGGGAGGGGCAGAGAGAGAGAAACATAAGGAAGGGTATATGAATCCTGTCGTTTCCTTCTCACCTGGTACGTAAAGGTAAAGAATACCTACCACACAGAAAAAATACACTTCAGGGTTCAAGGTTACAGGCGCGTCTTTGCTGAAAACAGTGGATTTTCCCCTCATGATTTCTAAATTAAATAGGATTATTGTAGTGAAGCACACACACACAGCACATTACCGGTTTACTGTAGAATCAGTGACCAAGCCCTAATGTGAGTCACCAGGAATTAGTAGGTTAAAATAATGCACACGGTGAGCTGTATGATGGGCGAGTGTACGGAAAGAAGCAGCTTGTGGTTTCCTTTACTGCAGTTGTGTGAAGCAGGTTTTAAATGTGATCAGGCACAAGCACACACTTCACACTTCACACACCCAGGAAGAAGGTGAGAAGATGAAAAGCCACTCAAGCAAAAAGAAACATCACAAAGACACCAGGTGACTGCAGCAGACTTTCCTTCCACGAACTTAAGTTTATTGACCAAATCTGAACTCTTTATTTTTTTTTTTTTTTCTTTTTACAAAGAATGAAAATTCCCCTGTCTTTCCAGTTAAGGTTGTTGTGCGGTCTTGGTTCATGGTTTTGAGTTGCTGACACAGTTACAGTGAAACTACAAAGCAGCCTCCTGGACTCAGCAATCATGCAAAAACAAATCAAACACACTGTGTTATCCTAAAATACACAAACAAATGTAAAAGTAAGTAAAAATGCACATTATTCTAATTAATTCATTAACAATCTATGTCATTCATATTACACACGCGTGAACATGGTAACAGCTAACAGGTTAGCGAGGTGAAGTTAAAGACATTAGGGCGAAGTGGTTAGGCTTTTATCATTCACTTGTTAAATTGGTCAAATGAAAAGAGCAAAAATGACATGCGTTAAGTCTAAATGTACAGCATCTTGTTTTCCAGCGACAATAAGAAAGACAATATCCACCCCAAAGGAAAAAATATATAGCTATAGCACGTACCCAGCTTTGTGCTTATGGCCGAAATAAAAAGTACAATTCAATCATTGTAGTAAACAAAAACACAAATCCCATCAAGATGGTCCCCCCGTAATAATGGAATAAATACAAATATACAAATACTGTGAATATCTCTCTCGCCTCCCTCGCAGCTGGGCTAAAATGAGAAAAATTGTTCTTCGGGAATGAGATGCAGGAGGACAGAGAGAGGAGAGACCAACCGCCGGTACCAAACATAGTCACTGGGCGAGTTTTTTTTCCAGGTGTGTAATCTGTATGTTGGTCAAATGTTGTGGCGAGATAATTACTTGTTATCCAGTCTTAGGAGCTGCTCCTTACCATTAACTGTTAGGGATTTTAACTGACCGTCCTCCTCCACTTCCACCCGCTCCTGGCCGTTCTCGATGATCCTGGAACAAACACAAAAAGCAGACATCAGAGAACAGGAAGTCAGGCTGGTAAAGAGGTCTTATAGAAATAGTTTGACACGCATTTTCCCTTTCTTGCCGAGATAAAATCGATGTTCCAAAAACTGAACTATTCCTTTAAAATGCTGGACATTTAAGTACCGTTTTGTAGTAATTTTTCTGCCGCCGATGAACTTGGTGGAGGTCGACACAGATCTGAAGTTACCCATTCCTCCTCCTCCTCCTCCTCCTCCGCCGCCGCCGAAGCCTCCTCCCCCACCGCCGCCGCTGCCGCCAAAAGATGAAGAAGAGAAGGAGGTGAATCCTCCTCCACCCACGTCTCCAAATGAGTTAAAACCTGCAAAAGAGCACACATTCAAGAAACAAACCTCAGTAAATCCATGATGAATCCAGTACAATGTGGAGTTATTTGTTGGGATGTTACGTACCTGAATCGAACCCTTGGAGGCTGTGCCCAAACGCTGGGAAGCTCCCAAAACCAAAGAGCGATCCCCCCATCCTACCTCGGCTTGCGCCCCTCTGGCGACTGCGACTACCCCCGAAGAAATCGTCAAAGGGGTCATCAGCTGTGGAGGGAAACATCGTACAGATTACAAATTACAGAACTCCTCTGTCACTGTGTTTGTCCGGTGGTTGGTATACAGCCGGTATACATGGCGAGGGGAAAAGCAACAGAAAGTGGAAATGCTAATAATAACAATTTATTTCGGCGTCTGTCAACGGGCTGTTGTCCTCCTCTATGTTGTCCTCCATAGAGTCAGCTAGGAGCAGCATGGACTCTGTTTAGCACTTCCACACTGAAATCCGTTTTGAGCGTCCGGACTGAGATGCATCTGTAGAAATCACATTGGAATCACATTTTAAACCACCTCCAAATGTGGTTTGGATCCGACTTGCAAAAGATTCATATGGTTTTCGGCTGTCCAGACTTTCTTAAATCAATCTGGATATTCCAAAAAACTAAATTTGAGCTGGCAGTCTGATCAAGGTCATTTATTAATATAAAAATATTGATTAGAGTTTATAGATTCCAAAAGATTTAAGTACTTGATAATAAAAAAGCTGTATGGGATGTAAGAGCATCAGTTTGTAATTCCTGGAACAATCTTAACCCTAAACTGTCAAAGTGCCAACCACTAATTCTCCTCCTAAAACCCTGTGGACACGCTACTAATTGCACGCTGCCAATCTGGGTCGCCCCAGCAGGATAAGGCTGGATCACTGGCACCATTCTCTGAAAGGAGACGCCTCCTTCAACCTTGAATGTACCGAGGCAGCGACAAGAAAGCTGTGCTTGTTCCCTCGGAGAGAAAGCTTTAAATAAAAGTATCTCCTGACCACTGTTGTAAGTGCTTCACTGTCCATTTACCTTGAAGAAGCCATTAGAGGAGACAGCTCAGCCCTTACAAAGCTGTCGGTAAGACGGCAGACATCGGTGGAAGAAAGAGAGAGGAGTATAAAGAAATGCTGCTTAAACACAGGAATTCTGGTGTAATGCTTGCGTGCATGATTAGTGTGCACAAAGAGATAGCTGGGAGAAAAGTCAAGGCCTTCTCGCTCTCACACTCATGCACTCTGACAGAACTACAAAAGACCTGTCAGGCATAAAAGGCTGAGATTAAATCAGGGAGGAATTTGCCACACCTATACAACATGGCATTGGATGTAATAGCAGAGGATAAATTGAAGTGACAGTATCAATGGGTTTTCAAAATATGCGCCATAATGTACAAAGTCTGATTATAGGAGCTACCCAGGGAGATATTTTTTTGCATATTTTCTTATATATATTTCTGCAGTATGTCCAACATACAAAATTACCCAGATGGTATTTTTTTTTAATATATTTCTGCTGTATGTATGTGTGTAAAAACAGTCTGTTGACATCTCTTTCTTGTCTACTTCCTTCATATATTAATTTGAGAATGAGTGTGTGCTGTTCTTGGCAGACAACTGAGCCCTCATCATCGTGTGAATCTACATTTGTCTTTACAGCGCGCGCATACACAACACACACCCCTACACCCACACCCCTCAGTCTGCTGGCCGCTCTGAGGTGGGTGACTGACAGATCCACAAGACCAGCTGCTGCTCACAAGCTGCTGGACAGTCAGGACTGGAGGCTGGATGGGATTTTAAAAAACACATCTGAACCCTCTTTTTTTGTGGCTACCATCTTGAGGAAAGTCGAACCAAAAATGTCTCTTTCTTTATATAGTGTATCCGAGGAAAAACACTAAATATAGAGTTGAAATAAACTTGACAAGACGGACGTCTGGACATATCCTGTTGCATCTCAATTAAGCGTAATAAAGGTTGTCCCCGGTCAAAATAGAACTTGAACTTTACTCTCTTCAGTAAACAACACTTAAAAAGGCCAAATCATGATGTTATCTGCACTGAGAGTAGACAGCAGGTGTCTTCCACCACTTTATCTCATTCATGTTAATAAATACAACATTAATAAAGGTCAGTTTATAAAAAACAATCTGACTTGAATATCCCTACCAGCTCTAATTCAGTACCACCCCCTCCCTCCTCTTAAGAATCATCTCTAATAACTCGGATATTAGATTACAGTTTTTTCAATAACTTGTTTTACACCCACGCTCGCATCGTTTTACATGTGCTCTGACACATGGAGACACACGGCGCACACACACTTGGCGTTATTACATCTGCTTTTGTTTTAATACGGAAGCTATTTTTGAAAGCATTCCAGTTGAGTGATGTAGACGCTCAAATCCATCCTCTGCCTGCGTCTGAACTCCATATTTAGAGCTACATGGGGTGAACTACACATGCCTTCCAATCAGCCTTTTGCTGAACCCAGACAACCCAGGACAGGCGCTAAACCCCAATAACTATACTACACATGACACAACCACTGATACAATCAACCATCAGGCACTACAAGAAGCTGTCATTAGAACAAATGAATGGACACTAGTCAACACTATATTACCTCAGTCAGCAGTATGATAGTTTACAAGGGTTTACAAGAGATGAGAAATGTCTGTTAAGCTATGAAACTAATCACTAAGAAACTCATTAATGATATTTCTATATTATATGAAGCCATAACACTGATTATATACATGAAATAAGGCAGGCTACTTAATGTCAAGTAGGCCTTTGTTCAGATTATTGCCTCTTCTATGTCTCTGGCACCTCATTCAATAATTAGCAGGCTTGTAATTTAATAGTGGTGCAATGGTTTAATAATCACACAGGTTGTTTTTCTTAAGGTTCAATTTTGCATCCCTACTAAGAAGTGGCTTCAAAAACATAGAAATAACAACAAAATATATCAAAAATCATACAAACAAAGCTGGGATTGCCAATAACGGTTATTTTTTACAATAAATTAATCTCCCTATTATTGTCTCGATTAGCGTATTAATCGTTTAATCTATAAAAAGACAGAAAAAAACACCTAATTTCCCAAAGCCCAAGGTGACGTTTTATCTAAGTAACAAGTATCAAGTCTAAAACCCAATCAAAATCAGTTTATTACATGTGAAAAGCACTAAATCCTCTCAACTGAGAAGCTGAAACTGATGAGTGTTTGGCAATTTTGATAGAAAAAAATAAATTAGACCATTAATCCATTTCATCAAAACAGTTGCAATGTACTAATTGATTGTTTCAGCACAAATAAGATAAGAAAAAATTACAGGTGAAATGGCTAAACTGTGTTAAATCTACATGTAATCTCCAACTACTTTATGTGTGTAGTATGTATGCAGTATGTGTAGAAGCATTAATGTGTTTAATATTTTTTATATCATCATTGTTTTTGTTCTTTTCATTGTTATTTTTCACTAACTAAAAGAGTAAATGAAGAACTCTAAACCCTGTTTAATAGATGAAGGTTATGTACTGAAGTTGAGGTCAACATCCAGCAGAGATACTCAGTGTTCTCCAACATGTGACATTTAGTGGCAGATGACTTCCCGAGGCTGAAACAGTGCTTAGAGTGTTGGAGATGCAAACTGCAGTGCTGTGGGGAGATTAGCACGAGGCTTTTACAGAAAGTTTTCTATGCTCCATCTTCCACATTCTACACAGCAGGGGCTGCCAGCTAACAGGCAAACTAATTAGGAAATAGAAATATCGATGTTTTACATGATAAACAACTGGGAGACACAGGATGTTCTCCTTTTCTCCGTCTCAGGTCATCAGTGTTTATTTTTGACCAGATAAAATGATGCAGCTAATAATAGCCATTGTCTACTCTGCACTCTTATGGCTCTCTTCAGTCCCTCTTTCTTCCTGCTCTTTTAAAACATGAAATCCCATCAATGCCACGCCAGGATCGAAACGAACTTACCAAAAAAATCTGCAAATGGATCTCTGCCGCCAAAGAATTCCCTGAAAACGTCATCGGGATTACGGAATGTGAAGCCGCTGCCGCCAAAGTGATCGTAATGGCCTCCTGTAAAACATAAAACAACAATAGAAGCTAATAAACTACACAATTCATTTATCAGAGGCAGGATTATAAATGCCGTGTAGTCATAAAAAATACCAAACGCAATACCAAGCTGTAATGAAATGAAATGCACTCATTTTGAAAGTGGTCTCCTTACCTCCTCCTCCTCCTGCTGAAAGGCCGTCTTTGCCGTATCTGTCATAAGTATTCCTCTTGTTTTCTGTTGCGGGAAGAAGAGGACTTTAGATAAAACAGACCAACAGAAAGAGGAAATTCACACCCTGTTGTATTTTAAACCTTAGTTAGGGTCACTAACGTATGTGTTAGCATCAAATTAACTGCCCCTTTAAATTTTTACTTTACACTCTGACAAATCACAGTAATCAAAAACGTGTAAACATTTCCAAATCACATCCAGCTGCGATTTATGCATTTAGTTAATCAATTTGACCATCTGCATGTGCACTTATGTGCTTTGATGTATTTAGTGGCTGTTCAATGGTCATAAAGAGATGTAACTATCAGTGTCTGAACACATTTACAGTCCAAACTGATAACAGTTTATGACATCAAATGACAAACGGAAAGCAAAACTAAACCCACCACGCAAGAACTCTGCACAAGACCCACTCACTCCAGCATAAAACAATCCTGACGTTGTGCACTGCAACAATACCTGCTTCTTGTGACCGGATAATACAATGAAATCGTTACAGACTTCTATTGTTTTCTCAAACCTACATCTGAATTCCAGACATTCTCATATTTACAGCGTTATTCTGGTAACTACTTCCACGTAAGAAACAGAAACATGACTAAAGAAATCATTTATCTGTTTTGCACATTTGATGCATGACCTAAATTTTGAACATTATACTTTTTTGTTACCAATCTAAATAGCACAAACTATCAAAAAGTGTAAAGTACTGAGAGTTGGAATCAGATGCCCGGTCAAATGAATAGTTTTGTTAACATATTATATAATCAGATCAGAATCCTTGATTTAAAATCATCATTTTGACAACTTTAGTAGGGATGAACCGATACTAATATATCGGGTTGATACTGACTCAAATAGCTGGATCGGTGACAATGGGGCCGATCTATTCAATTCAGTTTTATATGTATATACTACATACATTATATACTGGAATTTAAATTCCTGTTTCTGCATTAAAAAAAGTTTACACTTGAATTGTAATTCCTGATCATTTTGAAGATTTTTTACCGAGTTGCTGGTGCACGATTTATTATTTTAATAATAAATAATTCAATAAATGTATATCTATGTATTTATTTGTTAAATTTTGTTTTACAAAGTTAGGAAAATAATGTTTAAGTCAAACCTGTTGTTGCCTTACACATGAAATAATGATCCCAGTCACTCCATACAGTGTGGCATACAGCTTATTAATTAAACACTGGTGGTATTGGATCGGTACTCGGTATTGGCCGATACCCAATGCCCTGGTATCGGTAACGGGACTAAAAGATTTGGCTCGGTGCTTCCCTAAATTTCAAATTTTTTCAAGCAAAGTTCCTAAAAGGCTGCATGTGTTCTTGTAGGAAAACATGATTGATAATTTTAGTATCCGTTCCAAAACCGTAAGTCACCGTACTGATAATAGCAGCAACATTTTAAACCAACACCCTGCCCTACTAATCAGACATGGAAGTCCAATCAGCAGAGATGTCAACTCTTAAATTAGAGGTGCTAATAATGACAACAGAGAAACACCAGTCATCACATTCATATAATCACCACTTAATATGGCTATATGATATATTTTCTCCCTCTATAGAATAAAAACGTACCATCTGAGAGCACTTCATATGCCTCTGAGATCTCTTTGAACCTTTTCTCTGCCTCCTCCTTGTTGTCTGGGTTCTTGTCTGGATGCCACTTCAATGCCAATTTTCTGTAACTGAGACACGAATAACATACAGTTAAAAAACAGACATCAAAACGGAAACAAACACACAATGTATGTCATATACTGTAGATATTCTAAGGGAGACATTCAGTTCTTAAATGGGATGTGGAAAATGTGTATGTATGTATTACGGACATCCCCGTCAGAAACACATATCCACATTCAAGTCTTTTTTTAGGGTGGCAACCATGCCTACACCAAAACACACAGACACCCCTTTATGCACACACAAATACATACATGCATGCACACACTGTCCTTCCCCCACATCCAAGCAGAAATAACAAAGACAGCCTGAACTCCGCTGACGTGCAGCGGAGGCTCGCACAGCCGCTTACGCTGCATCAGCTGTTTGTTTCTAAGCCCAGCAGCAGCACCGGCAGCGAGGGGACACACAGATGATGTGGACAAGACTCTACGGACTGAGAGTCAGCCAGCAAAAAAAGGCTGCACACAATCCAGGGATTGACTCCCTTATGGGTCTATGGTGAATAGTCTTTGTCGTCCACATCTTTGTTGTAATCTGTGACATTATCTGGCTGTCTAAAGCCTGGTCAACCGGGCAGACTAAGCTGAACAATGTGGTGTCAGAAGCCTGTATGTTGACTAGTAAAAGCAACCGCAGCCATTATCTTGCTCTGAATACTCCATGTTCAGCTCAAAAGTCTCTGAGGACAGTATTAACTCTAGCTCTCTTTAATTTTACACCCATCACATTTAATCAACAATCAAGACTAAGCGTCTACAGCCATACTAGCTCTGGGAAAGACTCCCATGGTAACATCAACTAGCTTTCACGTAATAAGTCGGCTATATGATTATAGAGTTGGCCATGTGAGGATTAAAAAACTGTGCAATGACAACCACCGTATCCATTTAATTTGGGTTTGATTACATTTAACGATTTGGCTGATATGAGGCATCAATACTTGTTTGTTTTAGGGTTGGGCGATCGTTTCTATTTTCAAATTGTCCAAGTGCTGATTAACAAGGCTCAGCAGGTGGACATGCCGCTCCACCACAAACATCTAAGTGTAGAGTAGGGCATTAATTAAAATCGCCTTAAGATCGACATAAGAAAAAACAATTGTCGATCAGCCCTTCAACTGTCAATATACGGTCCGATCGCTAATGGGCACAAGCCTAGTTTCTTTTTCAGGCCCTTCCATACTAGTAAGTGCCAAGTCGGATATATTGAAGCTTCAAAAATGTTTCTCATTTGTAATACCGACCTGGATGTAGGGCTGGGCGATATGGCCAAAATCTTCTATCACGATATAGGTCATTCCATATCTCGACGATATACAATATGTCGTCATATTGCCCAGCCCTACTTGGAAGTTGACGTGAACACTATTCCCAAGTTGGAAACTTGTAATTACAGTAACTACAATATAACATAAACAGGGCACTAGACACATCGGCACTTTGAGCTAAATGACAAGAAGATGTGCTAGATGAAAAGTTAAGGGATCACCGAAGTTATTACGATTCATCCCGAGGTGGACATGAATGTCTGTACCAAATTTCATGACAATCCATCCAATCGTTGTCGAGACATTTCATTCAAAAACACTGAAGTCAACCTGCTGGTGGCGCTAGAGGAAAATTCAAAGGGTTACCAATTTCATTAGGATTTGTCCTCTGGGCACCATGAATGTCTGTACCAACTTTCATGAGAGTCCATCCAATAGTTGTGGATATATTCAGTGTGAATTAAAGTGGTGGACTGACATTGCCGTCCCTAGAAAGAAACTGCTAGCATGGCAAATAATTCAGTCGGAGATCAAGAAGAGAGCGCTGGGGTCATAGGCTAAAGATATGACTTATTGATTGGTGTCAGTCGAGATAACATTTGACTTTGGCAGCCAACAACTGAGAGCATAGAGATAGCAGGAGCTCAGCATTCGCTATCTTTCTACGCTTGGCAAATTGACTACACTGGTTGATTTGATCAGCAATAAATCAGTTCAATGGTTTCATCCTCTCTCACATGATTTTACTGCATTATCTAAAATAACTGTTTGTTTCCTCTGGAGCCTGATTTCAAAACAGGCTTATGTAACATTTAAATTCAACTTAAAGGAAACTCTTCACTTGTCGAAACAAAAAGGTGTTAGTGAGAAACCTTTGTAGTGTGTAATTAACTGGAACTGTTCAGTGGGCGACCGCGAGAGGTGGGTGAGTGTAGGGGGAAGGTATTTGACAGCGGCAAGGTTACAGGAAGAAGAGTGGAAACTTTCTGTATTGCAGCCTCTCTGCTCTCTCTCTCCTTGTGTCAGTTTATACAGCTAGAGGGGGATATAATTAACCTATTACACCCCTCCGAGTGGGCGACATTTAACAACAGCACCGGGGGGAAAACAGAGCAGAAAACACTCAGGGGCACTTACGCTTTTTTGATGTCCTCTTGCGCTGCATGTTTCTGGACTCCTAACGTCTGGTAGTATTCCAGCATGGCTCTGCCTGTGTGAGTTTATAGCTGCTGTCCTATGTGAGGGTCCTCTATGTGGCCGCCTCTGTGGAAAGAAAGTTATGTTCTGTTAAGACATGTTGGCTTGGAGAGATAAAGTCCAACAAACTGCGACTGAGCGTAGCCATGTGTGACGGGCAGGATGCCTCCCTTCCAGACCCCGAGGGGTGAATTTGTAAAAGGGGAGGGAGGGGGCGACGGCATTAAACAGGGTGGCAATACCCAACAATGTAATCAACTGCACTGAAATAGAGATGCAGGGAGGAGGACAGCTAAGCTAATACAAGCCCACCAAAATTACATAATGTGCGGGTGATTATCCCTCAACCCAGAGGCTTTAAGAGAGTAAATGTGATTCATGTTTTACTTTTGAAATTTGGATATATCGCTATAAAGACCCTGAAGCATTTAAAAAAAACAAAAAAAAAACATGACCTAATGTTGAAGTTATGAAGCTTAGCCTCTCAAAAACAAGACTGAACAGGTCTGATGAAAAAGTTATCAGAAGATATTCTCAAGTTTTTAAACCCAGATTTCCAATTTCTTTGCAATACTATAAAACAGAGAGGGTGACCTGCACCAACACATCATTGTCATCAAAGTCATCCGCTCAAAATCTCCCCTGAACTCTGCACCTAGTTGGCTCAGAATATAATAAGAACTGCTGCCAACATACCGAGTCTTGATCTAGAGGTAGATACAAAGAAACATCAGACTACTAAAAGCAGCAGATTTGACTCTGAGCTTCATGGTGAATAACATTTCTGCAGGATTCACTGATGTAGAAAGAGGCAACCGAGACAAATATGATAAGGATCACATGACTGATACAGTTACCAAAATGTTGGTGGCTACCCATCTTCCAAATGATAGTAAGCTGCAATCATTAGTCTGTGTCAACCTATGGTCATTCACAGTGCAACATTTCCCCTATAACTGTACAACATATAGTACCAACGGGAATCCCCACCAGGCCAAAAAATATATACTTTTTCAATGCCAGAAATAACACCAAATACCCACTCCAGCGTTTCCCCTATAGACCTTTTCATTGCCATTCTGTTGTTAGGGCAACAGCTTTGGTCCCAGTTTACTTCCTGTCAGCTACTGCATTAACAAACGTTGCAACAGGAAATACAAAGGGGCCCATTTAGACGGTTATGTTTTCAAGTTTGAAAAGGTCAATATTCACTCTGCAGCGGCACACCGCCGTGAGTCCATGAGCGAGGCAAGTGTCTGTGGTTTAGCAGGACAGTCGAGTGTCTGTTATCTAAACTGCCAAAGTCAGTTGAACAAGTGAAGTGACGATAACGTTACAAACAGGCTTGGTAACGACACGCTACCGTGCTGACGGAGTCTGTGATTTTAGCTGAGCTTGACCAGAGAATAAAACAAATCGGTGATGCTGTTTTGCACTTGTTGTTCTCCATGAAGTTTGCTGGTAGTGACGAGCCGCGGTACGTTTTATGTGGAGCGAGCACGTTGCCAGACTTCATTTAAAAAAAAAAAAAATAGCCTCTTAAATGCTACCTCATTGCTTGTCAGAAATCGCTCATATGGTAACTGAGGAGGACATTTTCCCCTAGTATTCTTCACCACTCTTGCTGATGTGAAGAGTGGTTCATGTGAATTTAGAAAAGTGATTGATAAATATTTCGAAAAGTAAATAAAAAGTGTTAAATTTGACAACAGAATTTGGTTTGGTGCTGTAACACTGGAAACACTGCAGTTACATTACAGCCACAGTGGACAACATCTTTTCTAAACCAAATATAGCCTCTAGCTGCCATCGTCCTCATGTGTCCCATGAAGCTTGCCTTTGGCTTCTCCATGTCAGTTAATAATGCCTTTTATAATATTAGGTTCTAGGTTCTACCCTTATTCATTCAGTGATATTGTGCACAATCCATTGATGTGAGGTGAAATGACACACGAGGAGCAGGTTTTTTATAATTGTTTGTTAATTAGAGGATAAGACTTTCCCACTGCTATATTCTTTGATGTGGGTGGGACTTAAACACAGCATGTCACAAGTTTTCTTTCAACGCCTATACAAGCAGAGCAGGCTCTGGTTTTCAGGCTCTGCGGTCTGTATAAAGAAGAACAAAGTTGAAGATCTGTTTCTTCTCACATATTAAAGCTACATAGTTTGACAGTTAATCTCTGTATGTTTTGGCTTGCAAAACTATATTTCCCTTAAAGCAAAAAAAGGCAAACATGTTGAGTTGCATTCAAATCTCGACCTCACAGGACCCCAATTTAATAATTTAATAATAATTGATACTGCATCATACTTAACAAGACAGCTACTACAGTTACTACTCCCACACATAAACAACTTGTTGGAACCAAACCATAAAATCTGCACCTCTATAACAGAGCATGGGGGGAACAAAAAAGATATGTAAGGAGATAAACACCTATTTTCTGTTTACAGAGGCCTCTTTACAGATTTTAGACAAAAATCTCTGACACAAAATAGCAACCAAATCTGGTAAATCAAACCCAAAGTTGCCACACTTACATAGACCTTCTAGGTTCCCATCCACACCCATATAATCCAACAACTCGACACGTATTTCTCTTCCACAAACAGGCAAAATCATACATCAAACGGCAACATGCCAACAAAAACAACGAGGAAATTGCCAAGAAAACCCAGTCGACCATTAATCATCAAGAGATATCTTAGCTATCGCGCTAAAAATGATAAACAAACCAGTGAGGACTACTTACACGGGGAGTCCACTGTGTCCTGTTTGTTTGCTATTTATAACCTGTGGCCTTTGCAGTTAGATTGTGTTTGTGTGTGTTGTGAGCATGCGGGGGGGGTTGGGGGTGTTTGGCACATGGCAGTGCCAGTAAGTGACTCCAGGTTGAGACATGGCACAGGCACTAAACTCCCCTCTTTCAGATGCCTGTGTAACTCCAAATCTCCCTCTGACACTTTATCTTTTTCTGTTGAATTCCCCATTTACTGATATAATCCTAGCCGTTAGAATGTCCTCCTTTCTATATCCACTTCCTCATATAGTCCACAATCTAAATATAGAGAGATATGACCCAGACAGTCATCGTTTTCCTTTCGGTTTTCTCTAAAAACCAAACCCAATGTCCTGACTCATCATATTAAATGGATCTTCTTTTATCCCCCTCACTTCAGCCATTACTGACCCACTCACCTGCCACCAGTTCCCCTGCAGCAGTGGGGAGTTAATGGACTCTAGTGCCTGCTAGAGATGTGGTTACTCATGGCTCTGTGCGGTGTGTATCCATGCATGTACTCTACGTGCAGATGTGTGCAGATTTATGCTTTGTGGTAGCATTACACAGCTAACCCAGATCTGATGGATTCCTGCTCTGCTCAGCGTGAACTATGCCTCAGTGTGAGCAACACAGTGTGAGCAACAGATGTGGGTCAGCCAATCCCATGATGCTTCAGTGAGTGAACCAGAGGTGGTGGTTTTACAAGTTAATCAGATAACAGAGACAGAAGCATTCCAGTATATCTTCAATTTCCTGAAATAAGCTCTAGTAGGAGTCAAATTAATAATAAAGTTAACAAATACACAGGCCTTCTAAATTCTTGTTAATTAGAGGATAATCAAAGAAAACAGATGGTAAATCTGCGTTTTGCCTATTTAACCATAATTTTGTGCTGTGCAGAGATCCCTGATCAGTCTATGACAAAATTACTTTATCTGTTTTTTTAGTAAATTGACTGTGGGAACAGCTGTTCCCATAAATATTCTAACATTTAGGGATTTTCCCATTGACGTCTATCTCAAGAGGAAATTACAGTAATTATCAATCACTGCCATGGTTGTCTACAAGGAGTCTTTTCTGTTTTTATTGTTTAACTCTTTGAACTCTGCATTAGAAATGGTCCACCACATAAGTATTTTTGATGACATTTTTTATGGAGTATCTTCAAATTCTTCATATCCCTAAAAATCTGTAAGCTAAAAAGGTTATATAATTCAATAAACCATATAAGTAATGAAATTGTGTCATAAATAAAAAAATATATACAAAAATCTGACATTTTTTTTCATGAATTGTTATTAAATAAGCACACAAAACATATTGATCCAAAAGATTTTCAAATGTAGAAACATGAACAAAATATTAATAAATACTCAATAAGTTATTTGCAATTTTTTAGTTTCTGAGATGTGCTCATTTTAATAAGCATTTTTTAAAATTTTAGATCGATTTAAACAGGATCGTGCAAACATTGACCGCGGGAGGTCCGTTTTTAAAGGATTAAGAGCTGGTTGAAATAACACCCCAAAGCTCAAAGTATCATTTGGGGCGCTTTCACAAACCATAGTCCGTAAGGCTAGTCCGAATAAGAATGAAATAAATACTTTTGGTTTGTTTTCTATCTAGTCTGGTTCGGTTTCACAGTGCACAAATTAAAGCAGCCCAAAATAAAAAGAAATGTATGTGCTGAAGGGCGTGTACGAAGGAGCAAATTTATCTTTATAGTTTGGAGAGCTGCCAGTTCTATGCAGGGAATCGCGGACTTTAAAATATTGCTGTCGAAGTGTTTTCACTTTGACTCATCACTGATGTACTGCGCACACGAATCCCTTCTCCAGTTGATCTCAAATGACTTTATAAACGTCATTATTTTTGTGGACTTTATTTAACATATTCTGTATGTTCTCTTTGGTCCAGATGTCAAGCAAAAGTCAGTCCTCCTCTTCCACTCATGTTAACCTGTCATTTAACTGTGTCCATCACAACAAATGCCCTCGCAGGCAGACTGCGGTTCGGTTCACTTCCTGCAATTGGGTCAGATCATGTTCTCACTGCAATCGAACTGCATTAGGGTTAGCTTGGAAACGAGACCCCCTCTCGGACCGGTTGTTTTAGTCTGCACCAGAGTACGATTACTGCGCTCACAACTGCCCAAATGAACCGCACCAGAGTTCGATTCAAACAGACTAAATGTTGGTTTGTGAAAGCGCCCTTGGATTTCAAAGTGAAGGTAATAGAATTCATGAAAATGACAGCCAGTTGGGTGCAGTATGAGTAGCCAAAATGAAACGGGGCAAATGGCCTTGTTTTTGTTCCTTTAGCAGGTGTGCTGAGGACGACTGACTGCAAGGATACCTCAGGGCAGGACTTCCAGGAGGGACTAGATCACCCAGCTGGCTTTGAAATGGAGGATTGCCAGGAGCAACGGGTGGAGGTTACAGGGAAAAAGAGACAGCAAAATCAATGGATAGATGAAGGACGGATTATTCAATGATTTAAAAAGAAGGTCGCCAGAAGAAGACCTTATACGAGTCATCATAACATATTATTCATGGGTTCAGGAGCATAGCTAGTCAACAGTAATGGTCTGATCTCAGTACTCATCTTTTTCTGTACAAATACCACACAGGATTTTGGAGCAAACACTTCCAGACAAGTTGAGCAGCGAGAGATTACGACAACATCTGTTCAAGTTTGTTGTTTTTTTTTCAGCTGTGCTATGCTGGTGTGCCAAATTAGATTTCCCTGGAAGGGGCAATATTGTGTAACAGTAGATGAATGAGACTAAATGTCAAATTCTTGTAATGGGGAAGATAAAAGTTTTACTGAGGCAGTATTATCTTACAGTTAAACTTTACAATAAACTACTGTTTAACATTATAGTTAACAGTCATTTATAGTACACTTTGGTTGGTAAACTTTAAATAACTAAATAAAAACACAAACAAAAAAATTGTGTCAGCAATACATAGAATTACAGATTATAAAACATTTCTGTACTGCAACTGCATATATCTGTCAACATAGGGTATATATACCATATAAATCTGATATATTTGATGATCTGTTAATAATAGCTAAATAATATTGGCCTGCTTATATGCCACAACAGATCTATACTGACACACCACAGATATATAAAACACTATTCCCTATGCACGATATATTATACCATTAAATGAGAGATGTGAGGTTCTTATTGCAGAGCTATTCAGCAGCTATCAAGCATATTTAAGCTGCTTTATTGATTTTATTGTGGTTCTATTGTAGGCTTAGTGTGCATTGAGTGGCTGGATATATTACTTAGGAGAAAATAAACGAATGCATAATAAAACTGAATGTCGGATCAGACTCAGTCTAACCAGAAACTCTATATACAGTTCAGGATTGGAGGCCAACAACCTGACTGGAATTTCCCAAACAATGAGGGCCATCACAAGATATCAGCCCTGAAGTCTTGCAGCTGTATACTTACTAAAAGCAACATCATGTCAGTTTCAGCAGATAATCAGGGTATGGGCTCATAAAAGGTGCATCAGTCTCATAAAAGCTTTCACGATTTCCGTCTGCACAGCAACTCCCCAGTTAATTACCAGCAAAGCGACTCCAGGTTTTATCTCTTGATTTAAATCTCTGATTAGACTTCAGTATTTCGGTTTCTGTCCAACATTACAGATTTGTGCAAGTTTCGCCTACAGACTTTATGTTTTACCTGCAGCCTCATACTGTTACAAATTTAACACATCACTGATTGCAATCAACAAAGGAAGCTGGAGTAGGTCTGTCAGCATCCAAGTACTCTCAAACACCACTACAAATCTGACATTAACAAGACAAGAGCACTGGACAAAACAGGCTCTGAGTAGCCAGAAACCAACAGTACCTAACACAAATCACAGCTGACAGAACAGAGACAAACACAACACACTAACAAGCTTGTACCTTACCTGAAATGATTCATAGCAACGAGTATAAAAATGTGAAAGGGTAGCACATCCCAGATTTAAAAATCAAGGAGGACAAAAAACAAACATCTCACTTGTTTAATTGGCTCACATCACAATAGACACGCGCTTACGTAAGCAATACATATTGAATCTGCACCCAAGTGTTGTGATAGTATAGAATCTGGAGAGGTGTATCGTCCCAACCCTAATAGATATTTTAATAGGTTTTAATTTCAATAATCAACTGCTTCAGTCATTCATCAAGTAAAAATACCACTTTGCTTATTAAGCATCATAGGGTTGATACAGATAGTGGGAAAATGTCCATTACAACTTCTCAGATCCCAAGTTTCCAAATGTCTTGTTTTGACAGTCCAAAACCAAGAATATTAAATTTACAATGATCTTCACATTTGAGCAGCTGGAATCAGCAAATGTTTGCTTGATAACTTCATTTGTTGCAAAAACTATTTGTGAGATTGGCAACTAAGGAGGCCTCTGTTCCACTGTTCAGGAAACTGAACATTCTTCCAGTTTATGATATAAATATTCATCAGATATGTGTGTTTATATATAAATATATGTTCTTGCCTTCTTCTATACCATCATCGTTTAGCAACTTCTTTAAATAGAATTCATTCACATAATACTAGACAGGTTAATCATCTTCACCTGCCTTTTTACAAAACAAAACACGGCCAGTACTCCATCAGATATCGTGGTGTACAAATATGGAACACCAAAATACATGTTATCAAGAGCTCGTTATCCCTCGAACATTTTAAAAGGAAATTATCATCACATTTAATTAATGATGTCTAATTATCTTTTGATATGTTTAGATATATTTTCTTCTTTTGTATGCATTTCATTGTTTTTATTGGATTGTTTTCTGGTTTTTCTGCACATTTTGTGTACTTCTTGTTGTTGTTTAACTTTTGTTGTATTTTTAAAATCATGTTAGTTTAGATCTTTCTTCCTTTTTTGATATATTTTCTCCTTGGGTTGGGGTGGAGGTCCTTTGTATAAGCCTGTGGTGGCTTCTTGACCTCTCCTGACACATTTCTTGTTTTTTGTTTTTTTTCATTGACTGGATTTTGTGCAGTTTTATATATGTGCAAATAAATAAATAAAAATAAATAAATAAGATAAAAGACTAAAGATTACTCAACCATCAATAATTATGATGATTAATTTGGTGCCAATTGATTAATTGATCTGTTGTTTCAGCACAACAGCCTCATATTGGTAAAGATTGTTTGTCTCTATTCACATTTCATAACATGAAATTAAGATGTTGTTTGCGGCTAATCAGCCAGTAGATGAAGCCATATTTAAAATAATGTTAATAGCAGTGGATACTGATATTTGTATGTTATATTATTTGATCTTCAACTTCAAAACTTAGTTACCTTGAATGAGTTTAAGGCTCTGGTGAAATCGCTGCTGTCCAGGTTCTCTGTGTGCAAAGTGTTTTGTATGAGCAAGTTTTAATGTTGTTAATTTATGTGTTGTTATACTTTCACTATAACTGTCTTGCTGCTATCTTGGCCAGGTCTCCCTTGTAAAAGAGATCGTTGATCTCAATGGGACTAATTGTTTATTTGTTTTGCACAATTTAAGACTATATAACATAATAAAAAAAATAAAAAAAATAAAATAATAATATACAGCGCAGGAAGAGGCAAAAAACCCACTGGGCTTATCTGAAGCCTCCACCTAGAGACCAGATTAATATAAAGAAATAATATGACTACATAATAGTGATAACAAAACAAATAGGACAAGATATATATAATAACAACAATAACAATACAGTTAATATATCAAAAAAGACAAGTGTGTGTGTGTGTTGTGTGGAAGTGTATGGTTAGTATTTGTGAGGAGGATATTGAAATAAATATCTATAAAGAGTTCTGGGCAATCGTAACCAAACAACATTGTGAGTGGGAAAAAATAAAAACAGATACATGGACAACATGGGGAAAAGCAATTACAAGACAGCAATTAAATGACCCTTTAGGCAACCTTTGAAACATTTGACTAACCTGGTTAAATAAAGGAAAATGTATTTTATTACACTTGCAAATATAGTATTTCATGTGAACTCCCTCCTTTAATGTCTACTTCCTGTGAAACAAGAGGCACCTTTTAGTACATGCAAACTATCCTACATTGAGGAAAATGCAAAACAGAAAAAAAAAAAAAAAGTGGTTTCTTCTTGTGCAATATTTTCTAGAAGCTACCATCAACAGGCAAAATCAGACAAGTGTGCGGAAACACAGCAGATTAACAGAAATGCTTAAAGCCAAATGAAATGTTTTGTATTGACAGACAGCATGATTATTATTTTTATTATTATTTTTTTTCCTTCTATTTTTATGTATATGTATGTGTGTATGTATGTATATGTGTGTATGTATATATATATATATATATATATATATATATATATATATGTGTATTTATATATATATGTATGAGTGTGTATATGTGTGTACGTGTATATATATGTATGTATATATATATATATATATATATATATATATACATACATATATATATTTTAAAAAAAATTCTCTTCTTAGTATTATTTCATGACTTATTTTCATGACTTATTTGTCATTGTGTATTTATTTAATTAACTTTCCTTGTATAGTGACTGTTCTATTGATTATTGACAATTAATAAAAATACCTTTGAAAGAAAGAAAGAAAAAGACAGACAGCATGAGGATATTATTATTATAATAATAATAATAATAATAATAATAATAATATATATATTTAATTTTTAAAAAATTATCTTTTTATTATTATTATTTCATGACTTATTTTCATTAGACTTATTTGTCATTGTGTATTTAATTAACTTTCCTTGTATAGTGACTGTTCTATTGATTATTGACAATTAATAAAAAGACCTTTGAAAGAAAGAAAGAAAAAGACAGACAGCATGAGGATATAATAATAATAATAATAATTATAATAATAATAATAATAATATATATATTTAATTTTTAAAAAAATATCTTTTTATTATTATTATTTCATGACTTATTTTCATTAGACTTATTTGTCATTGTGTATTTAATTAACTTTCCTTGTATAGTGACTGTTCTATTGATTATTGACAATTAATAAAAAGACCTTTGAAAGAAAGAAAGAGAAAAAGACAGACAGCATGAGGATATTATTATAATAATAGCAAAAAAAGCATTGCATAACAAGTGAAAACATCTCTAAAAATAGTCCTAACTTTAATGTTGGACTGGTAGTCTCGTATTGCCACTAACTACTGCAGCTATGTTTGGACTAGAGGACATAAACACATCTTAATACCTTATTCAACAGCTTCTTGACTGAATGTTCTCATAATTACCATACAGCTGAGTGTGCTTGAAGCTAGCATGGTGGCTAGCTGTAGACATCAGGTTGCAGCAGCATCTCCTCATGTTTAACGTTAACGTGAGTCTCTGCGACAGGAGACGGTTTATACATCACTTTAACACATGCTTATATTTATACAAAAGAGGGCTCACCTGTTTGAAGGAAATGTGCGCTCAAAGAGTCTCTCTTTTGTCTTCACAGGAGTCCAGAGTGTGTGTCTGCAGCCGCTGGTGGCTGGTTGTTACAGCTACAGCTACTGAGAGAGACTACCACACTATGCTGCTGCTGCTGCATTCAGGGACTTTGGGATACTGGAGTTGCCACATGAACGCACTAGGGTTTCAATTGACTTTTTATGTACTTCAGAGGTTGGCTCTGACAAGTATACAGAAAAGTCTAAGTATACTTGGCTTATACTGACAAGTATACAGAAAAGTCTAAGTATACTTGGCTCATACTGACAAGTATACAGAAAAGTCTAAGTATACTTGGCTCATACTGACAAGTATACAGAAAAGTCTAAGTATACTTGGCTCATACTGACAAGTATACAGAAAAGTCTAAGTATACTTGGCTCATACTGACAAGTATACAGAAAAGTCTAAGTATACTTGGCTCATACTGATAAGTATACAGAAAAGTCTAAGTATACTTGGCTCATACTGACAAGTATACAGAAAAGTCTAAGTATACTTGGCTCATACTGACAAGTATACAGAAAAGTCTAAGTATACTTGGCTTATACTGACAAGTATACAGAAAAGTCTAAGTATACTTGGCTTATACTGACAAGTATACAGAAAAGTCTAAGTATACTTGGCTCATACTGACAAGTATACAGAAAAGTCTAAGTATACTTGGCTCATACTGACAAGTATACAGAAAAGTCTAAGTATACTTGGCTCATACTGACAAGTATACAGAAAAGTCTAAGTATACTTGGCTTATACTGACAAGTATACAGAAAAGTCTATCAGTGTGTTCCAATGCGTGTACTTCCGTACTTACACTTACTATTTTGAGTGCATAAGTGCGTTCACGCTGTGAAGTATGGCAAAATGCAGTGTACTCGAAGTACCCGGATGTTGTACTCAAAACGGTCAAATCGTTGAGTGTAGAACGCTGGACACTTTTCACACTCAATTGTCGCCATCTTGGCTACGTAGTGGAAGGGACGGGACCATGACCACTATTCAAACGTGAAAATGGCGGCAGATGATGCAGGAGCTTTCGCGGTGCTGAACAACGTACCTTATATATGTCTATGGGCTACGTAGGAGGCAGCAACGCAACACAAAGGATGCCAGCTGCCGTAAAACCCCGAAGAAGAAGATATTTTGGCGAGAAGCGAGCCGCTGTCAAATGTTGCGATCGTCATTTCCAGTAAGTGCGCCACAGAGTATTCGATTCGAGAGGACCCTACCCCGTTGAAATTTACGCACTACTCAAGTAAGTACAGAGTGCACACAGTGCACTACATTGAAGTGTACTTCCAGAAGTACGTGGATTGGAACTCACTGTTTGACTTTTCTGTATACTTGTCAGTATAAGTCAAGTATATTTAGAATTTTTTTGTATACTTCTAAGTATAAGCCAAGTATACTTAGACTTTTCTGTATACTTGTCAGTATGAGCCAAGTATACTTAGACTTTTCTGTATACTTGTCAGTATGAGCCAAGTATACTTAGACTTTTCTGTATACTTGTCAGTATGAGCCAAGTATACTTAGACTTTTCTGTATACTTGTCAGTATGAGCCAAGTATACTTAGACTTTTTTATGTACTTGTCAGTATGAGTCAAGTATACTTAGACTTTTCTGTATACTTGTCAGTATGAGCCAAGTATACTTAGACTTTTCTGTATACTTGTCAGAGCGAGCCAAGCATACTTAGATTTTTCTGTGTTTCTTTAATGTTGTTGTTTCCTGTGTTCGGTGAGCAGAAGACAAAATTTCCACCCTGTTGGACAATAAAGATTTATTGTATTGTAACACGGTTCAAGAACCCTAAGATCGCTCCTGTATTTCTACCTAATCTTGAGGCTCTGTCATGTTGAGGGGGCCCTGTGTCAAACTTTGTTCTTAACATCTTAAATATTTTGGCTGATATCGTATTTATATTGTGCGTATTCTTAAACAAACGTCAGTTAATGAAGTTATCACAAAGTGAGAGTCTGGTTGCATTTTGTGCAATGTAAATACTGTAATCTACTGTTACGGATATGTGCAATAACATATGCTGATCACTCCGTGAAATAATTATATGATGCTGTGCAATAATTATATGATGCTGTGCAATAATTATATAATAATCTGACGGACACTTTGTGCAATAATCTGGCAAAATTGTAATCTGGCAAAACTGTCATCTCATCAATATACATATTGTATTTTAATATTTTATATTGTATTATCTTTTATATTTTTTATATATTTTATATCTTTTATTTATTTTTTGTATACTTTTTTTATTGTATTATCTTTTCATTAGCACCTATGGGATTGTCACAATCTAATTTAGGTGTACTACACAATGATAATAAAGGGCTTGAATTGAATTGAAATTGAATTTAGGACTGCTCTGAACCCACGACATTGTTTTTTACGAGGGGAACTTGAAAGCAGCATGTCTTTGAGTGTCGACAGCAGCAGCAGAGCTGTTTGCAGACCTGCTCACACATCCATGATGACACTCAACAGACTAGCCAACAGAGGACTGATTTCACTGTTCACATGTGCATTGAGCATGAACTGCAACACTTAGCCTCTCCTGCATCAGATTATTCATGCAAAAGACAAATAATTGTGTTAATTATCGGAGTTGCTACCATGCCAAGATGCAGGAACCAGGACTAGACAAACTGCTTTCTGCGCCATCTGTCGTGTAGTGTGGGAAACAGGTGACCTATGACTATTGTAATTATAAGCTTGGCAAAATACAAAATACTGCAAAGGAAGAACAACCCTGCACCAATAAAAGAGGGAAATTATATGTATTTAAAATGGTCCCATATTTGAGTCAAAAGTAGGTCTTAATAGAGCTTTTTGATTTTTTTTACACATATACCCTTACAAAAAAGTAGTATACTTCAAATTTATTTTATGAAGTATACTAAAGTTCAAGTATATTTCCCCAAAGTATACTTTATGTAGAAAGTATACTAATATCAATGTACCAGTAGTATACTTAGTAAGTAATTCAATACTTCTTGGGACTAAATTGGCTCACTTTTTAGTTTATAAAAGTATACTTTTAAGTGTACTTTAAGTGTAAGAACAGTAAACTTTGAGTACACAACTAGTTTAAGTTGTATTTTGTACTGCAACTATACTATGAACTATACTACAAGTGAATAAGTATACTGTTAGTGTAATAGTTATATAATTGTGACCCACTTTTTAGTTTATGAAAGTACACTTTGTATACTTTAACTTACTTAGCCAATGATTTATGTATTACATAAAGAGACTTGCTCCTTATGCTATTTGACTTGATGTTTTTGTGATGATAAAAATAATACAAAAATAAATTTTTCTCACATGACTTCACGGTGAAAGGAGAATCCAAAAGCGTAGAAAATAACAGGGACAATTAAATAGAGAAGAACCATCCTTAATGTTATGTTACATCTGTGCTTTTCATACTATGACAAGACAAAATATATACTGTGAAAAAGCTTGTTATCTTGTAATTTTTGACTTGAGTTAAACTTTGAGATACTGAAGGTAGGGGTGTAAGAAAATATCGATACACACGAGTATCGCGATAATATGTTTTAGTGATATTGTATCGATTCTCAAAAACACTATCGGTTTAAAAATAATAGTTGAAAATATATACAGTCTGTATATACTGTATATATGTAACATAGTCTGTTTACATTTTTTTATGGTTTAAGTGCAACTTTTAAATGTCCTACACAGGTGTTCCTACTCATTATTTTTAAAGCATTAATGGCCCGGCCCCAGATCATATCTCTCTCCTTGCTTGCTCAACCTGAACACAGTCTGACATCCTCAGGCAGCAACCATCATGGTTACGTTCAGTGATGTAGTGGTTGTTGATGAGGTGGGTGACTACTAGGTAGATGGGTAGTAGGTTACTGAGGAGAAAGCGGGTACTTTACATATAATCCAATAGCTTTTTGGCTGATAGGTGAGTATACTATAAACCACCAGAAAAAGAGGAGGGTATATCCTGTATACACCCTCCACTTCACCACTGGCTACGCTTAAGAGTAAAGGAGCCAGAGCTTATTCCTATTAGGCACCATAACCTGTCAGAGGAACTTGCATTAGTGTCTCTGTGAACATATATGTATATTAGTATTTTATTAGTCATTTTTCATTTTGTTCTTGCCATTTGATTTCACTGCTCATTTGTTTTTTTACATTGATTTTTATTGTGTTATGTTTTGAAAGCACTTTGTGATTGCTGATTTTGATAAGGGCTATATAAAAACATTTTATTGTTATGATCATATGTCAGGAGAGTCAGAGAGAAGTCACAATATACCTGCACACACAAAAGAGGTCTAGCCAGGCAAAATAAGTTCTGTAGGGCCTGTATTAGATGATGTGAGGGGACAAGCTTTAAAGTCAACATATGAGAGCACAAAAAAAAGTCAAAATTAATTCATGGCAGGAATGGGCTTCCATATTTCCAGCTCAAAAACTGGGCAGGAAACTGAAGATCTGTGTAAAAAAAACAGAAAACCACGCGGCTGAACTCATCATAACCCAAAGAAACAGAATGAAACAGTGCAGGTTATTGCAGTTTTGAACCGAATCAAGGCTGAAATTACAGACTGGCATTGATTTTAGATGGAAAATGAAGGTCGTTCTCGCCGTTAAAGCCGGCCAGAGCTCTTGCCAGCAAAGGAAGACCCAATGAAAATGACAGATGGCTATTAATTATACTGGACATTATGGCCAGTCAGTATCTAATTAGACTCATTGAGCGGGAGGAATCACAGCAATAGATACCATGCACGGGTCATTTGTTATCATGCAGTCGATAGCTTTCTCTAAACGTCTTCACATAAGACTTTTATATGCTTTTCTTTGATTGTTATGACTGCAATTTACTTCATACATTGACACATGCAGAAGGTTAAAAGACCATGATGATTCTTGACTGTGAGCTGTAAAGCAGCCCAAATAATGTAGCTGCTGCTCACATGCAAAAATTTTGAAACCAAGGTTGGTCCACTCCCTGTTCATGTCTGGACAGGCAGAACGCACACTCATAACGCTGCACTGTCACACACATAATGCTGTCCTAATGTGCTGCTACGCCACATTAATGAACCTACATTTCTGCCTGAAACCTCTTTGGGCTTGCATCCATATTCATAAAGCCCAATCTGAATTTCTTGTCTTTCCAAAGTGAATTAATTATGCGTCTTTGAAGTGTTTCCAGGGGGTCACCGGCACAATGAGCTGTAGTTTACCCCGTTTAATTTATTAGAAGCTGGCACTGGCGGAAGAAGGAAGTCTAATTAGAATAAGGTGACTAATTTTACATGAAGTGTCCCAAAGATGTGCAAAATACAGACCTATAAACGTTCAATATGTTCTTCATGCAGTACCGCTGGTTGACCACCAGATAGCACTGCGTTACAACAAAACATAACATGAGAAAGGTGCAACGCATTCCCTCTTTGATGCAGTACCTGCAGCTATGAATGTCATTCTGCCTCATGATTTGTTGTTGTTCATTAAAGACTGAATCAGGTATGATTAACTTGTCAGATATGCTTCCATGTTGGGCACAAATTTAATGCTTTCCAGGCATGTACAGTCGATGGCACTTTTGGAGTAATCTTGTGCAAAGTAGGCTCCAATCCACCCTCAAGTGATGTTTGATGTTTCCTTGCTCTGCGGCAAGATAAACAAGCCTAAAAGCTTCAATTAGCTCTTAAAAGGCCGATGAGAAAGCTAAAGTATATTACGCACCGAGGATGATTCATAACATCCTGCATTAACTTTGTCAGTTATAATCCATCACAAGGTAATAGTCCTAAATAAATCTCATAGTAATTGAGATGAATCCCTCATTTCAATGACAAGTCTGGTTTTTAAGACCCAATTATCACTTTGAGTTCCCTGGCCCAGCGGATGTGAGGGGTTCGGGCTGTTTCAGCAGGGAGGAGAGGATGGAAAGATGGACTCGGTCCAAAAAGGGATGGATATCTTGGTGGGCTGTGCTGCATCAGAGGGCAGGTAGATTTATGACAAACGCACACAATCTTAATTTGTGCTCAGCCCGATAATGCATCTCAAGGCCAGAATAGTTCTGCTCAGTGTTTCTTAACTGGATGTTTCTTTAATTATATGTCAGAGGCCATAAAACTCAGGAGGAGATTTTCCCACAAAGCACTGTTTTATGTCTCGCTCATTACCGTAAATTACAAGCAACAAGAAAAAAGATACTTATGGAAGGAAAATGCAAAAAGAAAAAGTGGGTTTATTCATTTTTCCATACACTCTTTTTTTTTTTCACCCTGTTGGTACACTGATCATTTGTAAGCCTTATCAACGCGACACGGTTGTTGCACCCTAAAGAGCAAAACTTCGGGCCGCTGACCAGAGAAGAGATTGTTCACCTTAGCGAGCATGTGAGGCCTCCATTCGTCACACAAAAGGAAAGAAAAACAAACCTGTACAAATACTGAATAAATGAATAATACAAGAGTAGTTGTAAACATATACATATTCACAAATCCATAAGACTTTCCCCCCAAATTTAGTCCAGCAATATGAGCCTTCCCCACACTTCAGACGGCGTGTGCACACTTACGGTACGGTTATCGGATGTGACGGTTATTACTAATTATCATGGGAGAAATCGTAAATCCTGCAGTTTCGATGACCTCTACGTGAAAATATATGATGGCTGTACACAAAAGCTCCTCCACCCCTGCAGCCCTTGGCACACCACAAGGTGGCTTTAGAGTCCCTCTGTAGTTATATTGCCTTTTTTTTATATGATGCCACTTAATCTTTGGTGAAAAATAACTGCCCGTTCCATGTTCGATTACACAAGAGAGCAGCTGCTACTCTTGTGTCTGTTTCAGCGTGTGATATTTCATTCTAAATTCAACCATATCTGTTCCTCTAAAGTGTTCTGACAAGTGATTAAACATTTAAATTACTTAAAAGCAACAAGGATTAAAAAAGGCTTCCTACCCCGCGTCATCCTTGCACCCCTTTTGCTTCAGTCTGCGGGTGATCATCATCCTCACCCTCGGCTTGGCACGCACACGCTCATACACACACAAACACAGTAAATCAGGCAGGTCAGTGCATCATTTTGCTTTTCCCTACTCTCTTTTTTTTTTATAGTCTTTTTCTCCCAAGCCATTCCTGTGGCGTCGAGTCCATGGATACAGGGGACAGAGAAGCCTTTCGACCCCTCCTCAGCTCAGCTCGAACCCGGCGGAGGACTCGACGGCGTACAACAGCTTGTTCCTCATCAGGTGCTGGTCGCAGAACTCCGGGAGCTTGAGCAGGTTCATGCAGGTGCTGGCGGTGGGCAAGCGCTCCAAGTCGTTGCCGCCGTTGTGGATGCAGAAGGCCGGGTAAAGCTCCTGTGTGAACACGTATGCCGTTAATAAGCACCTGACAAATTGGCTGCAGTCACAAAGAAATTGGAACATTTTGAGTCATTTAAAGACAAGGCAAATAATGAGACGTGAAGCAACTCGTGTCAGCGATGATCGCAATGTCCAGAGCAATCCAGATTAAGCCATAAATGTCAAATTCCACAAGGGGATAAATGTTAAAAGAGAGACATTAAGCTAATACAGGAGAAGTATAAATTTAGGAAATCAGGTTGCTGCTTGAAAGGTACTGAGTGGGAAACTGGCCCAGAGTTTGACCCTTGGATGAGACACTGAAGGAATGGTCATTTCATGTTGTCTATCTGGCATTTTTTAAATCAAGCCTCCCTGTGATGAGGCCACCTCATCTGCAGACGGTGACACCGACCGTTTCCATCACAGGCCGGCCCGACGAATAAGCTCCCCCGCCCTGATTTCATCCTGCTATTTAAAGTTAGCGTACGCGGTTCAGCGGCCATACTCGCCCGATTAAATGGCTCTTCAGGGGCTTAGCCGTAATGACCCCATTTTTCTGACAATTACCGTATTAAACTATCGTTGCTTATTGAGAAAGCGCCATTACCACGGCTATCATTTTGGAAAAAAAGAGAGTTTCCATCATCTTTTTTAAATGGCTTCTCCTGACAGAGCTATTTCTCCTCTAATGAATCCTGGGCCGTTTCACGACAGCTAATTAAGGCTTAGCTGGCTCAGGCTGAGGGCCGGGTCAGGGGCCGCTCCCCCCACGAATTACCGCCCTTTCCGGCCCGGAGAAGAGACGAGGAAGGAGGGGGGCGGGAGGGTGGGACATCCACACGCTGGCCAAAGTCAAATTGATTAAACGAGGAGGGAAGGCAGCTCTCAAACCCAGAGAGGAGGTACCGCAACGGATTTTAAGGAGAGTTTTGCTCCCTCACTCTACTGCAGAACTGCAATTAGGTTTTCTTAACTAATGACAGTCATAAAGAGTACCAAAACCAATCAAATGATGATTACAGCTTCTGGTTAGACGAAGTAAGACATAAAAACTCTTTAATGGCCCCGAGCAACACTTTCTGCTTTTTTCCCCCCTATCTCAAACTACCTAAGTGTCCCACAAATCAAGTCAGCGAGGAAGTGAAACGGCTTCCAATTAGGAAATCATTTCAGAAATAGGAGCAATAATGATTCAGCACTGCTAAGACAATGTTTAGAAGTACAGTTCCCTTGTATGTTCATTTAACAGGAAATTGCTGCTTTCTGCCATGTCACACAGGAGGCAAAAGTTCAAAAGTTCAACCTGCGACTGAGTTCTGAAAGGTAATATTTGTCCAGCCAGGATCTCCGACCAAGCCCACGCATACTGCAGAAGGAGTTCTTCAACAGAGGAAGGTCATGAACTATGAAACAACAGTAGACGTGGTGATAAGACCTCACCACACTGGCTCGCTCTTATCGCCGCCTAATTTGAAAATGATCATTTTGAGGGCTGTTATCAGTCTAGGTATTTTCATTACAAGCCCATTAAGAGGGAACACTCCCTGCTGTTGAGCTTGGAAAAGCTGCCAATAATGGAGGATACAGGTAAGCACACAGTCTGCAGAGTAGGGAGAAGAAAAGATGGAGCAAGGAGGGGAAAGTTCACGTCCGGTAAAGCCTCACCTTGAAGCCGAGCAGCGGTGGTCTGGAGCAGCTGGTGACGAACCTCAGCAGCTTGCGCTTTTCGTCGTCTGTGAAGCCGTCGACCACCTCCCAAAAGATCACGATGACTGGGTGAGTGGCCGAGTACCCGCCTAAAGGAGACCACGATGGAGAAAATTATATTATTCAGCCCCACTCATACATACATTACCCTCACTATATCTATTAGTCTGTGAACTGAAGGAAGTAACTTTTCCAATGGAAAGCCTGTGTTATACTTGAGATGTTTGAGGGGTTTTATGGGTGTTTACCAAGCAGAGGGTCTAACAAAGAGACACTACTACATTGCATTATGGGAAGGGTAGGATTTAGTGTTTTTGGAGCTTGAGTCACACTAGGGACTAATGCTGTGAAACACTAGTGAAATACTAAACTGCTGGAATACCCCCATACGTTTTAGAGCATCAACAACTAATTGATTAGTTGTCACCTATTAAATTAACTGCTAACTATTTTGATAATCAATTCATCGATCTAAGTCATTTTTAAAGAAAAAAAAGTCTAAATTCTGATTCCAGCTTCTTAAATGTGAATATTTTCTGGTTTATTTACTCTACTATGACAGTAAACTGAATATCTTTGCCTATCTGAACTGACTATCTTTTTCATAATTTTCTGACATCTTATAGACCAAGCAACTCATCAATTAATCGAGAATCGACAATGAAAATAGTTAGTTGCAGCCCCTATAAGGGTCTATAGGAAGTTGAAATACCAGCATAACTTAACATCAGCTCCTACCTGAGTAGTTTGTGAAATTTTTCAGGTCATCAAGACAGATTGGCACATGAGCCCCAGATACCAGCACCTATTAAAGGTAGAAAAACATACATTTAAAGTGTGTGTGAGTTATAAATATGTGGTAGGTTCTGCTCGTCATGTTCAGCGTCCCGTACCTGGATCTCCTGCTGGTCAAACATGCGCAGCCACTCCAGGTTGACCACGTTGGCCAGGCCCTGTCTGAAGGCCAGGCAGTGAGGCCTGATCTGCTTGTTGAGTCTGTAGTCCGCCACCAGATGGATGTAGGCTATCCGGTTCGCTGTGGTCACAGATGTGTCTTTACCTCCCAGCTTTAGCTCAACCACCTGGGTCAAAAAGGAGACAATTCTTTTACAAGTTTCCTCACAGTTTTACTTCCAGAATCGTCTTTCTTGTGTCTGATAGTCATAGGTCATACTGCGTACTTCATTATGCAGATCATATTATGCATATCATTGAGTCTGCCTTGGGTGCCAGATGACCAACAAACAAAGAAAGTGCTTTAATTAAATCACAGAAAGGTAATTAAAATGTTTTCCAACAGCACTCTGATTAAAGGTATGGCTCAATGTGAGTGTGGTTAAGTGCACTTCTAAATATAGCACATCCAATGAACATCTGGTCCAATACAATTTGGCCTCAAGTTCTCTTTTCATTAGCTATAGAGCAGTTAGCACTTGATAGGGTGTGCTCATCTCTGTTCATAAAGCCGGCTGGATGACGACATCACAGAGCAGCTGCAGGGGGGACAAATTATTATGTTCATCTTTTTTTTCCCAATGTAGTTTTCCTGCGTTCCTCCATGTGATCTCACTTCTACAACTATGAGTACAAATTCACCTTCCTGTACTGTTACTTTTATTTTTGACCACCTCCTATAAAACCCAATACAAAAGGAGGAAATCACCATTTTTAATTTTTTGAGTTTTCAAAGCAGCATGGAGAGGCTTTCAGGGGTGGAACTAGAATTACCGCGTCACAGCTGTATGCCTCCGCCAACCAGTGAAGTTGCACTTTATATCCAAAATGTTATCACTTCCGGATTTCTTCCTATTATACATTTGTGTGAAATTGTCATAATTAGCATATGAATTCTTGAGTTATGGCCAAAAGCGTGTTTTGTGAGGTCACACTGACCTTAACCTTTGACCACCAAAATCTAATATGTTCATCCTTGAGTCTAAGCGGACGTTTATGCCAAATTTCAAGAAATTCCCTCAAGGCGTTCCTGAGATATCGCGTTCACAAGAATGGGTGGGACGGATAGAACCTGAAAACATAATGCATCCAGCCATGGCTGTCGCTGGCGCAGAAGATCCAAGGCCATTGCCATTCCCAGTTTGTACATCCTGGATTCCTTTCCTCGCCTCCTCTCCTCACATCTTAGTCCCGCCCACGGGCGATGTGAGGTAATGATTTATTTAACGCATTTAACGAAAAGACACATCCTTGCCTCGGTGCCGTCATTTTAAAACAATCTCAATTAAATATGATGTGGGGCACAAAAAAAAGACTTCTGCAATGGATACACAGGCGTATCCTCGCTTATAGCTTCTCCGGGAAGCCTCCTCGCTCCTCAAGATGCATTTTAAGAATTGGTACGTCCTTCAAAATAGAGCGCTGAGATCAATTTCCGGGTCACAAGCCGGAGGAGCGAGGAGGCACTAAATCAAGAAATGAGAAGAGCCCCCAGTAGAATCAAAACGCCTGTTTTCAGTCCAATAAAGTTTTGGGAGTTTTGATCCAGTATGGAGATACTCGACTACCTTTCTGTATATTTCTGCAAGGTGAAATGTTTTTGACATATGCCAAACAGGACCAATGCAACAATAAGTAACTGTCAGACACTTAACTCGATATTTGTTTAACAACAGTACAAACTACAGTCAAAATGTACAATAGACGTGAATCAGCACCTCTCTGACGCAGTCTTAACAAAAACTGATTGATAAGCTTCACAAAGGTATTCAGTGCAGCGATATTGAATTAGATTGCATTATAAAGTAAGGTGTTTCTCTTATTTTGTCCATCCCCTGAATGCTGCATGGTCTGCATGTGGTCCACTGACAGGTAATCATTTTCTGCCTTTTTTTTGCTCCCCCAACAGTGGATTCTGATTATGTGCTAATGTAAGAGAATTACTGTCCTTATCTTGCTTGCTTTGGCTATCTCACGAGGGCAAATGCAGGGCAGACTGCTCCCGGGTGTGTGCCTAATCTTTCGCAAATTGTTTTCCCTATCGTGTTTGCGATGCCCTATTTGCGACCAGGAGGGCTACATTGTAACTCGACCGTTTCAGGTGTTGTTTGAGAAGAGCTAATAAGACGCGTTAAGGCCCTGAGCAAACAGGGGCTCCGGGTAGAGTGCAGGTCTGGGCCCGGGTGACTCAGAGTGCTGGTTGCGGCTCGTCTCCGCAGCCTTGAGCTTCGGAAGGGGACGTGCTTAAGAGCAGCTCGCTGCTTCTGTCAGGCGTGTTGTGAGATAATTTCTGGGGGGAAAGGCAGGTGGAACGGTCAACAGAGCTGCCGTGTTCCCTGCACTGCTGCAGAGCTTAGGGCGACAGCGGCGACGTGCTTTATCTCTCTCACCGCTGAAAAGTGGTACATCATGAGGGAAATGAATTATTAACGCAACAAAGAGGAACCAAACAGGAGGAAGGAAAGACGGCTGAATGAGAGGTGCTGACCGGGGGTAGAAATAGAGATGGAAAAAAAAAACATGTGAATCATTTATCCGACTCCCATCCCACCCTGTCCACTACCCCAGTCACCTGAGCCTCTCCCAGATCGTTGTTGACCACCGTGAAGTTGAGGCCCAGCTCCTCCACGTCACCCTCGTAGCTCTTGAGGAAGAGGAGGTTGCGGTACATCTCCGGGTCCAGCGATGCCAGGTGGTGGATGTCCACCTCTGCACTGGTTCCCAAAAGTTTGGAAAGGAAGAAGCTGGCAAAGGGCAACTCCACCAGCATGTTCTCGTACAGCGCCTGGAGAAAAACATGTCTGTTTACTGGAGGACAACTGCAGGACAAGGATACAAACATCAGTCAATCGGTACAAATGAGAAAATGCTCCGAGCATTAAACACAGCGATTGTTTATTGCTTGGGTGTCACTGAATAAAACATGATGGTTAGATAAGCGAGATAACTAAATGGACTGTGGCAAACACAACATTACTGAGTACATATTCAAAAATCTGATTACAACACATATTATACGAGATTAAATTTGCCTACTACTCTTATATCAGAGAATCAAGTGATAAGATCTGGTCACATCAGAGTGACTGAGAGCAAAACACAGAACACAATCTATCTAAAACACACAGGCTTCTGTTTCGCCCGCCTCAAACTTTATAAATGCCAATTCTCACCTTGACCTCAAATGCCATTAAGAACCACAGCCGGGCAGGTGACTCATAAAACCCAAAGCTAATGTACTGGAATAGTCCGAAAAAGAGCCCGTTGGAGGCATTAAAATATACAGGTCTGTATAAATGATAGCGCTAAAAACCCTGACCACATCAGCTAAATGGATTATAAATCTAGAGGATTTCCATAATGCATGCATCTTAAACACACACGCGCGCATAAATCACGGCTATTTTCTAAACACAGGTTAATTGCACAACTTCAAACATTGTCTATTTTTTATGCAAAATAATCCACTTAGTATTTCTCTCGTGGCCGGCGCTCGTTTCAGACCATATGCGCCGGGCGGCCCCTTGAAACCTATCAATAACACTTATGCCGGGAAGAGGCAGCAATAAGTATATGGAAAAAACCTGTAGCCTTATTTTTTCAATGCCACTTACTTTATTTACGAGTGTTTATTGCCAGAAATTGTGCCAAAATGACTTGGGCTGGGAAGAATTAATTATTATGGCCCGGGCCTTTTAATATAAGTGAGTGCAGTGGCAACGCAATTAAAGCAGATCGCGGCACCATCAGGTGGAATAAATGCCAACAACATTGCAGGTGCATTCTGTTGGCTGCCAAATACATTCCTTAATTTACAACATTAAGGATCAATAAAATTATAATGCCTTTGAAACGCATCTCTATTAATAAGGGGTGCCAACCTCACACACCTCTAAAGGGAGCTATCAGCCGCTGGAGATCAGGGAGAGGAGACTGTGCAGAAGGCAGGAAGAGGAGGAGGAGGAGGAGGATGAAACTTTCCTCACCCTCCCAGTTTACGGAGAGGAGAGGCCACTGCTGATGAGGTTGGAGGTTTTGTACTAATGAGAGACGAATGAGGCACAAAGAGAACCTCCTGCAGGTCATGTTACATGATGAGAAATGTGATTCCGACAAAAACCATGTCAGCAAACACTCCCATCAAGATTAAATTAACTCTTTGGTCTAAAGTCTGGAAGGATAGAGCCACAAAAACCTGTTTTCACCATTTGTGGCTTAAATCTTTCAGCTTGTCAGCTGGGTGGACAAGTGAGGAAGAAGGATGATGACCGGCCTCTATTCTGATGTTCAATCCCATTTCAGTGAGTACCCCAGACAAGCCACTCCTGCCTGTAATACATCACCTCCACAACAATGGCACGCCTCGGACATTAATTAACAATATTAATCTCCCGTGTCCTTTGAGCCGCAACGTGCACTGTGCACACTGCAGCAGCGGTGATGCAATCCCAATCTATATAAACGGTTGCCTTTTATCCAGGCAATAACGGCACTAAACAAATATCAATACGCCTCTCAAATGGCCACTCAAACGTCCATTTTTATGGAGAAAGAGGAACTTACGGTAGGGTTAATTGAAAGTCAAATTCAAATTAATTTCCCCTCGCCTAATTGCCTGAACCATTAGCTATTGAGAGCACAATATCGAGGGAGTGGGGGGCGTAGAGCTACTAGCTGCTGATTGATCATTTCTCACTTGTAAAGAATACAGAATAAGAAGAAGAAGAAGAGGAGCATGAGGAGGAGGAGGAGGAGGAGTTACGACGCTCTGATAAGTGGACCGGACCATCTCAGACCGAGCAAGAGAGAAGAGACCTGGATGTTCCGGACTGTAAAACAGATCAAAATGCTATTACCACATGCTTTGAGCGCTTATTTATGTCCTGTCTGTGTGGGCTCGCTGATTTAGTGCCAGCCAAATGCAATCACTACACAAACAAGAGGTAGGAATCATTGGCTAATGGAAGCCCTAATTGAGAGGCGACCGCTTGTCATGAGGTAATTCTTCTCCGGGTTGAGATGATAGCCCCCCCACGAGGAAGGCATCTTGATAAACAATCGCTACCACATGCATTAAGGATGATTTAGCAACATTAGGCTCTAATAAATAGTGCCATCAGAGGAAGGAAAGCGACAGAAAAACAATGCCGTCAACAGATTACGCACAGGGCTAATTAACAAATCTAAAGCTGGGTGAAAGTACTAACCCCGAGAAACAAATGATGGCAATTTCTCTAAACATTGTCAGTTTCTAGAACAAACACCAAAACAACCTCTTAATGTATATATGCAGCGAGGGCAGCCTTGACACTGACTGCTATTGACGTATTGATCATCAAATCAAGGCAGTCTGTGACTAAATCTTACAATTACCTTGATGCTCTTACAACAGCTTCAATACCTTTGGACATTATTTCTTGTTTTGGGGATGTTGAGGTTTTTAAAATGTAATCCGAGGCTCACCTTTCCGAGGATCCTTCCTAGAAAGTAGTAATGCCTCGTGAAGGAGTCCCCGACCAGCATCTCTGCAGCGGGGTTGGGATACAGCAGGCTCTCGTTGGTCGTCTTGAAGAAGCCCTGGTTGGGATTGAAGCCCGATTTGAGGAGCTCGTTGAGGAACTCACGAAAGATGCCGCCGCCGTCAATGCCGGCTTCGTCCAGACCGTGAGCGTTCAGCAGGTGGACTCGAATCCTTTTCTTCAGGTCCGGTTCTAACGTAAGGACACAGAGCATGAAGGATTTATGAAGGTACAAAAAGAAACGACAGACAAACAAAACGTCCAATAAAGTTAATGGTCACAATAAACTTTATCTTCACTCTGATAAATGCGACCAAGACATCAGTGATTTTCAATCTTTACTTTAAATTAATTTTCCAGGAGGAGAATCAAGTCAAAACAGTTGAGCCTGACATCTTCAATTACTAATAGTTGATGGTTTCCTTCCCAGTCTGTAATGGTTCTAATCCCATCCTCAAATTTTACTTGGATACAATCTCAGGTTCATATTACTTTTTAACGACAAATCAGATCCACTTGACGCCTTAAAGCTACTCACTTAAATGGGTTTCTGACATGAAATGATTTAGGAAAAGTCAGAAACAACATGTGCTTAGTGGGAAACATCAGTCCTTGGCCTTGTAAGAATGTAATCAAACACACACATCTTTCTATATACATTTACAGTATATAGTTACAGTAACCTACAGGTATGTTACCGTTTTTAATGTAGAAGGCTTAATTCTCCTGTAAATTCCTGTGAAATACAACCTCATGTTTTATCAACAGACCCCTAATTTCTAATAGTATTATAGTATAATAGCATCGTATAACTATATCAATTAAATCTGGCCAATGAGATTGTTTTCTTTTAAACTTTTGCTTAACATTTGAGCTTAACACACTCTATTTCACAAGTGTTTTAATGTAGTAACGACATAAAGCTGACATTTTATTTCTTAGTTTTAACAGCATTTTTTTTTTTTTTTACTTTATTTTTATTAAACTAGGATATCCACTTGAGTTCAAGAATCTATCCTGCAAGTGAGATTTGGCCCAGACAGCAGCTCATAAACAGTTGTACACAAACCAACAATTAAAACATAAAATAAAACAATGAGTTAAAGCACATGATGACGTACTCCTAACAGACGAGATGATACAAGTCAGTGCAAGGCGAGAGAAGCAGTGAGACTGCAGCTTGTAAGAAACAAGATGCAAAGTCAAACATCTTTGCTAGTATACAGTTTACAAAAGCTTTAAAAAAATTAAAATCCCCGGAGAGGATTTAGATACAACTGATCTGACTTCTAACCTTCACGTTGCTTTTTCCAAAATGAGTCAAAATTGTGAGTAATTCTGTGGAACATTCGACCAGTTTATGAACAATATCTACATCATTTGGTATTATCTGTAAATGTCTATTCTCTTGTTTGATCTCCCTTTATTATTGACTAACACTGCTTCAATGCTATCCACTTGATTGATTATAATATACTGTATTTGAATTTTGAACTCCATTATATTAACTTATCCAGGGAAGGGTCACTTGCAAGGTCATCTTGTCATTACATATTCTTTACAATATGGGTTAGCTGGATTTGCTTCAAAAAATAATCCTGAAGATTACCAACAAGCAAACTTTTCAATTAATGACCTGATTATTCCTGTAAATAGAAAAAAATGGATGAAAAACGTAAAAATATAATTCCAATACCATTTAAATCGAGTGTATCATGTTGTTTTTCTCAATAAACATTGTGCAAGAAAGCATTTTCTTGACCTAGAGAATATTCAAATCAAATTCTATAAGAGGTCATCTTTCAGAATAATTAATGTACAGTGATAAATCAGGGCAGCTATAACTTATAGACACATAAATGATATAGATCATGTCTTCAGCCCAGGTCTCCTACTACTCTTTTTAATCAGATTGCCCCCACCCAAGTGCCCTTTCAAATTCAAACACAAAAGAGGTGACTTAAAATAATTGATTCTGCTTTTATGTGGTCCATTATAATAATCGGAACCACAATTATGCTTTACCGAAATTCAATACTCTGCACAAGGAGAGAGCTAACCTTCATCTTTAATGCTAACCTGAACCTTGATCCTCAATATTAAGATTTTATAGAGCATAACAAGAGTTTCAGTAACAGTCAACATCTGCTACACCGTGCTTCCTCTGGTCATCTTGAAAATAAATGCAGGAAATAACACAGCCACTACAGCACACTGTTTACTATGAGATGTAAAGTAAAACACTGCAGCGATGCAAGCCGTACCGTTTTCTGGTGAGAGTTTATCGTAGGCATCTTCATAGATGTAGTTGCGTCTGATGGTGACACTGATGCCATCAGGGAATGGCCCGTCCCCCTGCACGTCCCGTTTGTCAGCATAGATTAACCTCTGGAAGATCTACAGGACACGTGTGAGCCCGGTGGCAGGGTCAGTGACAAATCCTTTCAGTTGTAAAAATGTTGAATTCTGCATATGGATTGTACTATATATCATTCATTCTTTGTCTTTTATCTGCTTTTTTTTTAGCATGTTGTGTCTTTTTTTTGTAGTTTTGAGCAAAAAGAGACAGAAAGAAGGTTGGAAAAGGGTATAAAAAGCAACAGAAGACTGGTGATAAAACAAACAAATTACTGTATGTTGATCCAAAAAAAAAAGGCACCACTAAGCAATGACAAGTCAACTCAAGGCGGGTATAATAGGGCATAATTCAGTGAGAAAAACAAAATCACAAGGACATCATCTGCTGACTAGCTGGTATTAAAATACAATGGCAACATGCAGATGTACCGACACACCTGACTAGATATCAGTTGGATGTTTGCTCAACATCCTGTGAATAATCTTTACATGATGATACTTCATAATACTTCAAAATAAAATAAAATACTTCATAATAGGGCTGTCCTGAATACCGTTTTTTTGGGCCTCAAAGTTTCAGTGAGAAATATTCAAGGATATATTCAAAGCTTTGCTAATCTGTTGACAACACAAGCTGGTATGCTTTCCTCAAACTTGCGATCGTTATTTACTTATATTGTACTTTACTTTGCTATTATTGTGTAATGAGAGATGAGGACAAAGATCGGACCGCAAAGATCTTCCTTTTTAATGAAACAAAAACGGCAACAAAATGTACAAATATCACATTAAATAAATTACAGCGATAGCCCATAAAACAAAATGTACTCATATGTAGGCCTATAAACAAATAAATAAATAAATGGACTGTAGCCTATGCCAATATATAAAATAATGGACCAGGCTTCGTTTGTCTGTCTATCGACTTTCTTCTGCTGCGTTTCAGAATGCGGGACAGCACTGCACCAACACACACACACACCCTCTACACACAACAAACAGCGCTATCTGTCTGAGCATAACTAATAATAATTAAAGTTGATGCATAATGAATAATGTGGGATTGCTATTCCTTATTTCATGGGCTATGTGGGATTTTTGGGGTGATGTATTTATAATAATAATGATTAAAAAAGCCCCTGCTGCATTCAAATACTATACTTTGAAACTTTGAAGCTTCAAAGGGTTCGGGTCAGCCTCAATTCATATCAAAACTGTGTAGTTTCTATTAGTATACTACCCAAATTTCAGTCACATGGCTTGGAAGAATTATGCAGCACCATTATAGTCTACTGTAGCACTGTTCCTCTTCCAAAATGGGATGTTCAATGTATAATTGAATGCATTTTTAGCATACGCACTATGTGGATAACACGCTTGTAATTGATAACACCGTCAATCTGAAAGCAACAACACAATTCTTCGGAGAGCCCTGCAATACTCAGTCCTAAATAAACATTGTTTTGTGTTTGTGTGTGGGACAAACGGTGCTTTACCTTGACTCGCTCCTCGAAGGGAACCACAAAAGGGAGCTCTGTGAGGATGGCCAGGTGTCTCTCTTCAGACACAGACAGCTGTGGAGGCTCTAAACCAACTGTGGAAAGAAAGACAGACAGAATTCAACATGTTAGAGCGTTTCCTGATCAGTCATTCTTCTCTCCTTGTGTTTACTTTTATGTTAAAGTTACAATCTCGATGAACTCCGTTTTGTTCCCTTTGGGGGCACCTATGGTGATAAGCGGTAATTGCAGGTATGTTTTTGGATCTCACACCCAGAGATCCAAACAGTGTCGCCTTTTCAAGGAAATGTCGCAACAGACAGTTCATAATACTGAAAATGCGGGGGCTTTCATCAGTGGGCCATAGACTCAATCACCATTGTGTTACCTCATTCAGCGAAAGACAGTGACTTAACATACATTTATTTATTTAAATGAAAATCTTCCAGAGCATTACTTTAACTTTTAACAATCATCTGAGGATTTATTATCGCGCATATTATGAAAAAGACCATAATGTATTTTCATAAACAAAGGTTTTGTTGTACGTGTTTTAGACCTAAAAGACCATAATGTATTTAGGTCTAAAACACGTACAAAGATGATCCCAAAGAATGGCAAATGATCTTTTTCTTCTACGGTGAAGTCAAGTTGAGCAAAAATCAAACTGATTGATTGTAGTAATTTAATAGGAAAATAACATGTTTCTATTGGCAACTGGGCCTTCGTCATAATTAAGTGACATTGACACAGATTATTTTGTCTTCTCCTGCAAAGGGTTCAAAGGTCAGGGTCAACTTCAAGTGGACAGGACTGAATGAATGAAACAGGGATTAACAGCCTTGCTCAGTGAAACTTTATCTGGAGGATACTTCCCAACATCAGGTGTCCTCTGTGTCTAACACTCCTCTAACAGTATCATTACCTTCCTCACTGCTAAGCTCTGTAAGTAAGACCTAGTCCACCGTTTACAGTTCAGCCATTAAAGACATTTCCACCCTACACCCTTTTAATTAACTGTGAGCTGCCCGTCCACCTGCCGGGCTTTATCCATTAAGCTGATGTTTGCTTTGTATTAAACTCGGGGTTTAGACTGTTTAGCCCACACAGAAAAAAAGAAATTGCCACAATAGCTAAACCGCTCTTCACCCTCCTCACTTTGCGTCCACTGCAGCTCAATTATTCTGCTCAATTAGTCAATCTGATCTGCATTTTCCCATCAGGTTTCCATCTTTGAGGAGAAATATGGCCTCGGAGTGGTCAATACGTTGCTCATTCATCAGCCACGGGCCTGTCCATTTAAGGAAATGAGAAAAGGCCAGACAAACACATGGACCAGATGTGGCTGAGTTCATCAGGTACTTTCACACTAATTGAATTTATCCCGTACAGCCTGTGAGTGGGATTAGGCAGATCATACACACATTGTTATCAGCTTGTTTTCACACCATACTTCACAGAAACCTGGGATGAAGCCCTGCCTGCGTCAGTGTCTTTTCCTCTGAGTGCCTAATTGAGTCAATGAGGAGAAAATGTGGTGATATATCTTTGTTAAAACGGGGAAGGCTAATGACTTTTCTCAGCGTTTTTTTTTTCCCGCTGTCCCTGTGAAGTGCTGCGAAAGAAATCTTTACATTATGAGGCTTTTTTCTCAGCTAAAAAAGTACATGATCACTTTTTTAGGGAGAATCATTTTCTAGTCCTACACCGAAGGACAGTTCAATTTGCACTCTTACCCCTTCCCTCCATTTACTATAGAGAGACACTAAGGAGACTCCTGGCTCATATGGGAAATAATATCAATGCACAGCTCCACAGAAAGTGAAAAGCAAACATGGAGAAGGTGACTTTGGACTTGACTTGGAGCAATTAGGATGATTTCCTGGGCTATATATCAAGCTGACACAAGCATTACTGTGTGATTCTAAGGGGGCGTTCACACCAGTCGTGTTTAGTTCGGGTGAACCGAACCCCTTTGGTGCAGTACGTTTGGGTTGGTGTGAAGCTCTCTGGTCCGCACGGACTGCTGTCAAGTGAACGCTGGAGCGGTTCATTCATTCATTTCTGGTGTGAACACGATTCGAACTATTCAAATTATTTCCCGTGGTATCGAAAATCTATATTTTTCAAGGTATAGTATCAAAGTTAGGAATTCCAGTATTGTGACGACACTAATTGGGATACTCAAAGACCCACATTTTCAGAAGTCCATTTAGTTTTCCAGGTAGATAAAATGGGTTTGTAACAACAACAAAAAACAAATTAACAGATTACACTACCATCAAGCGTTGACTGAAGTGGCCCGATGCGGCCCATCCTTCGCGTTCTCCACACGTGTCTCGCAGAGGGGACGTACAACTGGGTGACCTGGAGGGAAAAGAGGGAGGTAATGAAAAAGATGAAACTCCTGCCAGCATCTTTGGTCTACATTTGAGACAACCAAAGCTCTGAATATCCTCCCAGAAAAAAACCCAGAAGCCTTCTTTTAAATAACCCCTAAAAGCTTGTGTTGCTTTAGGACCTGTGCTTACTGTTGTATTATTTATTGCTCTTGCTTGTTAATTCATATTGTTTGTGGTTACTTTAAATGATCTAGATTGTTCTGTCCTGGTTTTAATCTCTCTTTTTTAAAAGGTGCTTTATAGATTGCAAATCATTATTTCTACTTTATTAAGCAGGACAGCTCATCAACAACTACTACAAAGTGGGGTGTGGATGCCTGTCCTGCCTCTCTTCATATTTTCTTCTCTGCTTCAAAAAATTCTAAGGTGCATAAAAGACCTCCTCCCTCCTTTAGAAAAAGCCACTGCGATCAACTTATATCAGGAAGATTCGTGAATGTAGCTCCAGATTATCACGTGATCTATTCACAGACATTTCATTTCAAAATAAGGCTAAAATGTGACATAATATCCCATCCAACAATGAATAAATATAAAATCTAAACAGCTGTGATGACAGTCATGTACCTTATCCGCACGGATGTTGACCTCCTCAGAGAGCCAGTGACCTGATGGACAGAAGGGTCGTCTAATGTCGCGAGCTTTCACCATCTTCACCAAGTTAGTGATGACCTGCATAGTAGATCAAACACACAGACAGGCACACCCATGCACGCATCACATTAACATCTCTAACTCAGGCGATCATATCCCCACGAAATCCCACTTCATTGTAAGATAAAGAAATGTATATTTCAAGTACTTTTCAGAACACAACACTGATGAAGAGTTTTTTTCTGTTCAACAGGATGAGGTGCCTTCGCTTAGAGAAGGAAAAAAAAAGCAATTTGAGAATTCAGCCATTAGTGCGCCATTTATAGGGAGTATAAAAGAAAAACGACCTGTGCCGTCCCTCAATGTCCAGCCCTGTTAATTACTGGCGAGGTCTGCTGCTGACATCAGCCATCAGACAGAGAATGCAAAAGACAAGCATTGGTTCACAGCACTGCAAGCACCAGCATGGCTCTCGACCGGCCTGCAGAAGGCTCAATGATATTTCACTTTGAAGTAATTTGAGTTTGTAACATGCACAGAGCTATTTCAGGTGACCATTAATTAGGGAAGTAACAAGAACCAATACTCCAAAGTCTACAGTACCGCAGTTACCAGGGATCAGGGCTCAAGGCTAACGTCATCCCGTCGTCTTGGTTACCATAGACAATTTTCCTTGATAATGCTATATTGTGAATAACAAATCCATGTTGAAATCGGCAGGAGGAGAGCTAGTTAACGTTAGGTGTTAGCGACAGTCCTGCTTGGCTAAATAATAGAGCGAACAGCTAATGTTATGCATTATGATGTGTTCAAGCTCTATTCAGTAACAATGAGTATTGGGAAAAAGGTAAATTATAACTTTATCATGATGTGTTCAAATGTAATCTTATAAAATTTAGTTTTTGGCGAGAAACTTGAGGCGGGTCATCAAGGATTAATAATAAATTCACAAAAAACAGTACGCAAATGATAATAATGGAGTGTATGTTGAAGTATATGGGATTTATTGTTTCAGTTTTCTTTTTTACCGTGGTATCGAATTGGGTAATCGACAATCGTGGAATTCCACTGGTGTATGTATCGACTACTACATTTCTGGTATTGTGAGATCCCTGCTATAAACGTAGGCTACACCAACAGTCTTCACTCTGAAGTGGTCAGTTTGCTTTTGTCTGAACTTCTATTCACTTGCATGTGCTTTAAAAATTGAACCAAATATTCAGATCTGTGATATAAATCAATGAAAATGCATTCTCTACAAAAAGAAATATTTTTAAAATCTTTATAAACATTAAAAAGCTGAATATCAACTTTTACCAGCAAGATTTTGGTCCATTGCTGGAACTGAAGACCTTAAAGTAGCACGTTTACCGGGCAAACATCTAGGTGTCAGCCTCCTTCGACTGGCTCTGCTGTTGCTATGGCGAGTCACCGTCAGACATCCGCTATATAACCTCATGCATGTCAATGCATGAAGATTCGTTAAGGGAGCTGTTATGTCTGCCATAACAGTTACAGCCAGTCCATTTCCACATAATACCCAGGCTAGATTATTTCAATCGAAATGTTCTTTTCTAAAGCACGTCATTTTCATAGAGCGACAATCAATCTCGGCCAATCACTGCGAGGCAGCGTCCGCAATAATGGCAAGTGCAAAATGCTGTAAAAGGCGCGTGGCGATGGGTTTGGAGCAGGCCTACCCCCTGACTCTGGGAATGAATAAGCATTCCTTAATTAGCCCATCGGGTTAAGTGCAAGCCTTAATGGGCCTTTCCCAAACTCCAGCGTGACATCGTTCTCCAAACATGGCCAAGAAGAAAGTTCCATTAGCAATATTAATACAAGCTTAGTTGATCATTTTCATTCAATTAACTTCTTTCAATTAAATAGATAGCTCGACAATGGAGGTGATAAAAGATGGGGAGGGACGGCTGATGACACGAACCAAACATTAGCGTGTTAGGGGTCAGCAGCGTTAAACCGACTGTAAATCCCACCGTTCAATTTGGAAAATGCATTTCCCCTGCTCCCCACTTCTTTAATGGGTCGTTTTAGCTGACAAGAGGCCTTTGAGCAGATCTTTTATGAAAATTCCCGACGTGCTCTTCACGTATTTGCCACCTTTCACAGAACGCCAGTGTTCACTTTTAAATCCTTCTGTCAAAGACTAACAGCCAAGAACAAAGTCGCTTAATTACCGTTTCCTTGATAGAGAACGGAGCGAAGGAAAGGGGTGAAATGAAAGGCAGATGTGGAATGAGAAAAAGAGCCAAGGAGAATGAAGTTAATGCTGTTTTCTGCCTCATTTCTTCTGGGTAAATAACAAATGGATGACCTCCATGGCAGCGCTCCACCTTGTCTTTGCCTGCTCATGCATACATGCTTGATTTCCACTAACACAGACGAGGCATTAGGTCACTATGCCTCAATGCACAGAGAGGCTACACAAGGATTGTCCTTTGTGTTAATGTGTCACATATCATGATTTATGATCTTAGGTATCAACAGAAAAGAATGAAACAAATCTTGGGATTAGATTATCGTCATAAATTAAAATGACAACACTCTCATGAGGTACAGCGACTGGTAACTTAGTTTTAAACTCAGGTAGTTCTTTTTACCAAAGAGGTCAAATTGTTTAGCATGTTTGTTGCGTGACCGACTGCATGAGACACGTGTGTGTGGCACAATCTCAAATCTGTTTTTTGTAAATGTTACACACATTTTTGGCATTGTATGTAATAAAAAAAAAGCAACATTTTGCCATAAAAACAAGGTCAATGAACCAGAAGGATTGTCTGTGTATCTTACTACTCAAAATGTCCAATGAAAATGTCGACTACTGGCTGAGTACATTAACGGTTTCTTTTTTTTTGGGTGGATTTTTTGGGCGATTGTCATTATATTTCGCTAATTTTATTGGTCTGCTTCCAAAGAACAAGAGTTGCTCATCCGCAGAGAGAGTCAGCGAGGAGAAACAGCATGTAGAGCCGGCATATTGTAACTCGGTGAAATAAGGGTTTGTTTCGACCAAACCAGAGTTGGTGATTGTTGAAAAGACTAACAACAGAGGTTTGGTTGAGTTTTATATTGTTTGTCGAGTTTGAATGAAGTGTGTTTCATGACACATGCACATTTATGCCTCCCGACCCCTCCCACTGCAATCCCCATGATGAATTTAAAGACATAGCAAAGAGAACAGGAGACAACCAAGTTTAAAATGTTGATACACGACTGTTTTTGTCTTTTGATACTACGGCTCTTCTGCCAACAGCACGGAGTCTCTCTACTCTTGCACCGTGCGAAAGCAGTCTCTCCCACGCTGCGACCGAACCACTAACCTTTGTGCAAATGACATCACCAATATGCAAATGAGCGTTTGATGTCATCTGGGGACTTTAAGGGACTTTTTGAGCTAGTGCTAGCTACTTTCATTGGAAAAGAGTGGTCAACACTGCACAGGACACACATCATCCAGGTACCCGGTGACAGACCCGGTTGCATAGTGAAAGCGAGGCTTATAGGGAACCAATCTAAACGCCAACGGTGTCATTATTCTATAGCCATTACATTGTGCAATCAAAATTTAATTCATAATGATAAGTTAAAGCAAAAAAACTTGTCTATTGTCTCTTTAATGTCAAGATTGGATTGACCAAACATCAGTTATTTGACAAATTTGAAAAGAGATATTATGCATATTCAGCTGCAAGGTGCGGGCAACTTTGTACATCTTACCTTGAAGAGCTGAACCCAGCGTTTCTGCTCGGCCTGGATGCGCTGCTGAACCGCAGTGTTCGTCTTGACACCCACGCTGCGGAAGGCGGCCATGTACTCCTCGCGGTGCTCTGTTTTGGTCTCGGGGTAGGCCAGCTTGATGATTCCCAGGCACGCGTCCCTCAGACAGCGAGACAGAGTCACCAGCTCTAATAGCGTGAAGGGCATCATGGAGGACTGCGTCTGACCTGTTGAGAGGGAGAATGTACTTAGTCTTTTACAGATATTGATTTTCACATTTACATGGCGGCAAGACCGGCGTGTGGCTGCTGAAAACAACTGACAATGACGAAATTATTTTTACTAAAATCACCAAATGAGGGAAAGGGGAGATGAGTGTGTCCACAGGATAAACAGCTCCAGTGGCATGTGTGTCCCAATTAGAGGTCGACCGATTGGACATTTTACAAACAAAACAAGGACTGTTGACATTTTTTTGAATGATGAAAAAGTTTACTACCTTCCAATTCATGACCGAAAAACTCGCTGTCATGCACGGAGATGAGCGAGTGGCTGAAGAGAGAGCTGAAGAGATAGAAGAGGGGAATGATGCGGTTGGAGTCATCAAACGACATGGGAGACCCTCGCGAGATCAGCTGTAGCAGCGGCACCATGGAGCTGAGGAAGTAGACGGAAAGGAGGAGGTTAAATATGGAGGAACATGCTGTACGTACACAGAGATACATTTGCCAAAAATCAGCTTTGAATCAGCTCACCCGGTGATCATTTTTGTTGTCATGGAAGTTATCAGGTGCCAGAGATGCCTCAGGAAACGAGCATTGAAAGCTAAACTGTACAGAAGTCTGCAGAGGACAAAGAGAGACACATTAAATGTAAGCATTTATTTTGATTCAACAAGACGACATGAGCTATTTCAATTAGATGACACAATCAGTGTGAAGAACAGTAAAATCACTCCGTCAATCTGTCTGCTATGTTGAGACTGTTAAATCTGCCCTGTTAACCAACCGACCCATAAGGGGGGAAAATAAATGACACTGTTAACCAACATTTCCCTCACAGAACGTTCTTGGCCTTTCTCTCCTCTTTTATACCTTGTGAGGGCCGAGAAGAGATTAAATGAGCCATTAAGCTTTATTTAGGCGAGGCACCTTCCATTAGTAAACTAGTTGCTGGCGAGGGTGCCCAGCTCGGGTCATAAACAGCCCTCTGGCTTCCTGCTGGAGCCCCATTTAACTTAATGGCCAGGGGAGCAAGACAATGGAGAGCGAAGGAGGAGGGGACGCCTGGCCCTCGCCGTGACCCCGCAGCGCCAGCATGCTTCCACACTCACGGTGAATTACATGATAACACCGAGGAGGGCCCACATACCTCGCTATAGTCGCGGCGCACACAACGGGCTGTGGCACCGAGGTGTGAAGCTGCTCTTTGTTCAAGTGTGTGTGCTCCTAAATTGCATGGCTTTTCACACAGAGGGTAAGTACAGGTGACGATAATGTGGTAAGTAAGCTAAAAGGCTAAATAAAGTGCCCCTGCATATAATAGGCCCTTGTTTGAGAGTGACAATGCTGACACCTATAAGGATGCTTGCCTTTAACAGGGCAGTATGGTGTATTCTCAGTAGAGGAGAGGAGTAAAGGTCAGTGGAAAAAAAGAGACAAAAAGAAAGTAGAACGCCAGAAAAAGGGAAATATGCGCTGAATATGCTGATCTCAATGTCAACGCTCAAATTCCCATTCCGCCATTCAATCTACCAAAACCCATTCAAAACTCCCCAAATGGAAATGAGCATTAGGAGCAGGTTGTCAGACGACCCTCAATCCGGCTTGAAAAATGGTTTGTGCCGAGCACACGCCATCTGTCAGTACTACAAGGCTCAGGAGAGAAGCGGGGAGTAGTGCTGTGGGCTCATAACAAGTGATGCGGGTGTTTGATTGAAATGGGAAACAAAGCACTAAATGCCAGCTGACATGCTGATTTACGGCCCGAGAGAACCCAAACCCCCATTTCAATCATGGAATGAACCACTAATAAACAAAGTCAAGACATCAAAAGGGGTTGCATGTGTGTGTGTGTGTGTGTGTGTGTGTGTGTGTGTATACAGCTTGATGAATCGCGGCCCGATCATTTCATTTTACAGTAATGAAAGAATCTCTGTTCAGCAGAAAAAAATAACAGCCGTGCTCGAGTCGGATTTGATACCATAAACAGGCGAGATTCCACCTAAAATGCAAATTTGTTTTCTGTATTAACATGATCAACATCATTATCTCACGACAACACAAAAATCACAGCAAGCGCTCAAAAGTAAATGAAGGAGCAAAGCTCATCTGTGCTCACTTTCATCAGAGCGAGCCCCGTTAGCAACAGAGCGCTACATTGGGGTGAAACCAAACTATCAAAGTGAAATTACACCAAATATCCAACGCTAAACAATTAAAGTGAAATTACACCGAACCCACTTGAACAAACGTGGGCTAAGAACAACTAGCAAACCAATCAAAAATCAATTTTGGTCCCGAATCATTGCACAGCTTTTAAGTTGTCCTCTAAAAATATTATTTCATGAGACATTTTACATATTTATTAAAAAGGCAGTGTGCCGGGCCGGCTGGACGACTGGCCAGCCTCTCCTTTTTTTTTGCTGTAAGAGCAGTAAATCAAGGCAGGGATGCAATTTGCTCCCCTTAGCCTCTTGTAAAGCTATCCCGTCCACTCCTGCAGTGATTAATCTTTCTCAGTGAGCTAATTATTTTGTACAGATATCCAATAATGATGGAAGACGAAGGGCAGGATTTATGGTAAAAGCGAAGAGAAGGAGGAAGCCGTAAAAAATTAAGGGTAATGGGGGATATACAGTGAAATTCCTCTAAATTCTGCTCAACCATTTGTAAGCAATACTTCAAAATAACTCGTTGACCATTGGACTTGTGCTGCTTTTTTATTACTGAGGAAGCAAATTTATGTTTATCCTTTTAGTTTTGGGTATGATATGGATTCAAAAGAAGTAAGATAGCGTTGCAAACGTGAACTAATCGATTAGTTGTTCAACAAAAAAATAATTGCCAACTATTTTGATAATCAATTAATCGTTTAAGTAATTTTTCATGCAAAAATGGCAGAAAATGTTGTTTTTTAAGCCTCTCAAATATGGAGATTTATTTGTTTTATATTATTTTAAACTAAATATCTTTGGGGTTTGGACAAAACAAGACATTTAAAGACATCACCTTGGACTTTGAGAAACTGGGATGGACATTTTTCACTATCTTCTGACATTTTATAGACCAAACGATTTATCGATTAATCTAGAAAATAATCGGCAGATTAACAGATAATGAAAATTATCGTTCGTTGCAGCCCTTCGTGATATGAATCTGTATACATCAACATCCCCACCCACACATTTAAATCAACTGGTAGCAACTGGCTCCACTAATAATTAACTAGAGCAGGTTGGACTAATCGATTAGTTGATCGACAGGAAAATAATCACCAACAATTTTGATAATCGATTAATCGTTAAAGTAATTTGTCATGCAAAAAATGGCAGAAAATGCCGTTTTCAGCCTCTCAAATATGGAGATGTCCTGCTTTTCTCTGTTTTACGTCATATTAAACTGAATACCTTCGGGTTTAGGACAAAACAAGACATTGTTTGACATTTTTCACTATTTTCTGACATTTTATAGACCACACGATTTATTGATTAATCTAGACAATAATAGATAATGAAAATAACCGTTAGTTGCAGCCCTACGTGATATGAATCTATATACATCAACATCCCCACCCACACGTTTAAATCAACTGGCAGCAACCAGCTCCACTAATAATTAACTAGAGCAGGTTGACCATCCACGAAGCTCAGTCTGGATCACCTCCCGTCAGTCAATGCACCATCCTCCCCCCCACACATCACCTCTGACATCCTGGCCCTAATGTAATCAACCTGAGAAGGGGTAATTGCCCTCAACCAGAGCTGACAGCTTCCCTGACATCCCTGCTTCCTTTGCCGGTTGTAAATGCCAGCGGGTGCGGACCACTGATAACTGCCTGCCTCACTTCACCGTTATTTACATTACTGCTTACAGCGCGGAAACACATAAAGACACAGTTTTCCTCTCAATCAGATGGGCGTGTAAACAAGCTCTCTGAACGCAAGGCTGACGAGTACGCAAGACGTGTAAAATGTTATGATATGAAATAAAAAAGGCTTTAAATTCGCTTAGATGTTATGTTTTGATTCAGAAACACCTGCTTCACTGTGCGGTGCACCTTGGTTACAGTTAGAGCTGCAACGATTAATTGTATAGTTGTCAACTAATAAATTAATCGCCAACTATTTTGATAATCGAGTCATCGGTTTGAGTCAAGAAAAAAGTAAAAATTCTCTCATTCCAACTTCTTAAATGTGAATATTTTCTGGTCTCTTTCTTCCTCTATGAGAGTAAACTGAATATCTTTGAGTTGTGGACAAAACAAGACATTTGAGGACGTCATCTTGAGCTTTGGGAATCAATGATCAACATTTTTGATCTAAACTAATCGAGAAAATAATCAACAGATGAATCGACAATGAAAATAGTCATTAGTTGCAGCCCTAGTTACAGTTACTATATTTAAAATACCAAATGTAATTTATTGAAATTAAAGAAGAATGCCAACAATCTCTGCTATTTTTGATGAACATACATTATAAAGTTTTCTTGTCATTTACATGATAAAGCAATAATGACATGATATTTTTACCTGACTTTTGGCACCATGAGGCGATGCTGAACCATGAGCGTGTGACAGATGGATGCCATCATGGTGAAAACCTCCTCGCTGGCCGAATCCCTCCAGACCAGGTTCAGCAGGGCGTTGGTCTGATGCTTCGTGTCCAGCTTGTGAACGCACTCCTCTGTGATCAGCTGCACAGAGATTCTGGTGTCGTCCTGATAAGAGAAGGAAAAGACATGAGGGTTGGAAGACTGGAAAAAAACAAGAATAATTTTTCTATGCTGCACCAACACATTAATAAGTATTTGTGACAGAGTAAAAAAAATTAATAAAAAATAGGGATTTGGTTAATTAATTTTTATTTGCAATTTACATGAACTGATTCTAATGGTCAAAACCATCAGTCTTATTTTAGATTCAAATTCATTCAGCTTTGTCCCACTATTTTATTAAAAATGTGACAATTTCAATTGTCCAATTGGATATCTTCGATCAGCCCCCACAATCGAATGCTTCAAATCCTTATGATTTGGCTCCTTATAATCTGCCCTTAATGCTAAGGAAAACCCTGCTGTTTATTCTGGCATCATGTTGGCGGTGACATTCTTATGTAAACAACCTGGATGTAAACACGACGGGCAATATCGAGGTCAAAATGATCAAAGTCATGTCCATATATAAAACGATAAATTGATAACGTAATTATCGTGACAGGCCTGACTATCATTTTTTTTTAGGCTTGTGCATATTCTGGCCAACACCTGACCCAGACCGGATCGGATCAGTGCATCCCTTGATTTATCAACAAAACTAATATTGCTTCTAATCTTGGTCATTCATTATCATTTTGTGCGTACATATATTGTCCATGTGTATGTATCATACCTGCTTGGTTGTTGGATGAATGCCAGTGTCATCGTCGTCCTCCGAGTCGCTGGTAACTTCCGGCCGGCTGCTGCTCTCTGACACGGGCAGCAGCGGCAGCAGCGTCTGCAGAGCCCGGAGGTACAGCAGGAGACCCTCCTCTGATAGAGAGCCTGCCAACACATACCCATCACCATTACTGTTCATCATATGTTCATCTCTATAAATCAGAGTTTATACTTCACATATATATAGTGTTGGCCTGTATGCACACATATAAACTGTACCACCCACCTAAGCAGTTCTCCCCTGCAGAGAGGACAAAGTAAAACACCCACGGCGCCCGGCTCTGTGCTGCTGAGGAGGAGCCGATGGTGGCCCGGAGGGAGCTCAGAAAGGCTTCGAATGGGAACAAGAGACGGACGTCCGACAGCGCCGGGATAAAGAAGTGAAAGATCTGCTCGGTGAACGGTGCAGAGATGAACTCCTCAGTAAAGGCTGCAAATACAAACTGCCTGTAAGACGACACACAAACAGACGTTAGACAAGTTTAATCAAAATACTGTGTGTTCATACATAAATGAGCTGAGGCAGGGTAGGGTGTTCTAACATCACCCCGCTCTTTCTGCTGCTCCAATATTGTGTCTCCAAACAGAGCTGCTTTGTGTGGCCCAGTCACACACATCTGGTGGGCCGAGTCAGATAATTAGCTGTTAGAGTCAGTGTGTACACAAGTTTCTCTCACTCCCGCCTTGCTTTTCTTCAAAGAAGAAAAGAAGTCGCCTGTCGTTTGTTATTAAGAATGTCTGAAACTGAGGGCAAACAGCCTGATATTCTGCACTCTGGCGAGCGAGCGAGTCTGGGGGCCTTTTATGGCACGTTGTAAATTGGTCTCTGAAGCAATTACTGCTTCACCGCTGACTAGAGGGGACAAGAAACTGCTGTAGTTTGTCTGATCAGTTTAATGGATGATTTTTAAAGAATTCCCAAGGGACAAAGACTTTCCTTTCCTGCTATCACGCCGTTGTCTTTTCTCTGTACTCTAAAAGCAGCAATTTGGGAGGTCTGTAAACATCGCTGAATGTAAGTGTATCAGTAAATTCTTATCATCCCATTAGAGTGGAAACCGCTTATAGTGATCACTTCTGTCCAGGTCGAATTGATCACTATAAGCGGATGATTATATAACCAAATTTTTGTTGTTGTTATATTTCTCATACAGATTACCAACTAATTGACAATTATATATTTATTACATGAATACAAAGTAATGAAATGAACCTCTTCGCTATTTACTGGCTCGCTACCAATTCTTCTGCCTTTCCCTCATCAAGAGTGAGGCATTTCCGTTTTTGGCTGGATCTGATAATGAAAATGACTTTCTTTTTCCTCTAACGATTTCAATGTGCACGCAGCATCAGCCTCAGGTATCCAGCCTGAAAGCAGACAGTCCGTGAGGGAAAGTATCACTGGAGTAAAGTAAAAAACTTAGTTAGTCTAACGTAGATTTAAAATGTTTTTCCATATGTTGTAATGTATGAAAAGACCCAAAATGAACACTGTAAGCGGACTACTTGATTGCTATAAGCAAACTATTTAAACAGCATTTGTATAGGAATGATTCTGTCCCAAGCTTTTTGATCCATATAAGCGGTTTCCACTGTAACCGTGATCACTAAAATCGGTTTCCACTGTATGAGATATTCCATTAATTGTCAATGGGGGAAATTTGTTTTTCAGCCTCCTAACTTCGACCTAAGAGGGTCACACAAGGTCAGGAGTGCAGCACTGCACAAGGAACTAACCAAAAGAATGTTGCTCATGGACACTTCAGCATTAGGGGGAAAATCTGTCACAGTATTTGCTGCTACTTCTGTTCATGTTTAATTCAATTTTAACAGCATTTTTCTGGAGCAACAGCTCTTTGTGTTTTTTGTGTAGGACACTGTGACCCTTCACAGCTGCAAATTACCTCTAAAGAACTGCCATATAGCAGTAACATTTGTTTTTTTGGTGGAGAGCCATAAGTAAGGGTGACCCATGAATGAATACATTTCCCAGCTTGTCATATTTCTTTTAAAATACATAATTATTGTGGCTGGTAAAATTAAATAAGGCTTGTACATTTTGGCGTTGAATTTTGCACACTGCCAAGCAGAAAGCTCCTGCCACTGTCTGTGCAAACACCCTGATCTAACAGCTACTTCAGTCTGGTTGCTGTACCTTGCGCCTGTTGTGCAGGAGGAGTAGGTAAAGTGCAGAGGTTTGAGGATGTGCTCCAACAGTGTGCTTGCCATGGGGATAGAGGGAGCGTCACTGTACTCCAGACTAGAGGGGAGCCTGTGATTCACAAGAATATACAGCGACCGGTAGTATCCTGAAGAGAAAACAAATTAAGATTCAAAAAGTATGTCCATTTTATGAAACATCTACTAATATAATTACACACATTAACATAAGAAGCAGTAAATGTTTCTGTTTGCAGTAACGAGTGTAGGATTGGTGTAAGAATTAAAGGAAGTCAACACTCAGCCATTTGAGCTTTTCTACGTGTTACAGCAAATGTAATTTAAAAACAGCATCAGATAAAGTCTTATATATAATGAGAAACTAAAAGGGGCAGAAGCAGCGATAACCTGCAACCTTATTTACATGTTATCTGTAAAAGTAGGGCTAGCCAGTTTGCATAGTTAATTAGGCTTCAAGACGTCTGACTGCGGTTGACATAGTGCCGAAATTAAACAAGGTGCTTTGTGTTGACGAGTATGAATAATTTCAAAACAGTCCTCTTGAAATGAGTCATTGACCTGTGCACAGCACTGTATATACTCAAGTGGCAGTCAGAGCAGGAACTGCCCATGTGCAGATAAAAGTAGTCAAACACACTTCAGACCAATTGATATTGACACACATTTACCATCTCTATACAAGCCTCAATGTTTGACAATTAGGCCTTAAAAGGTGTATTTGTGTCTGTGCTGCAGTGCACGCTGAAATTAGGTCACTGTGTTTTTGAATCCTCCACAAAACTGACAGCAGACACAACAATAAATTATGCATATCATCAATCATGACAATAATGTCAATGCTGATTTTATTTGACTTACCTGTCTGTACCATATAGTGCAAAATCTGCTCGAGTAATGAAGCTACATAGTTAGCATCTGGAATAACAGGAAGATAGGTTTTCTCTGAAGAAAAGATTTCTAGCATCCGCATGGGAACTGTCACATTTAAACTGTCATCCCTGCAGTTCTGTAGGAGTCTGGGGAGGCAAAAAGAGGGACAAGTGAGATGGTAACAACTGCAGCTTTCTTCAGTATCACGTGTTTATGCATCCAGGAGCTAAAAATATGAATCCATTATTAATTTTTTTTTTTAAGTACTGTACCTGCAGCAGAAGCCTAAGATCCTCTTGATCTGAAACAAACATGTCTGTCGCTGTGGGCCAACCAACAGCTTCACAAACTGACTGTTGTGTTTCACCAGGTTCTGGCACAGCCATATCTTTATGAACACACAAACGGAAACAGTTTGTAAGATGTACATTAGACCTCTGGCTGTAATAGCATCTGTGAAACAATCAAGAATCAAAGATATATCACATTCTCACCAATCTATGTGCATCCACACTCTGTCTGTAGAAAAATATGAGTTGTCTCGATAAGAGGCAGAGACTGGGACCATCCAAGACATGCTGAGCTCCCGCTCCCTGCGTCTGGCCGACGCACTCGTCAAACCTGGTCCTCTGGATGGCATACTGGAAGAAATAGTTCAAAGGTCACATATTGCAAATGCTTTGTTTGCACAGACTTGTTTGAATAATATCACAAACACTACACATTTGCAGTAACGTTAACTGTGTGTAAACAACTTCCCTGGTTGAGCTAGTAGGCCAGAGTTCATATTTTCAATTTTTCAACAGGTAAGAAAAAAGTATCATGTCTTAAAAGATATCACACACCAAAATGTTTTGTGAATAAGCAGAAAAAAGGATCATCTCTAGCTGTGATTATGGAACATGAAACATGACAAAGTCTGGCTCCAATATCTATCCATCAAAGCAAGACAGTAATCGGTCATTCAGACATGTTGTCACGTATCTGCTTTGGTAAGATTACTGTTTTTGTCAATGGAGTCTTGTGGCTTTGAAGAGAGCATAGATAATGGCTTCAGCTTCCCCTCCGTAAAGGGCTGTCTGACGGCAAAGTAAAGCTATGACAATATTAAAAATATAAGGTACACTTAAAGCAGTACATTGCTTTGCTCCCATGCAGTAACTCCTGTCTGTTTCTCCAAGCTTGAGGCGTGCCGACCATCATCTACTGTAGATAATACACTGACTATGGATAAGTACCTCACACAACCCCACTTCAAAAAAATCCGAACTATCCCTTTAACTTGGTTTGCTGACATATCTCACTTTTCAACGTATCCACTCTTTACAACTACATATTCTCTAATATGAAAGAGCACAACAGGGAGAAGCACAACATAAGTATATTACCACCAAGTGAAAAACAATAAGAAACTTTTTTTTGCCAATGACAGACATATTAACTAGTCCCACACATTCGGCAAACCCTTACTGTCAAGCAAACTGTATTCGTAGCAGCAAAACTGAAAAAACAACAACCACACAGCAAGTATTTGTTTATAATCAGACTTCCTGATTTGATGTTTGAGCACCCTGTGCCAAAATCACAGATGTGCATTCAAACAGAGGTCCAATTCAGATTTCTCAAGCTAGACACACTAAACCACTGACTCCACTGCAGGCTAAGTCACCAAAAATACACCAAAAACAGCTTCTACACGAACACGAGACAGGCAGCACCATTCATAAGCCACCTGCATGTTAAGGGGTTTCATGTGTGAGTGCTGACACCCAATGTCATGGGAAGTTATCAAGTGGTCACATCTCATAGATGTTACGTCAAATCAGGACTAAAATACTCAGTGTTTATCAGGGAACTCCCTTATGTTAGATACTTACACTGACAAATGCGTACAGATTGGGGTTTTCCTTGTTCCAACATTTACTCTATTTCAAAAGTTGTTGTTTGACTCCACAACAGCTCAATAATACAGCTAAACATTCTGATGCAGAACTGAAAATTGGATTCTGAAGGTAATATATGAAGTCTCACAAACAGGTCTGTATAGTGCTTGCAGACTTACCTGTCGTTTCAAGTCCTGGTAGCCACGTATGTAGGACTGAATGATAATGGCATTCTTGAGTCGTTTTCTTTCATCCTAAGTCATAAAAGAACACACATTAGATGTTTGACCATGAAACCAAAACAGGCTAATACCATACGATCTTGAAACTTAAATATTAGTCTTTTGGGCTCCATGCATTGAAACTTAAATTGATAGTGTTAAGTGGTATTGTAAAACTGAATTCTTTGTGTAGAAACAAACTATATCAATGGATCCTTTAAATAAACACACAAAACTGCTCCAAAAATCCAGAATTGCTCCTGAAGGCTGTGCCACCAGTGTGTGAATAAGTATTTAGATTAGATCCTGATGGGCAGGTTGGCACCTTTTATAGCAGCCTTTGCCATCAGTGTATGAATGTGTGTGTGTGTGAACGGGTGAATGCTGACGTGTAGTGTAAAGCGCTCTGAGTGGTCGGAAGACTAGAAAAGTGCTATATAAAATGCAAGCCCATTTACCATTTACCAAAACAAACACAAGCATTAACTGTTGTGAGCAGCTTGCTTGTCAACAAAGCACAAACTTGGTTACCTCTCTTTTTCTTCTTTCTTCTTGAGTGCGGTGCAGCAGAGAGGCTTTCTCCTCCTGAAAAACAACACAGGTGAACCTGAAAACACTTCAAACGATAGCAGGCTTTCAATGCTTCCCTGCAAAAAAATCAAATGACACTTACCTTTTTACTGGCTCCACCAAGTGACACCTTGGGTCTTGTCTTGAAATCTCCCTCAAAGCTAAACATTGTTAGATCTTTTTCCCATTGACTGATTCAGAGGGTTGCCACGAATTTCTGAAAGAGAAAGTGAAAGGGAAAGTAATTATCTATTACGTAATAGTAGAGGAGCAAACACTGAACACTGCACAACACACACCCCCACAACAACCTGTTCTCCCTCCTGCCCTCTGGTAGAAGATAAAGGACCCCCAGGAGTCTCACCAGCAGACTGAGGAACAGTTTTTTCCCCCAGACCATCAGACTTTTAAATAGATAATTCATACGACACCTTCTCACACAAAAATATATCTTATACTGTATATACTGTATTTATCTCATACTGTATATACTGTATATGTTCTTAATATGCCTGTATGTGTTCTTAATATGCCCTTGTACAAAGTATTTCCTTTTATAATTGTAATATAACTTATTATTTTAATGGAGCTTCCCAGCAAAAAGCATTTCACACGATTGCGTGACAACAAACATCTTGAATCTTGAAACTTGAAAACAAAAATGACTTGACTACTGGTGATTTGGCTCCTATTTAAAAGCAATTAACTTCAGCTAATCGATTCTTCAACCACATCAGAGCAAATACCAGCATTTACTGTTTGTAATTGATCTATATGACCAAATAAAACAGTCATGAAAGGGACACTTTTGACTGAAACTAACTCCAGGTAGTGATTGGACTGACAGCTTCAGTTTGGTTGCAACAATAGTTAGCTAATGTAAATGATCTTCATATGCTCTTTGTACAAAGTATTTCTTATATATGTTCATTCATACTTCCTGATATGTTCTTAATATGCCCTTGTACAAAGTATTTCCTTTTATAATTGTAATATAACTTATTATACACATCTTGAATCTTGAAACAAGTGAGGAAATTAAACAAAAATCGTGATTTGGCTCCAATTTAAAAGCAATTAACTTCAGCTAATCGATTCTTCAACCACATCAGAGCAAATACCTGCATTTACTGTTTCTAATTTATCTATATAACCACATAAAACAGTCATGAAAGGGACACTTTTGACTGAAACTAACTCCAGGTAGTGATTGGACTGACAGCTTCATTTTGGTTGCAACGATAGTTTGCTAATGTATATGATCTTAATATGCCCTTTGTACAAAGTATTTCTTATATATGTTCATTCATACTTCCTGATATGTTCTTAATATGCCCTTGTACAAAGTATTTCCTTTTATAATTGTAATATAACTTATTATTTTTAATGGAGCTTCCCAGCAAAAAGCATTTCACACGATTGCGTGACAACAAACATCTTGAATCTTGAAACTTGAAAACAAAAATGACTTGACTACTGGTGATTTGGCTCCAATTTAAAAGCAATTGACTTCACCGAATCTAATTCTTCAACCACATCAGAGCAAATACCTGCATTTACTGTTTGTAATTGACCTATATGACCAAATAAAACAGTCCTGAAAGGGACACTTTTGACTGAAACTAACTCCAGGTAGTGATTGGACTGACAGCTTCAGTTTGGTTGCAACAATAGTTAGCTAATGTATATGATCTTAATATGACCTTTGTACAAAGTATTTCTTATATATGTTCATTCATACTTCCTGATATGTATATGTTCTTAAATGTACAAAGTATTTCCTTTTATAATTGTAATATAACTTATTATACACATCTTGAATCTTGAAACAAGTGAGGAAATTAAACAAAAATCGTGATTTGGCTCCAATTTAAAAGCAATTAACTTCAGCTAATCGATTCTTCAACCACATCAGAGCAAATACCTGCATTTACTGTTTCTAATTCATCTATATGACCAGATAAAACAGTCATGAAAGGTACATGAGGGACACTTTTGAGTGAAACTAACTCCAGGTAGTGATTGGACTGACAGCTTCAACAATAGTTAGCTAGCCGGTTAACTCAGCTAGCTAATGACTCAGCAGCTGTCAGGAGATAAAAACTACCGTCTACACTATCTGACACCACGCAGCGACGCTCACACCACCTAACAACACATGTATTGATGATATGTCAAAGTACTGGACTCATATATTTGTGAGAAACATGAGTTTGTTGACGTTAGCACTAGCAGCTAAGAGAGGCTAACTTTACGGAGGGAGGGTGTATTAATATCCGTTATTTCCTCTTTGACATCGCTCATTTTACAGGTTATTCATGTGAGAATCAACGCTAGGAATCGTTTACCTTTGACTTTAGAGTTAAGGAGTGAAAACAGGCACAATAACTGTGAGAAAAGCAGTTAATCCAAACGTCAAGTCTTCTTTTTCCTCCTCCTCTCTCTAGAAATCAACACAGGGAACAGCGAACTCCACTGTTTCCGGTTCCGGTAGATGTCAGAGAGAGCTGATTGGACGAAATTCCTGTCAGTAATATCCGGAGCGGCTTAGACCCGCCCCTCTCACCTAGATGCATAGAGAAGGTTCTGTGACCTGCAGCCCAATGAGAAACTCCACATTAAATTATTGGTTTAATAATATATGTTATTGTATTTGCACTGTATGCATTATCACATACATGCTTGTTTTGTTTTTTTAACAATATTTTTTATTGCATTTTACATATAAACATATATATATATACACATACAGACAGACTAACAATATTAATAATTAAATTAAACAATGAAATATTTAATTTCCACAGTAATCAAAGAAATAGAGACATGACATTTCATGTATTTCACATATCTAACAAAGAAAACAAATAAAATAAAAGATAAGACAAAATAAATAAATACCTCAAAGAAAAACACACAACAATTTCAACAACAGCACTCACAGCAGTTTCAATTTGACTGTGCCCCTTGACGTCCAAGAAACTCCAACAAAGGTTTCCACACTTTTTCAGATTCTGCAGCTTTTCCTCTGGTTATGTATGTAAGTCTCTCCAGCACAGCACAAGATGCCATCTCCCTCACCCATACATGTATCGAAGGTAAATCCATTTTTTCTCCAAGACAAAGCTATCATTCTCCTGTCCTGCAGGAGTCCAATGTCAATTAGAATTAACTGTTTTGAGGTGACGATAACATAGATGCTTGTTGGTGTATTGTGTTAATACAGGTTATTTTTCCAGCACTACATAATACACTTTTGCTGTTCAAAGCTAGTTTGTATGCATCTCCTTGAAGTTGAAAGGTTATAGACAAAGCTATAGAAAATTAATGGATGGATTATTTATTAGTGAACTTGAAAAATTATATTCCGGGGTGCAAGCCAGCATATTTGATGGGAGGTACCCACTTCTTTACCCCTGTGACACAATCATCTTTTAATGACACAATAAATTGTTTCATAGGACCCACGTTACACAGCTGAATAACCAGTAAATAAATAAAATAAAAGGAAGTTAAATAATGTTTACTGCAGACACTCACCACTAGGGCTGTTCTAAAGCTTTCAGACATACAATAACACATGGAGTTTGCTCAAATGTCATGGAACTGTTCAAATTTCCACTTTTCTGAGGACTTCAATGACTTCTCGTATATATTGGCCAACCAACATTTACTTAAATGTATTTTTAAATGTTTTATTAAACTAATAGCCAACATGGACGAGGAGAATTTAAAGTGCTCAGAAAAATCCCCACATGCTTACCATCCCTTGATGTGTGGAGAAAGTTGAATTCAAATCACTGAATGAGAGTTTTGCTGTTGCGTACGCAGAATAGTTGCAATATTTATCCCCATGAGGTGACCATGGGGACATTTTCTTCATTATTAGTGCAGCTTTACTTTTTGAAATGCAGATAACTAAACCAGTCAAATACAGCACAGACAACAACGGCCTTCCAGTCTGAGACAAAAAACTAAATTCTGTCCACAAACCCATGTGTAGACTTAATTGCAAGTGATGATTTGAGGTGATCCCAACTCTGGCTTATAGGTTTAAATTGAATTTGAATTTATTGCTGTTTACTACTGCTTTTCTTCTATGTTATGTGGTTCATATGAGTTTTAGCATTTCTTTAATGCACTAGACTTGTTATTTTATTTAACTAATGTGTGTGGATGTGTTCATCATGTCACAGTTCTTAATTACGTGGTGTACCACAAGGTTCATTACTTGGACCACTTACAGTCCCTCCCTACATAACTAGACGGGATGACATCTCCTGCCAACGTTACGCTGAGCACACACAGTTTTCTTAAACTGAAAAAGTTGGACTCCTATGAATATAGCTTACGATTACAATGCCCTCTTTAAGATTTAAAACAGCTCTGGTATGTATGTTGGGGTTGCTGAACTGTAGAGCTTTTAGTTGTTTAACTTTCTCTTTTATCTTCTTGTTAGAATTGATTTTAGCTGTTGTTATCTTTCTGAACTTTTGACCCCATATGGGTGGGAACACAGCTGGAGGTCTTGAAAGGATCTGGCTGAGTCAGTATCATTACTATAAGAATGTTTTTTTTATGTTTGTGCATAATGGAAATTAACATTATTATGTTATAATATGATGGCGTCACTGGTGTGATGATTTATTATTGTTTAATTATTTATTTATTTATTGATGATCTGCCTTTTTTATTTTCTCTATCTTGATTTTGAATCATGCACGTTTGTTCTGAAAAGTATTAACATATAAAAGATGATAATAAGTATACATGTATGATGATTATCATTAACATTATTGGTAGAAACTGTTTCTATTTGTATTTCTGTACGTACCTGTCAGAAAGCCTATTTTTTTAATGTTAACCCCTCCTGCATTTAAATGGGATGGACTAAATATTAGAAAGAAAACAACACTGTCCAACACAACACCACCACTGTAAATAAATACCTCTCTGACAAGGTCAACAAAATGTGAAAATGATAAGCTTTACTTCACTACACTTATTTGTGCCCCAAAGTGAACAAGTGTTACTTGACCATGTTGGTGCATTAGCTTTTGTAGAATCAAAAAATAAGCCTAATAATGTCTGTAAAGCTGCATTCACAGTGAGATTTTTATTAAAATAGTACAAGCTGCAGAAAAGTCAAAGATCCCAAAAAATGTGGATATAATGATCAAGTCAACTAGGAACGTCCACCTAAAAGAAAAGTGCATTTTTTAAAATGTATTATGTATATTACTGCTATTTATTACTGATTTATTTACTCATTGTGCATGTTTTTTGTTTTTTTTTAGTTTTCATACACTAATACAATAATTTGCTTTATATATTTGACTTGATACTTATTTAGATTTTGTAGCCATGTATAAGTATTTATTATTATTATTATTATTATTGCACTTTTTTCAACAAACTGATGACTTATATCATCTGTCTTTTTATTGGCTGAACGAATAAAGGCTTTAAAAGCACGAGCATGGAGACAGAGGCAAATGGTTTGATCAATACGATGTGATTGGGCCTCGCTGGGCTATATATAATACTGTAGGCTCACCATGTTGAATACTGTCTCCATTCAGAGTGTATCGATAACACGTCTGAGACAAATTAACCAGCAATATCGAATTTCATAAAGACTTTGAGATCCAGATGTTTCTTTGCTGTAATTATCTCATATTGATATTAAAGGTTTTTTTTCTGACAGAAATTAAGCAGCCAAAAAAAAGAAGATTATGAGCCACAAAATGTTTTTAAAAGACACATTTCATGGAGGCTGTGCCAAATTTATCCCACCGTATTTATGACATTAAAAGAGACAGGTCTCTTCAAATTGCCTTTTCATAATGAACACATTTACCGAAGGTAATTAATATATAAACTATCCCGATTTGTCACTTTGATTTGTATTTTAGTTAATTGTGAAAGTAATTACAGAGCAAATTAACAGCTTTCAGGAAAGAGCAGGGTTTTAGGGTCTGGTTCCATCTTGGGTGCCTTATTAATTTTCTCTCCCCTAGATGTGATGAAAAGGAGCGATAAATCTCAGTGATCGGTGAAGGGCCAATACTAAATGGCTCCATATTTCACTTCTGCTTTAATAGAAATATTCATGCGGGTCCCTTAATGAAATTAAACCTGCGATGGAGACGAGGAAGCAGCGAGAGTCCAGCTCTTATAATAATAATCATCATCATACAGGAGGCTGATAAAATGCCTTTAATTGATGAGAGAAATACAAAATAAGACTTCCATTTTGGCGAATCATTTCGGCTAAATGTCCAGAGGTGAAGATGTTTATTAAGCTCTTCACAATATCATAATCATTTTAATATCCTGCCATCTCTCATGGCTCAAAGTGTGTCCAAATTTTTTTTTTTTATCATTATAATTTAGAAAGGTCAAATAAAAATATCCAGATATATATTTCTGTGGGACACAGCTGGAGGTCTTGGAAGGATCTGGCTGAGTCAGTATCATTACTATAAGAATGTTTTTTTTATGTTTTTGCAAAATGGATATGAACATTATTATGTTATAATATGATGACGTCACTGGTGTGATGATTTATTATTGTTTATTTATTTATTGATTGATGATCTGCCTTTTTTATGTTTCTCTCTTCTGTTAAAAAAAAGCTAATTTCAGGAACATTTAGAAGTGAAAGAATTGGAGCATGTAATAACTTGGGGACTATATCAACAGCTTTTGTACTATTTCATCATATCATTATAATTTTAATATCCTGCCACCTCTCATGGCTTTCTGTGTGTTCAATTTTTTTTTTTTTATCATTATAATTTAGAAAGGTGAAATAAAAATATCCAGAAATATGTTTCTGTTAAAAAAGCTTATTTCACAGCTAAAGACCCAACAACCATGTTGGAGGCTCTGTGGCAATCTGGATGCCAACCATACCCATGTTTTCTGGAGATGCACTAAACTAAAGCCTTTCTGGAATAATGTAAATGTAATGACATTATGGGATATGCTATTCCAAACAATTGTGCTGTAATGTACCTAGGGAACATTGAAGAGGTTGTGCATAGAGCAGAGAGACTTTTGTTATTATATTGTTTAACTTGCACCAACAAAACCAAAGCAAATTCCTAGTGTACCTCTTAACACCTGGCAATAAACACGCATCTGATTCTGATTCTAATTCTAATTCTAATTCTGATTCTGATTCTGATTCTGATTCTGATTCTGATTTGTAGAAGTGCAAGAACTGGAGCATGTAATCATTTGGGGACTATATCAACAGCATTTCTCCCACATAAATAAGTTTTAGTGGCAAAAAGCATATTAGTGACTCTCTGTCTCCTTTCTCTTCTCTTTCTATTTTTTTCTCTCCATGTTTCCATGCAGGCCCACATCCCACCCCACATCAATCTCCCAGTTATCATTCTGTAATTGGTCATGATCATCAAGGTCCACAATTAAATGGCGATCCTTTACTGGAAAACTACCCGGTGACTTGTTGATTTCCCCCGAGCAAATAAACGTCCCCGGAGTGCGGTTAGCTGATGAATTGACAAAAACTAATCAGCTTTATTGGTAGACAGGTTAAGGGCAACTGGGTGTCAATAATTCTCATTTTGACCTCCTCTTCCATTAACTTTAAGTGGCTTATTAGACCGAAGTCACCCAGAGCCACGGGCCTATTATCTTCATCTCTCCTCATCACACTTCAGGGCTTTCAATTACTACAGGGTTTCTGCTGCTCGTTGCTCCAGGACAGGATTGGGCCTGAATCTGACTTTTTTTTTTTTTTTTGCTCAAAGTCTTTTTATTGGTATTCTGTACAAAATCCAATAAATAATTGTATAAACAAATTTCTCCATCCCTATAACAAAGGAGAGTTAATTATAAACAATTACATTTATACATATAAATGAATTAAATCCGATAGCAACTTAAATTAAACATATACCAAACAAAAACAAAATTAAAAATAAATTAAAAAAACAGTAAAAAAATATATATATATTTATTGTAATAATAATATTATATACAATAATAATAATGATAAATAAAAAAAATAAAAAATAATAATAAATAGTAAAAAAAAAAACTAAGTACAGTTTTTATATGAATCTGACTTATTTTGACAGCCAATCACAGCTTTTGTAGGAAGCAGAAATTACAGATGCTTGTCCTTATAGTGATATTTTGATTTAATAAGAAAAATACCAACAATAGTGTCTGTATTACAGAGGCTTATAAATCTGAAAACCCAACTTGGTTTGCTGATGTTAGAAACAGTGAGGGTTCAACCTATATAATCAACTTGGTTCTACAGCTCATTTACTATTTCCTATTTGTTATAAATAACATGTGTTTTATCCTCAATTTTCAGGTTAAAGTTGAACAAAATATAGTTCAACCATCTCCTGAACCATGACAGCTCCAAGATAGATCACCCTTCTTTCTTTAAATTAATTTGCAGTGTATTATTATTAGACTATATTAAGGGAAGAGGCAAAAACATCGTTTTTCATGCACTGATCAATTTTGAGATTGTTGATCTTCTATCAGACTAGTAGAAAGAAAACATCCAAAATACACATTTAGGTGTTTATTTTACTACTTTGACTATTTGCGTCTGTAGACTTCTCCTAAATTCACCCAAAGTTAAACAATTTCTGAATATTCGTAATACAAAAAGATAATCGTCTTAATATAAGGAATCAACTGGTGTCTGTATTAAAGAGGCTTATTGGAGATAATCTAATTTTAATGCACGAAAAAAAAGTCTGAAAACCAAACTTGGTTTGCTGATACATCATGTTAGAAACAGTGAGGGTTCAACCTATCAATTTGGTCCTACAGCTCCATTATGAGAGAGAGGCCAGTCTGTCGCCTTCAGCTCTGGAGAGCGACAGAAGGCTTTTACTTCAATTTCCCTGTTGGCCTCACATGGAGGGTGCTTCGGCTCAAGATGTTCACTTTTACGCACGACTATATATTTATTTTATCTGCCATCTAAATTCAATAAGTGAAGATGAGACTGACAACCACTCACATCACCCAGTTAGGACTGAAAATTCAGCTTTACATTGGTGGATAAACACCCATCCAAAATGGTTTGGTCCGCATTGCCATTTCCTATTTCCTATTTGTTATAAATAACATGTTTTTATTCTCAATTTTCAGGTTAAAGTTGGACAAAATATAGTTTAACCATCTCCTGAACCATGACAGCTCCAAGATAGATCACCCCTCTTGTATAAATTAATTAGCAGTATTATTATTAGACTATATTAACACGCACGTTTTTCATGCACAGATCCATTTTGAGATTTTGCTTCCATAACATGTCTTCTTGACTAGTGGAAAGAAAACATCCAGAATACACATTTAGGTGTTTATTTTACTACTTTGTCTATTTGCGTCTGTAGACTTCTCCTAAATTCACCAACATGTACCATTAGATAATGTCCAATTTGCATCTGAAAACTTGTAATACAAAAAATATTTGTCTTAATGTAAGGAATCAACTTGGGAAGTTTCATGGTGATATCTATTAGTTAAAATCTTTACCGTATTCACCTGTAGTGTCTCCCCTTAAAGTAACAATTAAGGGAAATGATCTGGACCTATTGCATATTTTCATATCAAAAAAAATAAAGATTGTAAAATTATTTTCTTTATTTTATATGATGGGCATCCTGGACTGCAGATGTTTAATCAAATGTTACTAAATCTGTTCCTGTGACCTTGGTCACATTGTTGATGTATACAGTTAAATCCAATCCCCCCCCAAAAAAACGTACAGCACACTCACTCCTTTAATCATAAAGTCCTACTTTAGTCACCTCATTTAGTCACCTTTATTGTAGTATTTATCAACTATACTATTTATAGATTTTAAGGGCTTAAGGGGTAAAATGCATTTCATTGCATTTCACTGTACTGTACTTTAAAATGCACATGACAATTAACTTGAAACTTGAAACTTGGAAACGTTTACTCCATTGTTAGTGAAATATAGGCCAAAAATAACATCCAGTTATAACTGATCAAAAAACGTGTAGTGTCTCCCCTTAAAGTAACAATTTTATTTTTGTATTTTTTCAAATCAAGAAAATTGTGAAATTGAATTTTTGAATTTCTCTATTTTATATGATGGACATCCTGGAGTGTTTGTGGCTGCTGATGTTTAATCAAATGTTACTAAATGTGTTCCTGTGACCTTGGTCAGATTGATGATGTATACAGTAAAAGCCAATCCCACGAAAAAAATGTACAGCACACTCACTCCTGTAATCATAAAGTCCTCATTTAGTCACCTTGGAAAGTGTTTACTCCATTGATAATGAAGGATAGACCAAAAATAACATCCAGTTATAATTGATCAAAAAACTTAGTTTGTGTGCGTCATTTTCCAGTAATAGCAACAGTAATAGCTATAAAAGCAGTGAGTGCAGCCAGCAGCGTGCTGTGCAGTGATTAGAGCAGAGAGGAGTTTGGTTCAGCCTCCTGCAGACGGCTGCACCAATCACCTCCATCGGACTCCCAGAGACTGAGTGTCACTAGGAGCTCCTCTCGCTCTCTCTCTCACACTCCTCTCTCACACATCACAACTTTAAGCAGAGGCGATAAGGACGCAGCACCCAAAAACATGGAGAAATCTAAAAACTTTCGCATTGACGCGCTTTTAGCAGTCGATACACCCAAAGTGCAGACCTCTCCTCTGGCTCTGGTGACTTCCATGTCCTCCTCCATCTCCAACCAGTCGTCGTCTGGAGGCTCGGAGCTGACCGGTGCAGAGTCTTTACGCACGGAGACACCGTCTCCACCGAGGATCTCCAGCTGCGGGTTGATTCCTAAACCTGGTTTCCTGAACAGTCCGCACAGCATGCTTGGATTACATCCGCAGAGCACCGCAGGGATCCCCGCACAGGCTCTCTACGGACACCCCATGTACACCTACTCTGCCCTGGCAGGCCAACACCCAGCCCTGTCCTACTCCTCCTATCCACACAGCTCCCATCACCACCACCACACTGATCCCATCAAACTGACAGCCAGCACCTTCCAGCTGGACCACTGGCTGAGGGTCTCCACAGCTGGGATGATGCTGCCCAAAATGTCAGACTTTAACTGTAAGTAGATGTTTTTATTATGTTTTTTTTACTCCAAATAAATCATATAATAATAAGAAATTCATCTTTGGTTATGTATGGTGACCCAGGCTGATCCAAAAAGTCTGCTTTATGTGTTTTATTTTGCTAATAAATATTATTAATAAATATCTCTAATAAATATCTCTAAATAATAAATAAACCTGATATACGCACTGTCACTGACCTAGTACTTTTTAAATCTAAACTCAAGACTTTTTCATTTAGATTGGCTTTTAATACCTAGTAGCCTGGTGACATTTTTCCTGTGCTTTTTATGCACCTTTTTATGATATGTTATGTTTTTATTCCTGTTATTTCTTGATGTAAATGTAAAGCACTTTGGGTACCTTTTGGTTATTGTAAAGGGCTATACAAATACATTTTGATTGATTGATTGACTGTAAGTAGCTGTTTTTATTCGGGCATTTTTCTGCTCTTTTTTTTTTTTTTACTCCAAATAAATCATATAATAATAAGAAATTCATCTTTGTATGGTGACCCAGGCTGATCTAGAAATGTGTGATCCAAAAAGTCTGCTTTATGTGTTTTATTTTGCCAATAAATATTATTATTTATTTAAATTTTTTTCTTTTAACTTATACTTTTATATTCTGTTCTTCGTTTTTATCTTATGCACTTTGTGCTCTTTTATCTTGCTTTTATATACACTGTTGAGAATTTCCCAGTAAAATAACAGTAAAGAACTGGCAGCAGGGTTGCCTTTATGTTACTGTAAAATTAACATTATTATACTGTCGCTGAAATTTACAGCTTTGTACTGTTAATGAAAAATACAGTTTGAACTGTTTTTTTTTATTAATTTCACAGTATTTTACAGTTGATTTACTGTTTAAAGATACATTATATACCTGTTTTTCACCTTTCTTTTAATTTGTTTTAGTGCACTATTTAGGTTTTTACATACATTTTAATAAACATTATTTTTTTGCCTACATGAATAGACATAGGAAGGTTACAGACATAGGAATAGTCACACTAAATACAATTAAAGGCACTTGTTAGGAAAAAGGCTATAATAGACTTGTTGACACTTTTCCCAAAATGTCTGTCTATAGCTGGCTACAAGCACAGAATGCAAACCAGAACAACATGTGAGTGAAGAACAGAGCTGATTTTACAATCATGTACAATGTACAAGCCTCACATGTGCAGATCAGGTCCCAGAATTAAAAAAAATACTGCATGAAACTGTTACTGATGATACTTTAGACAGTTGATCAGCAGTAAAGTGATGTTTTTTAAGAATGCATTATAGTTCAGTTAAAAAACGGCCTATGAGCGTAATTTAACAGGTATTTATTTTGTATTAACAGTAAAGCACTGTTTTTAGCAATAACAGGTTAATACTGTTGAAATCCTGCTGTAAATTAACAGCAATTGTTTACAGTGTAGCTGTTTTTATTCAGGCATTTTTCTGCTCTTTTATTTACTCCAAATAAATCATATAATAATAAGAAATTAATCTTTGGTTATGTATGGTGACCCAGGCGGATCTAGAAATGTGTGATCCAAAAAGTCTGCTTTTTGTGTTTTATTTTGCCAATAAATATTATTAATAAATATCTCTAATGTTGGCCTACATGATGCTGCTTCCTGTTACTGTGCTAAAGACTCAGAGAGGCGTGGAATTCTTATTTTCTCTTTTTTTTTTTTTTTATGGCACACATATTTCATATTATATTACATATTCTCATCGTCTGAATGAAGAGGCTGTCATGGAGTGATGGTTTTTCTAAGAGGAACTAAAATGGACAGATAATGGACAGTGGGAAAGTAGCAGAGGAGTGTGAAACCCACAGTCGACATGCTATTTGCTCACCAGATACTGCCTTTTTTGTTTCTGCTCATTTTAACAGATTTGTTCAAAATGGAGAGGCAAATAGCTTCTCTATGGACATATTCATAAGTGGATGACCTTGTTGCTTTAAGCAGGGAGCACAGAGATGTAGAAAATGTATATTTTATTACACCATAACAACAGTGGGCTGTCAAGTTCCCTTTACAACATTAAAGTCTTTGATTGCTTTATTATCAGTCATAAGCAGGCTGTTTGTTTTGAACATAAAATCTATAAATTTAGATATATTTTATGTCAGGAGTTAATGAAAAAAAGAAAAGTGCATTTTTTAATGTTTTTATTTTAAATTCTTGCAGCTCAGGCTCAGTCTAACTTGCTTGGCAAGTGCAGAAGACCAAGAACTGCATTCACAAGTCAGCAGCTGCTGGAGCTGGAGCATCAATTCAAGCTGAATAAGTACCTGTCACGACCGAAGCGCTTTGAAGTGGCAACGTCCCTCATGCTGACAGAAACTCAGGTAATATTTCTCATACCGATGACTGGGTTTTACTACTTAATTACCCTGTTTGAAGCTTTGAAAAATTTGAAAAAAATGACAGTTTGCTTGTTTACATTTTCTGTAAATAACTGAGAAACTATGATGAAATCTCTTTCATCTTGATCCCGATTCTCACTGTTTTAGAATTTGTCCAGAAGTAGTTTTCAAAATTCTCCAGTTGTTTAAACTTTTAAAAAAAATCTTGCATGGGCAAAAATGACAATTAAGTCATCCCATTTATATTTTATTTTCATTTGATTCATGGGATTTAAAACAAACAATACTAGATTAAATTACATTTGAGGAATGTTTTCAGTGTAGGATAATTGCAACACTGCAGAGGTCAATGTCAGGTGCACTGGTGACCTTTACGCAAAAAAAAAAAACATGAGTACAAAAATAAATATATATAAATAAATAGATAAATAAAATAAATAAAATAAATAAAATAAATAAAATAAATAAAATAATTTTTTAGGGGTCTAGGACAGTACAACCTATCATCTAGGGCACTTACATGCATAAAACAAGCACAGGATGAAATATTCCTGGTCAAATGGACATTTACGCAATCTTTACGCATATATCATGCACAGGTAGAGCCTCCTTCTTTTTTTCTGTTTAAACCACTTAACAACGTTTACTTTACTATACTTTTTCACAATTATTTTGCTTGAAAAACTTGCATGGGCAAATGGCAATTAAGTCATCCCATTTATATATTTTATTTTCATTTGATTCAAGGGATTTTAAAACAAATAATACAAGATTAAATCACTTTTTAAAACAGGAATGTTTTCAGTGTAGGATAATTCCAACACCACAGAGTGCTCTGGTGACCTTTACGCAATCTTTACGCAATCTTATATTACGCACAGGTATAGCCTCCTTTTTTCTGTTTAAATCACTTAACAACTTTTACTTTACTTTTTGTTTTGCTCAAAGTCTTTTTATTGGTATTCTGTACAAAATCCAATAAATAATTGTATAAACAAATTTCCCCATCCCTATAACAATATTACTGCACCATTAAATAAGCAGAGTTAATTTCATAAACAATTACATTTATACATATAAATGAATTAAATCCGATAGCAACATAAATTAAACATATACCAAACAAAAACAAAAAATAAAAAATAAAAAAATAAAAGAATTAAAAAAAAGGAAAGGACAAAAAACCCCAGAAAAATAAGTAAATTAAAAATAATAATATAAAAAAAGGGATAAGGAATTTTTTCAGTGTAGGATAATGGCAACACCTTAGAGGTCAATATCAGGTGCACTGGTGACCTTTACGCAATCTTTACGCATATATTACGCACAGGTATAGCCTCCTTCTTTGTTCTGTTTAAAACCAATTAAAAACTTTTACTTTACTTTTTAACAATTATTTAAAAAAATAAAATATATTTATAAATGATATTTATTATTTCTCCTCTCAGGTTAAAATCTGGTTCCAGAACAGACGCATGAAGTGGAAGAGGAGTAAGAAGGCCAAAGAGCAGGCCGCCCAGGAGGCCGAGAAGCAGAAAGGCAACAAGGGCAACCAGGAGAAATCTGACGAGCAGTCGGACTATAAGAGCAAGACAGACTCTAAAAACGGCAGAATAAGAGACTTTAGAGACAGTGACGACGACGAGGGAGAAAATTTCCTGTACAACTCGTCAGACTGCTCCTCGGACGACGAGAGGAATCAAACCAGTGACATCAGTCCGCAGCCCTGAAGCTGCAAGGAGGGTGAAGGTGGAGATCTCCATTTGTAATGACTATTTGGGGGGATTTTCTCCATAAAAAAATGTGGTTGCATGTAACCCAATCACCTCCATGGAATTAATGAGCATTTGTTTGTCATGAAAAGAATAAAATTTAGGTCAAGAATTGATGATCTTGGTTGGTAAACAAGCAATAAAGCAGGAAATGTTATTATAGGAGCAGCATTCAGCACTCTGTAAACTGTGACATGTTGCATGGTTTATATGTGAAAAGCTGTAAACTGGCTCAGGACTTTGCAATATTTCTCCTGCTATGATGGTTAGTTTGTCAACATTTCAATCATAATTCAAACTACAGTAAATAATCCGCTGTGTTATTTTGACCATATTTTGTTCTTCGTGGTATTCCCTATACTGTGTCATATCACGCTGAATAAAAAACCTTATGTTTATTTTTCTATACTGTATTTATAAAACATCCCAGTGCATGGTAAATTATTGTTTAGCGTCTATCTTGCTGCAAACAATGTGAAATAAAAATGTTTTAATATAAAAACCTAAAAAAAAAAAAAAGTTGGCATTTGTAATTTTTTTTTTTTTAAATTCATTTTTATTTGGAGACAAGAGTATTTTCTTTTTTTAATGTAATTTTCTAATAATTAAAAATATAGTCCTTTTTTTCCCTCGCAGTGTCTCAGCGCGGATGGATCAGATGCGAACAGAGACGCTCGTGTTTTGCTCCTCGCTCTGACAGCTCGGGTCATGGGAATTACTGTTAATAGAGCTGTCGGATGTGTGCAAACGTGCAGTGAGAGCAAACAGTCAGACGGAGGAAACATTTCACACCACACTAGCAATGGGCTCGCATTAATAAACCCTTTTAAACAGCTTGTTGAGCGACAACCTGGCTGCTCAGGGACTATTTTCAGGGCTGAAATCATTTGAAGCTTATTTAGCCTACAGAAAAATATATTTTTTGTTGTTTTTAATTTATAAATTAAATAATATTCTCCTAATTTTTTATTAGCTCCATAGCCTACATGTTCTGTCAACACTTATTTTGTTAAGTTTTTGCATTCTTGTTGATTTTAAACCAGAAATAATGCAACAATGATGGATTATAAACACATACTGTATGTAAATTGTGTTATGTGCTCAAGAAAAATAAGAGTGCACTTCCTCAAATGCAGACAAAACATCACATCAGTCTACTTTTCCTACCTACACAAAACAACAAAACAAAATGTATTTAGGGTGTGTTATTAACTAATATGTTGAATATGATATTCTTTCAGTCTAGACTTTAATTTTAATATCTTTTGATTACAAATGTGACTGAACCGGTTTAATAACTCATCTGTGCATGGTTTACACCATGCATCATTGGTACAGAAGTCCACAATATGTTATTGTTCCCTTTATTCCCGCCGTCATTAGCGTTAAACTATATAGCAGGTTGACTGATTATGTGCCATTTGTAACAGGATTACTGAGCGATCCGTTGGTTATCTTCAGCTGTTTGCTTTAGCTTTAGCAGACTAAAATCAAAGTTCAGCTGAGGGTCAAACCCAAACAGAGTACACCAGGTAAAGCTGGTGGCAACTGGCTGGCTCACGGCTGCAGACAATGGCCAGTGTATGGACTGCACAGTGGGTCTATTGATCCCACTATCTCCACCTTTAACTGACACATTCTTAAGTTTTTCTCTCAGCGGTCTCCATCATTTCTAAATAAAAACACCGCTGCTACTCAAAGGTGTTTTTGTCATCATCTTAAATGTTACATGTATTAAAACAACTTTCCAAACATGAGGCTACAGTGTGCTGTTTTAGTGAAGGACATTTCCTTTGGTTGACCTTGGTGGCCCATTTCTGACCTCCCGCCGCGCTCCAGCCTCAGATTGATTACGGCCGCGCCGATGGAGCTAATTAATAGGAGCAAGTATCAAATGTAACAGAACGACTCTGCTATGCTAACCACGCTGGTGTCAGCGAGCGAACGGAAGAGGATAGACTGGAGGCTCCCCGGGTCATTTCATCAGGGTGTGCAAACACAAGAATGAACGACACCGCCGTCTATTCTCACTGCTCTTGTTTGTGTCACACTCACTGCAAGCCAAGTGGAAATATCAACAGAAATACAAATATCCACTAATCAGCTGTGTTTAAGGCTGAGAAAGACTTTATTATGATGTGCTTTATTTTGTGTAAGAGTGTAAATAGACTCAGTAAAGCCCAGAAGAATGGTTCCATGGTTCCAGGTGTACGAACCTCGACAATATTAACTCTTGCTGTACACTGCCTCCATGAGGGCGGTCGCAGAAAAAGAACAGAAGCAGAAGAAGTAATGAGAGCGGTTGTAAGAGAAAACTGTGCCTTTCTCTCTATAAAGGAATCAAAGCTTTCGGCAAAATGTCTGTGATTTATTGAGGCTTTTATGACTGATGTTTAACAAACTGTTACACTCCAAATATACAAGCAAGTGAAATATATAAAATCTCCAAGGTATTGCTACCAAATTGTCATGAAGCAAAATATGCACTGTGTTAAAATAATAGAGCTAATACTGGTGTGTCTGTGGCATCAGTATCTTCCAGATTTAAAAATCTCCATGGTAACAATTATGTACAAGGACTCCCCAAAGCAAAGGCATTAATTTAATATCACAATCATATTTATTCTTCTTTGAAGAAAACTGCAGGTTTGGGTTCTTTGTGTTAATTCCTACTTACAGGCGTTCTCCTGTTCCACAGTTCTGTTATGTACGTCTGTTTCTGGTGTGTGTGTTCGTGTTTTACAGTTTGATTTTGGCCTCTTTGGCCTCCATGGCTCTAGTGGCGACCTGGGCGCGCTCCGACAGCAGCGCTGCTTGCTCAGCTGGTCCCTGTGACTGGGCATTCTTCAGCAGGAAGTGACTGATGAAGAGCTTCAAGCCCTCCCGCAGCATTCCTAGTTTGGGAATGCCTGAAATCCTGGTGGATGGGAGACAATGACGGACATTGATGTCAGACGTTCACAGAGGAGTTTGCTTTACAAGATGTGGACTAGTAGAGGTTAACACTGCTGAACAGGTGAAATAGGCTTTCTAGCCACGCTAGTGAATGGCAATTTTGGCCATGAGGTCAGATACTGTCAGATACTTTGGTTTATAACCAAATACCTGCAAAACTAATGACATTCCCACTAGGGGTGTAGTGATCCATCAAGCTGGATCGATGTATCGATTCAATGATCAAAGATCCAACATCATTGATGCAAAGTGAAGACATCGATAGATATCATCATCTTTAAGATATGCCTTTATTTTGAAATCCCAATGGCACGTCTGTGTCACCATTTCCGTCCGAGTGCACCTCCTTCCAACAGAGCCCAGTAATAAAATGGAAAAATCATATTTTAGTTGCTTTTGTGAGGTGATATAAATGTAAATTATTGCGTTAAATGGGCATATGATATTGTCTCATATCGATCGCAAGTCCCTGCATTGAATCAAAACCGTATCGTGGTAGATTTTGTGATATCAGAAAATATTGTATCGTTGTATAAAGAACTGTCATAATATCGTATCGTAACCAGTCTCAGCTGAACTTGTTTAACTGTGTTTATTACTAATTACCAAATGTTAGCATGCTAAAAAAGCAAAACTAAGGTTAACATAATACTTGCGAAACATCATCATGTTAGCATGAAGCTCAAATCACTGCTGTGCCTCGGTATGGCATGGCTGTGGACTTATAGTTTTCTTTTTCAGTGCGTCTTATTTTGCATTAATTTAAATTAGGACTGCGATTTTGAAAAAATATTTAATTGCGATTATTTTGACTGACATTTCAATTGCGATATGATTTGCAATATTAGACTGAATGATAATTTTGTATTATTTAATTGTATTAAAATGATTATGGTGTGATTTTTGCAGGCAGGGATCTGTACCAAACAAACATGTTTTCTTAAGTCTGTAGAATATGACATGTAGACCAGGACATCTCTGCAGCACGACAATATTTAATTTAAAATGGTATTTTAACACACATTTCACCTTTAACAAATATTGGGATTTCCTCCTCATCCTGCGATTTGAAGATGTACATGTTTAAAATCTGCAAACCTCTAAGAAGTAAGTGTATGTATGCACAGTGAATCTCACCTTCCAAATATGCTGGCTAGCTCCTCAGGCTCAACGTCTTTTAGCAGCTTGGTGAGCACCTGACGCAAGAAGCGCACCGTGGGCTTATCTAGTTCCCCAAACTCTATTACCTGAACAGAAAAAACACAGAGGTGACCGTGATGAATATGTTAATTTGCAACCTTAAATATATAAAAACCTGCACACGACATGTCGCTTACTTTGAGTATGGAGAGCGAGAGGCATTTCCCCTGAAGGAAGCGGGTAACCAGCTGAACCAGGTTGTTAAAGGTGCTGCTGGGAAGGTTGGACAGCTCCCTGAACTTGTCCCATAGGCTGAACTGGAAAGTCATCTTGGAGAATACAGGACATCAAATTGAAAGATTGTATAACTGCGCTGAATGATACACTGATGATTCCCAGAAACAGTGGTGGAAACTATAAACAACAGCACAGGTAATCCTCTCATCCAGATGCAGTTTACATGTGAAAAGCAAACATTCCCACCAGCGCTGGTCAGAGCTCTTTGATGAGGACAATGGTCATCAGTCTCTGATACGGGACCGCGGACTACCTGGCAGCAAAGTAGGAAGTGTGGTCTCGCCCCCATTGTTTGTAGTCACAGTTTGAGTCAAATAATATCAGGAGGTGAGAGGTGTGAGAGGCTCCCACACAGCAGAGGTGAACTACAGGCCACATGACGCAGGTCACACACAGTTTAAGAGACTGGGTGGTCGCTCACATCCAGCAGCTAATGCAACCGTTAATGCAACTCTTTATATTTTCATTTATCATGATGAAACGTACAGCAAACTGGCCTCTCCAACTTTAAAACCACAATCCTTGATTGCAGTACAGTATCATTTCCACCCAATGATCTATTTTATAATAAGGACCACGCACAGAGCGTACTATGACTTTGGTACCTTCATCATTCACTGAATGTTCAACATTCATATAAGCAATGAGAGATTTACTTCCTTTAATCTGATTATTATAATTACTTGATCTGAGCATTGACATAATGTGAAGAGGGGGGGAAAGGCATTATTAATATTATCAATTAGTCAATTTTAAGTAATTTTTCAAGCAAAAAGGCCAAACATTCCCCTGGTTCAAGCTGCTAAAAGTGGGAGGACTGGCTGCTTTTTTTGTCTTATGTGATAGTAAACAAAAATATCTCAATTTAATATCACCACATTGTGCTTTAGGAAATTGTATTTTTCATAATTTTCTGACTTTTATAGACTAAACGATTAATTAACCAAGAAAATAAACAGCATATTAATATATAATTTTAAAAGATATTTGCAATGGTGCAGCTTTTATATAGATAAAATAATTTGGTACTAATCCTGCAAATTAGTTAGGAAGAAGTAATGAGATACTCTTTTAATATACCCCTTTTTTTCTATTTACTGCTCTCGAGATAATTTCATGTGTTTACGTATCAAACAATTGTCTGGGAGAAAGACTGTTAATTGTAATTACTAATCTGATTGTAGTTGTGGTGGTAGCACATTAAGCTTTTGTGGAACTATTGATGATGTTGTGGTTGATAAGAGATGGAGATTTAAAGTATGGTCTGTTTATTTGAAAGGTTCTGTGTATGCGAGAGTAGTTTTATTTTTTATTCTCAGTCGTGGTGGTGTGGGTTTTATCAGCTACAGTACCTGGAAGCGGCGATCGTGGGAGCAGAATTTCTCTCCCAGTACGGCGTAATAGGCATTGAAGGTTTTCTCCTGCAGACAGCAATCCATCAGAACGTGAACAATCTCCCTCTCCTGCTTGTCCTTCAGGCCCATCCTTCACACACAGCAAATAAAAGGCTTTAAAATACAGCTACTTTAACATGTCATATATTTCCTTTCTTAACATAGAGACACACTGTAGAGGTGAGTGATAACAAACCTGAGCAGTTTCTCAAATGCATCCAGGAAATCTTCGCTGGTCATTATCACACAGAAGATGTTTCTTCTGACCTCTGTGTTCATCCTCTGTTTCCTCGCCAGCTCTAACACTTTGGCACTAAACTGAAACAAATAAAAATGACAACAGTAAAGTGAAAAACAAATCACATCAAAGTGCTGACATTACTGAATAATACAGACTAGACCTGGGTATTGTTTTCAATGCAAGTGTTGATATGACGTTTACACCGTTTACATCAAAAGATGTCTGGCACCCATGCTGATCTGTACTGGGATGATTACTGTACACACAGTGCTCTACCTGTCCTTCAGCAGTACTCTGTTTTGAGGTCGTGTTCCCTTGTTCGCCGATCATGGGCGCTCCGCTCCACGAGGAGCCGACGATCCACCAGCGGCCCACTTGCTCTGCTGCCAGGAGGTTGTCCAGAGAGACCCTCAGCTTCATGTCACTGCCTGCTGCACGCCGCTGGATCTGAGCGCCACATTTAACCAGAGTTAGCCATAAGTGCACTCAGGAGGCAAACACCAGTTGTACCATATTAAAGATGGACAAATTAGCAATCCTGAAGTTGGCAATTGTTAAAACAGCTATACTGATGGTCATGATGAAAGCATCAGCAACACTCTGGACTTTGGGTCTGTAAAGGTGGTACTCTGGGGCCACCTGATGGTACAAGTGGAAACTACATCTTGAAAGAATACAATAACATGTTCAGAATAATACTAGTGCCTATAAGCTACATAATAACAATCTAAATTTGTGTCACTAATTAGGGAAATAAGGATATTTCAAACTCAATATGGTCATGTTGTGAAAATCACCCACCAGAGTCCTCTGCAGCTTCTTCAGTTTCTCCACAGGCTCAGGATCATAGCCTGGGATCTTCCTCATGTCATTGTTCTTCAAAGCCAGCATGATTTCCAGCATGAAACGCACCTGAGAACACGTGTGCACATAAACTAATGTTAGATAAGCTTCCAAAATTGGAAACATAATTGGGAAATCTATTACAATTACCAGACATTTCCATGCCTAGTAAATGAGTAGTTCTGTTTGCCCTACCCTGGTCTGATCCTGAAACTTCGACCCTGCGTCGCTGGCCTTGCGTTGGCCTTCAGAGATGAGCTCCTTGAGAGCCAGAGCATCGTCCTTCCTCAGTGCGAAGCCGACATTCCTCAGCACTAACAAAACCAGTTCAATGTCCTTCTCTGTGAAGGCTCCAACAAAACGTTTTAGGATGTCGAAGATGAGACCAGAATGCACCACTTGGAAGTTGTAGAGGTGCCCGACGATGGAGACCAGGTTGTCGCACTCCTTGCTTTCAGTCGGGTTCTTGTACGCCTCGTCAAACTTGCGCACGACCGTCTCCAGAAAATGGGCTCCCACCTGAAAAATGATCAAAAGGCAATATTACAAACTTGTGATTCATGTTATAAATGGATTTACGCATGTTAATATCTGTGGACGATGACATAATAACACCTCAAAATATAAATAATGGTAGCTTATTGCATTGTAAAACACACAATACACAAAAGTCAATGGTGAACCTAATGGATGTTCCAGGATCTTGATGTTCTTTGATCCCTCAAACTGTGTCGAAAGCCAACTCTTGGCTGCGGCAAATTTTACTGATGATCCTGTTTTAGGGTCATTTACAGGATGGAAAGTCGATACAACTGAGAGATAACAATCCTTTTACACTTTAAGCAAAGGAAGCCAAGGTGTTAGATATCACTTTCCAATTCATTAAAAGAGCATTAGCTTACAGTGGAGATGTGCTAAAGCAACTAATCCCTTTGAAAAAAGAAGCCTCTAATGAATAATCCACGAGTTGATGTCAGTTCTCAGGTCAGTGGTCACTGTTTCTCACACACAGGCTGGTAAAAACCAAAAACTACCCGACTCATGGTGTCACTCTTATCAGTGGATGAGACAGTGAACTGAAGGAAATGTTTCCAGAAAGTAAAACCTGTTTGATTAAGATCCATCCAAGAAAGAATTACAGGGGGTTTAATGTTTACCTCCAACCCGACGGCGTGATGGAGGACGCTGACAAGCAGGACGTGCTCCATCAGTAGTCTGTCAGCCATCAGGGACGGGGTGACGCAGGCTGCTAGGAGCAACTCGGTTAGGGTGTCATTCATGTCCTTCCTGCTGCAGCTCATGTACAACTCCTCCAGCTGACCGCTGATGGACGCCATGTTGGGCTCACTCAGCCTGAAGAAGTTAGAAAAAGGATAAATTTTCACCTTTAAAAGAATTCCACTAGCAGTTTGGAGCAAACTCATGACCCAGCTCAGATCCAGCTTTCTTTTAGAAGAAATATTTGAAGGGTACATTCTGCTCTTCTCAAATGTGAGGAACTGTTTCTTTTATCTGTCTTAACTCACTGTAAAATGAATATCTTTGGGTTTTTGGACTGTTCCTCAGACAAAACTTGCAATTTTAAAACGTCACCAGAGGTTAATAAAACCAGATGACGAAAATGATCGACATCCCCATATTCTGCTTGTGTAGGTCCTGATTCTACTAACATGCCTCATTTCTCACTGCAAATCAATTAGGGCTGCAACTATCGGTTATTTTCATTGTCGATTAATCTGTTGATTATTTTCTTGATTAATTGATTAGTTGTTTGGTCTATAAAATGTCAGAAAATGGTGAAAAATGTTGATCAGTGTTTCCCAAAGCCCAAGATGACGTCCTCAAATGTCTTGTTTTGTCAACAACTCAAAGATACTCAGTTTACTGTCATAGAGGAGTAAAGAAACCAGAAAATATTCACATTTAAGAAGCTGGAATCAGAGAATTTAGACTTTTTTTCTCTTTAAAAATTACTCAAACTGATGAATCGATTATCAAAAATGTTGATGATTAATTTAATAGTTGACAACTAATCGATTAATCGTTGAAAATCAACTGTGGATATAACAAAACAGGACCCAGCTGAGCGTCCGGTGGCAATGGCAACTGTTTCACACTCTTGGCTACTAGTGCTAGGTATCTTTAAGAGGAAGGGAGAATTGCAGAATTTATATGATCAGAAGGGCCTGACAGGGCACTCTAAAACCTAGAAAAAACAAACTATTTTTGGTTCATACAGTATATGTCCCAAAGTGCATGATGCATCATGCATCATGCATCTTTTATAGAAAGAAAGGGGGAAAGATTTTGATATTGACTCTGACAAACTGCATTTTCTTTGGCATCTACTACAGTGAATATACTCATGAAATCAAGGTAATGACACAGAAAATGCTTTTTAAAAATTGCATAGGATTGTTGAAGCAAAGCTACGTAACTTCAGCTGAAAAAAGTGACAAATGTGTAATTGTGAATGCTAAAATGTAATGTAAACGTAGCACAAGTAGTGACATTTATAAGCTGGCAACCTGACTAAGTAACATAATTTACACATCAATATCTAATGTTGGCTAACATTAGTTAACATCAGGGTGAAGCAACAAAACCCCTGAGTGTATTAAATTGAGCAATGGTGTGTTTTATTTCTCAAGAATACAACTTTTGATTTATAAAAAGGAGAATGTGTTATTTCTGTGCTGTGGTAAGACGGTTACCTGTTCACCAGGCCTTTCACATTCCTCTTCAGCTTTTCGAGCTCAGCTTTGCGTTTATCATCTCCGGCACCTCGCAAGTGAGGTGGCACGTACTTGCCTGCTGCAGGGGTGACCTGGACATTGGAAGATGCAACATACAATTAGATAAATTATGCAGCATAGAAGATGTCAATGACGATATTAAACAAATATTTCTGAACTCACAGTTTCTGATGTCTTTGTGTCAGGAGGAGTGTCTGCTTCTTCCTCTTTTTCCTCTTCATTTTCATCGTCTATGTCGGCTGCATCACTCTCATCCGGCTCTTCCTCCATTTCCTCCTCCTCAACCATTTCACCATCATCATCATCATCCTCATCATCACCATCATCATCCTCACCCTCATCGTCAAGTGAACCCATATCTTCATCACTGCCCTCACTCACCATCTCATCTCCAGGTTCTTCTTTCTCATCTCCAGGTTCTTCTTTCTCATCAAGCTTTTCAAAGTTATCCTTGGCCATGTCCATATCATCATCATCATCATACATCCCCACAGCCGATGAGCCAGAGTCCAGCATACCAAGGATGTAGTCAAGTCCATCAGCCACAAAAGACTGAGGGAGAGTTTTCTTGTTTTTCCTCCTGTTTAACCCCAAGCACTTCTCTAGTTTCTTTATTTCTCTGTCCTCTTCTTCATTTGCCTCCAGAAGAGCCTTTTTCCTGGATTCTTGGAGCTTGTTGGTTTTCTTGCCTGTCTTGGAGGATGCTGGTGTTTTAGAGCTGTCTGATTTCTCTGCAGGATCACTACTGGACTTTGCTTTTGACACTTCTTTCTTTGCTTTCTTCTTCTTTATCTTCTTGGGCTGTTCATCAGCTGGTATTGCAGAGTTTTCACCATCATCAAGAGGTAAACTGAGGGGCTTTTTACCCTCATAATAACTTTTCATATTGGCTTTTTTAGTTTTTCTCTTCTCTTTGCGAAGCTCTTTTCTGCTTTTCTTTTTCACAAATCTCAAGCCATGGTCATTCTCCCCTTCTTCAGGGCCACTTTTGCTTTTAATAAACTCATCTACTGCCACCAGGTACTTCTGTAACACAACATTTCCCTTCTTCTTTTTGCTGTTCTGCTTCCCTTTCTCCTTCATCTCGACAAATGAAACCTTAACTACAACCGGATAACGTTACACTGCTTTCACAATGTAGCTATCAGCTTAGCTAACAAGAGGGTTTAAAACAACCAAGCACAGGGTGAAAACTACTGTCTGTTTTAGAAACATATAAATACCTCAAACAGCACATGTGTCTCTTCCTTCTTCTTATTCCTCTTTGGTGTTTACTGGCGGTTGGCAAACCATCTTAGAGGTGCATTACCGCCACCTACTGGACTGGAGGGTAGAACAGGAGATTGTGCAGGAACAAAATAAAAATTAAAAAATAAAAAGTTTGACTGGAGTGAGGAACAGGAGATTGTGCAAAAAAAAAAAAAAAAAGATAAAATTGAAAAAAACAAATATGACTGGAGTGAGGAACAGGAGATTGTGCAGAAACAACATAAAAAAAATAAAATAAAAAATAAAAATTTGACTAAAGTGAGGAACAGGAGATTGTGCAAAAACAAAAATAAAAAGATAAAATTAAAAAAAAAAAAAAAAAGATAAAATTTAAAAAAAAAATTTGACTGGAGTGTGAAACAGAAGATAGTGCAGAAACAAAATAAAAAAAAAAATTAAAAAAAAAAAAAAATTAAATTAAATAAAAAAAAAAAATATGACTGGAGTGAGGAACAGGAGATTGTGCAAAAAAAAAAAAGATAAAATAAAAAAAAAAAAAAAAAAAACATAAAATTGAAAAAAAAAAAAAAAAAATATGACTGGAGTGAGGAACAGGAGATTGTGCAGAAACAAAATAAAAAAAAAAGAAATTAAAATAAAAAAAAAATTTAAATTAAATAAAAATTAAAAATTAAACCGGAGTGAGGAACAGAAGATAGTGCAGAAACAAAAAAAAAAAAAAAAAAGATAAAATTATAAAAAAAAAATCAAAATTTGACTGGAGTGAGGAACAGGAGATTGTGCAAAAAAAAAAATAAAAAAATAAAATTAAAAATAAAAATTTGACTAAAGTGAGGAACAGGAGATTGTGCAAAAACAAAAATAAAAAGATAAAATTAAAAAAAAAAAAAAAAAAAAGATAAAATTATAAAAAAAAAATCAAAATTTGACTGGAGTGAGGAACAGGAGATTGTGCAAAAAAAAAATAAAAAAATAAAATAAAAAATAAAAATTTGACTAAAGTGAGGAACAGGAGATTGTGCAGAAACAAAATAAAAAAAAAAATTAAAATAAAAAAAAAAATTAAATTAAATAAAAAAAAAAAAATATGACTGGAGTGAGGAACAGGAGATTGTGCAGAAACAAAATAAAAAAAAAAAGAAATTAAAATAAAAAAAAAATTTAAATTAAATAAAAATTAAAAATTAAACCGGAGTGAGGAACAGAAGATAGTGCAGAAACAAAAAAAAAAAAAAAAAAGATAAAATTATAAAAAAAAAAATCAAAATTTGACTGGAGTGAGGAACAGGAGATTGTGCAAAAAAAAAAAAAAAAAAAAAAAAAATAAAAAATAAAAATTTGACTAAAGTGAGGAACAGGAGATTGTGCAAAAACAAAAATAAAAAGATAAAATTAAAAAAAAAAAAAAAAAGATAAAATTTAAAAAAAAATATGACTGGAGTGAGGAACAGAAGATTGTGCAAAAAAAAAAAAGATAAAATTAAAAAAAAAAAAAGATAAAATTGAAAAAAAAAAAAAAAAAAATATGACTGGAGTGAGGAACAGGAGATTGTGCAGAAACAAAATAAAAAAAATAAAATAAAAAATAAAAAATAAAAATTTGACTAAAGTGAGGAACAGGAGATTGTGCAGAAACAAAATAAAAAAAATAAAATAAAAATTTGACCAGAGTGAGGAACAGGAGATTGTGCAAAAAAAGAGATAAAATTAAAAAAAAAAAAAAAAAAAAATCAAAATTTGACTAAAGTGAGGAACAGGAGATTGTGCAAAAAATAAATAAAAAATAATAATAATAATAAAATAATAAAAAAAAAAAATTCCTGTCGACCATGCCAAAAAATAAAGTCACAATATTAGTCAATTCTCTCATATAAATCAGTCATATTTCATTTTATGTTTTTATTGTTTTAACTTTTAAAAAAATCTTCTTGAAACTAAATGTTTTTAATGTTTTTTGCTGTTACTCTGTATACTGTCATTTTGAAATAAAAAAATAAAAAAATAAAATAAATGTGGATACATTGTTTATAATGCCTGTGTTGAACACGTGACCATTGACTTCCGGCTACGCACTGTCTCCTGTTGATGACGTGCTTTATTTTGGGGCGTGTTTTCGTTCAGCACGGAGCGCTTTTTGCTTCCATGTAAACTGTCTTGTTAACCAGTCAGGGACAATATATCTGCAGAGGAGAAGAAGCAGAAGACGCTGGAGTTGTTGCTTATTGGTGCTGCAGTTGTAACCATCTAGCATGTAGTGAAATCTGTATCTTTTTCTGTATTTGCAATATGAAGAATGGAAGAAGACGATGTGACTATCAGAGAGCAGAATTTCCACAGTCAAGTCCGAGAGTACATCGTGAGTAACCTAGTTGATGCTAGCAGGCTAACAACGTCCTCTACTGCACAGAGGATACTGGTAGCTTCACCTGTCAGTGTATATATGATATACTGAGCCTGATCACAACACTTCATTCTGTGATGCACCCTACATGTCTTATTTTATGCCCACTTAAATCTGATCTTGTTGAAAAACAATGTGTGAATTCGCCAATTAAAGTGAGCTTATGTTAGCTGCTGTTAGTTGATTACAGTGTTATAACTTTGTTTTGATTGATATTGACATTAAATATGGCTGTGGTTCATTATAGGAAGATCTTTGATTTGGGACATGGACACAATGTCCCTGTCCTTTACTAATTCAATAGGACTGGGACACTTTGCTAATTAAATGTACCTGAATTAGAGAGATTTATCTTTTGTATTCCTTATTATTATTAACAGCAGTGTAATATTAATGGTTTTCACATGTGTGAAGGAAAGATGATCTGTTTATGTTCTGTGCAGATCTAATTTAAGATCAAACAACAGTTTTGTGTGAAGAATTGAACAAAATGTCCCTGTCCTTTACTAATTCAATTAGGACTGGGACACCTCATTAATTAAATGTACCTGAATTAGAGAGATCTTTATGTTTTTTGTATTTCTTATTTATATTATAATATTACAGTGTGATATTAATGATCAAGTCAAGTCAAATTTATTTCTATAGCACATTTAAAACAACATGACCAGAGTAATATGAATGGTTATCTTTTCACATGTGTAAGGAAAGATGATCTGTTTATGATCTGTGCAGATCTAATTTAAGATCACATTAATAACAACAGTTTTGTGTGAAGAATTGAACCAAAAATCAAAGATGATGTGATCACAGTTATGGTTCAGGTACTATACCATTAGCCATAGATAGCAGGTTTAAGCATCTCTTGTTGTATCTCTTGTTATGATGATTTAAGGTTTATGCTGTTTGGTAAAATATCCTTAATTTCTGATGCTGGTTGGATGATTGTAAACAACTCAAGTTTGTGTTTCAGGAAGGGTTTTTGTGGCAGATATTATTTTACAGAGCTTGGGACAGGAGACAGTTTGCAGTGTAATATTATATGTAAGAAATAGGGCTGACCCGAATGCTTCGAAGCTTTGACCGTTGCCATGGTAATCGACCTCCAAAGTAGTATTCAAATGCTTAATTTATTGCTTTTTTTTAATATATATATGTATACATATATATATACATATATAAAAGTATGTAATAATAAAGTATAAATCTCAAAATAGCCCATGAAATAAGGAATAATTCCACAACATTATTCATTAATCATATTCAACATGAATTATTATTAGTTATTCTCAGACGGATATCGCTGTTTTTTATGTGTAGAGGGTGCATGTGCTGTCCCGAAGCTTCGAATATTTCTCACCGGAGCCCAAAACAATGGTATTCAGGACAGCCCTAGCAAGAAGTTATGTCCTTGTCTGACATGCTGCAACTTTAAGGCGGGCCACCTGCAAGTGCATGTGACAAATAGATAACACAGCTAATAATAAACTATTGTCGTGCCTTGAAAATAGCTGATAATCTTCCTTTACAATGAACCACATTGTTTTTTTTTAGAGTGTCTCGAGGTCTAGCCATAACTTCAGAAAAAAACAAAAACAACTTAAGCAAGAAAGTTCAAGAGGGGACAGTTTATCTGGAGTAGGTCTTCTAGATTATTCCTGACAGACACTTTTGAAATATAGAAACTATCAAATGTCTCACCAGCAGACAAGCTCAACATCTCAGCTTTACCTGGCACATTTTGTCCTCAGCATCTCTTTACATCTGACTCTCAGTATCCCATAACAACATTCTTAACGTAGGATGCCTTTTGCATGATGCACTGTATCATTTAACCTTAATGTCTGTGGTGAGTCAGCTTATGGATTGATTTCTGCAGGCGCAAAATGATATTTATTATTGTGCGTGCTTGTTTTGCAGTCAGGGTTACTCTGGGTAAAGTTATAGTTGGTCAACATGACTCAGTGACAAGACGGTATGCTCTTACTAGACCTCAAGTGTGGGAAAATGTTTCTTCCGTAATGGGATCGTACTGTAAAGAATTATTGAAGAATGCATGGAAAACCGTGTTACTGTGAGAAATCAGGTTAACAAAGGATAATGTGTGACTAGTTTGAGGTTGGATCAGTAATTACATTTTCCACTACCTCCACCAAACAAGGATGTAACATCATTATCAGGCTTTCACATGAGATGCACTGTGTTTTTACTGTCCTTGACATCCCTGAATAAATACTTTTCTGGTAGAAAGTATTATTACCATTAGGATACAATATAACGGTACTTCCAACAGACTCATGTTACACTTCTTTTCCACGTCCTCTTCCATTACTAAGGCACACACCTTTCATAAACCCAGGCAGCTAATGACATACACGGCCTGGTATTTGGGTTTCTTCAGCAGAAATCTGTTAATCAGATTACCTATAATGCCTTAAACTGCCTTAATGTTTCATGTTGACACATCTGAAATTAGATTACTGCTGAAAGAGTCCAATAATGACATTTAGTGCAGTGCGAAACGTACTGATCGGTTCATCTACTTGCAGGAATTGCAGGATCCTCCCACAGAACAAAATGTAATTTCTGTCCCTCACCTCCAGCTTGAGTTCATATACCATAAAGGTGTGAAATACTGTTCCTAAATTGGTCGGGGATGCTTGCAAACTGCTTTCAAGAAGCCGGATTTGTTATGACCTGCTTCCTTTCCATTGCTTAAAGTGTATTTGTTTAGGGAAAACAGAGTGATAACTTTGCCAGTGGCAGTGGCGTTGACCGGTCTGCTTGCTACTTGTCGTTATCTGTTTCCAAACTGTTGTATCGAGTCTAAGCCAGTTTATCAGCTCCGTGCACCTGATTCTGTGTTAATCTGGGGTTTCCCCTTGTAGTGGACATGGTTTTACTTGAGCCACTGTCACCACAGAGTGGCTCAAGCTTGTATATATCAGTTGAAGGGAACTGCAGGTGATGAGAAAACAGTTTTTGCTACAGCAGCTGTCATATAACACCATATACCTCCCAGGTTGACTGAGGATGTTTGGCATCTCTTTTCATGTCGGTTTGTCTGTCTGAAATGTGCACGGTCTGGCTGAGTCATCTCATAATCCCAGCTCGGCCGTGATGAGTCGTCCAATGTTGACAGGGGTGCAAAGTGCTGAAGGCGGAGCTTCTAACATTAGTTGCGTCCCGGTCACTGTCACAGTAGAAGGGGGGAATGTGGAACGGGATCCCTCTGTAAGACCATCCAGCTTGTTTTGAGGCCGCGGTTACCTAATAAATTCCATGCATTGGTAATTTCTGGACCACTTAGCATGTAGTGTTGGCCGAAAACAATGATGCATTGCTCGCTGTTCTTTGTAATCAAATAATTGGGTCACGTTGAGCTATACTGCTTAGTAGGGAATGATTTGTGTAATAATGGGGCATGCATTTCCTTATTTTCCATATTTTGCACACTTCAACAGGCCTTAACCAAATGTGAACTTATTTTTGCACAGCAAACATGCATATTTACATACTGCACAAATATGTAGTGATCAAGTATTATTAGAACATGGAAGGAAATAGACAGATTCAGGTGAGCAAGTCTGTATGCAAAGTATTCTGAGCTGTGCGCTACTGCCTGGACTACACATTCAGGATATCCTCATATGAGACTAGATATCGTCTTAGATTTATGCTTATGCCATATCGTGATATGGTAAAAGTGTTTTTTCGTGGTTTTAAAGGCTGCATTACAGTGAAGTGAACTTCGTCATTATATCTACATTACTAATGATTATTTATCAAAAATCTTATTGTGTAAATATTTTGTGGAAGCACCAATAGTCAACCCTACAATATCGTCACAATATCGACATCGAAGGTATTTGGTAAAAAATATTATATTTGATTTTCTCTATATCGCCCTAACTCCATAAACAATCCACTATTACAATTAAAACTATTATGCTGTTGTTATACTATTGATGCCTCTAGTTGTTGCACTGCCCCCCTTGCTGCTGTAACACTGCAAATGTCCAAAGTGGGACTAATAAATGATTCTTATTAGAGCTGAAACGATTCGTCAATCGAATTGAATTTTTTTTTTTTTAAATCACCAGTTTCTCCTTCTCAAATATGAATATTTTCTGTTTATTTTAAGTCCCCCTTTGATAGTAAACTGTATATTTTTACAAAAACTTTTACAAAATAAAATACCATGGGTTCTGGAAACTTGTGTTGGGGAGTTTTAGCTAACTGTTGACCAGATGATTTATAGTTTAATCTACAAAATAATCAGTAGATCAATTGATAATAAAAAAATAAGCGTTAGTTGCTGCCCTAGAAACTACACATTGTTTAAAAGCAACTTGTTAGGATGTTAGTAATATAGTAGAAAATGCATTACATGGAATGGGTCATGGGTAAAAACTGGTGCGTTGATATTCTCACATGATCAACTGTCTCATCCGGTTATTATCACGTCATGTCTGCTCTGTACATGTAGAGCAGTATTTTATAACTCCACTGAAGTCTTGCAGCCTTTAATATACAATTTTATATATTATCGGGATTATAAAATGTTCAGCGAAGCCTAACAATACCATAGTGTAGTAAGGGACACACAGTAACAGGAGGAGCTGGAACAGGAGGAGCTGGGTGTACTGTCGATAACTACTTGCTAATGATTGTGAGTGCTGATTCATCTACTGTAAATCCTTGACTAAGATTCTTATGTTGTCGTTTCAGATTTGCTTCCTCCTGTTTGCAGTCCTCTACATCGTGTCCTACTGCATCATAACCAGATACAAGAGGAAGAGTGGTGAGTGTTTCTGTAAAATATGAACTCTCGCTCCGTGAGAAGAGAAATCAGCACGATTTCATCGGCATCCTTAACACTTGCACGGCAGAAATGCATCCATGGTGGACCCATTTTCACAGCAAACACACTATAAAGGAGTGGGCATGTCAGTCTGGTTATGCTGTGTTTGCCTTCAGACAGAGCCCTTCATTGTATTTTGACTGAAAGGAAGTCATGGCCAAGGAGGCTTTAGGTGTATGCGTCAGACACCACACCCATGCCCTTAGAGTAATCTGTCACAGTCAGCTCTGTATCAGACTGAACCGTATCCGCCCCACATTACTTTTAGGGCTGTGGCAAAATGAATACAATTTGTCACATTATCACCTTTGTGACAGGACAGCTTAGTGACATAACCTGTTTCATATTCAAACAATGAAGACTCAAGGGATCGTTAACAGAAGGACATGTTGTCCGACACATTTGAGCTTCAGCAGACAGAAATAAAAATCTGGCCTAGTTCTAAAGGAGAAAACAGCGATGAAAACAAGCAGGCCCGGGCAGACATTATGAACCCATTTTCCCAGGACAAATTTAGTATGTCCAGGTCACCGAGGCTTCCCTTGTCTCATTTTGAAAGTAGACCACTTTGCACCAGAAATCCCTTCTGGAGTTTTGTACAGTAGAAATCTAGGCTGCTCGTCTCCTCACACCTTCTGGTTTGGAAGTCTAATCTTTTCACTGACGGTAAAAAAGAATTGTGAAATATAACAAGACATTACATGCACTACTTTACTATCTACTGTCTTACATATTTTGATGATTATGAGGTCAGCACCTCATATAACTGTGAAATTAACAGTGAACTGAACATTACATTCATTTACATTGTTTTTTAAAACTTAAACTTCATTTCAGTCGTCGCATACATACATACAGGTACATGCATGACATTCGACTTCTGAATTTAACCCATGCACCCCTGCATTAGGAGCAGTGGGCTGCTGTAAAGCGCCCTGGGAGCAACTTGGGGTTCAGTTTCTTGCAGACAGCAGGAACCGGGGATCGAACCGCCAACCCTGTGGTTAAAGGAAAACCCGCTCTTACCCACTAAGCTACAGCCGGACACTTTCTGAAACAATTACAGATGCATTGAGAGAAATAGTCCGTGTTAAAATTCCCTTAAAGCGAGGGTCGTTAATGTTGAGAAACTAGCAAGAGTACACTAGATTTAAAAATTATTCAACTGAAAAACCCAGCACAGCGTTGACAACTCTTCTCTGATGAAGGTAGCTTGCAGCACTAGCTCCAAAAGTCGCTAAATCTAGTGAGAAAGTCGCCAAATCGGCAACACTGACAGCCCGACCCTTCAGGCCTCTCTCCAAAGCCACTCACTCAAAATGATCATAATGAAACGTAAATAATCAACAATTCAGTTGTTAGTACTCACAGATGTCAAGCTAGCAGCTTGTGGAAGACTCTGGTGATGTGAAATTAGTGAGCGGGTAGAGTGCACGCAGGTAGGCAGGTAGGCAGGTAGGCAGGTAGACGGGCAGATAGCCTGAAATGTCTGATATTTAACTCCGCTTCAGCAGATACATCAGTACGTCCTAAATAAAAAATGTAGCCAATGCTGTATACTTCTAAGTACTTTTTGAAGTAAGATGTGATGTATGAAATGTGCAGCTTGAACAGTTCAAAAGGTCACACTGTTACCACCCTGTGACTGAAGTGGTTTGGTTTCCTTTACAGATGACCATGAGGACGAAGATGCGGTCGTCAATAGAATATCGTGAGTAAAGCTTCTTCTTTTTAGAACAATCGTGTATTTTAGAAATTGTGGCAACTAGCTTAAGAGTAACTAGTTATTTATTTAGCAAATTGGGAATTAGTAATTAAGCTTCTTTTTTTTTTTTTTTATTAAAAACGGACACAAGTAAGCAATTATAAGGAAGGAGTTGGTCAAATGTGATCATATACACTGAAAATATTTTGAATGCAATGTTACTAATTAGAGCTGAAATGATTAATCGATTACTAGATCGACAGAAAATTAATCTGCAGCTGTTTTTCTAATGGATTCATCTTTTGAATCATGTTTTTGTGAGGTGAATATCTTTGGGGTTTTGAGTGTTTGTTGGACAAAAAAAAAACACATTTGAAGACGTCATCATGGGCTTTAGGAAGTTTTGACAGGCATTTTTCACTATTTTCTCACATTTCTTAAACCAAAACAATTAATTGATTAATCTAGAAAATAATCTGCATATTAATCAATAATGGAAATAATCATTAGGTGCAGCTCTATCACTAATAACTAATAAGCAATACATTAATTTACTGACTACCACTAACACTGTGAATGTCTTGCAGTCATTAGCTAGAACTGTGGTGGCAAGTATCGCATATCACTCAGTTTAGAGTTGCAGCACACGTCACACTCGAGGATGCCTGTCGCACCCACACACATCCTGCATGTTTAGTTCCAGCTAAGCAAAATGGTACCTACGGGTCCAGCTAAATAATGGAAAACATTATATAGTGGTATGCTGAAGGGGGGGGGACTGAGGACCACTGAACAGATGGTCACTCCCCTGGGCCCAATCTGGAGACCTACAGTTTCTCAATCTCTAGAAATTACAGGCTGCAGAAACATAGCCAGTCCATGTCTTTTGTCTGAGGACTGGTGCAGGGGTGGATTAAACTGAGGAGTAGAAAGATAATTGAAAGTATAGATTGACAATGAGCATGCTGGCAGTTCTATCCAGTGCTGTTTCAGTGGCCGCTGTCACTAAAGAAGTTATTTCTCACTTGCTTTTCCTCATTAATTCTTGTCGCACTGTAAACCAATCCTCCAAACTACTAAAGTCATTTCTTGTAACATATAATCTGATATGAAAAAGAAAAAAAATGTTATAATCTTGTTGTGATTCTGCATGTGTTAGTTTTGATCTCCACTAGTCCTAACACTTGTGTGTGTCTGTCTGTGCGTTTGATTTCATTTGCAGATTATACTTGTGCACCTTCACCCTGGCAGTGTCAGGTGGTGCCGTCTTCCTACTGCCTTTCTCAATCATTAGTAACGAGATCCTCCTCTCCTTCCCCAAAAACTATTACATTCAGTGGCTCAATGGCTCCCTCATTCACGGTCAGTACGTCTCACATCACGTCTTTTTATTCAATTAAATTAACCAGTTTTCTCTCCCTTTCTCGCTCCTTTGTCTATTGATTAAAAAATGTTTCTGCTCGTCAACAAAAATAAATATCTTCTAACATATTTGGAATAACATTGATCAGAATCAGAATTTACATTAACGTCAGAATCAATAGATGTGTTGATTAACATGCTGTGCAAATTGCAATGGACTAGTACCCACATACAGTACATCATACAACATCTGAATTAGACAGCTATATAATGTGATTACATTAAACTTACATGGTACGGTGGTGTCCAAAACTCTTCAATTCACTATCAATAACTATTAGATTTAATCTTCTAATTAAATGTTACATTTAATTCAAAACACTTTTTCAAACAGTTTAAAAAGTTGTAAATCCTCGGTAAAGGCTTGATTGAAATTGAAATATATAGGAATTATATGACAAAGTCTTTTTAAGTAGTAGTATAAGTAACATATGTGCTCCAAATACAATATGATTTTTTTTTGTCTTTAACAACGACAGCAACACTCAAATCAGTAATAGCTTCTTGTAATCCATTTTCAGTTTGTGCCATAACACAACTTTAAACATATTAGATGGGAGTAACTCCAAAAAATAATAAAGGCATTGTTGCAGTTTCAAGCTTTCAGTTTACTTGAAAACGAATTAATTAAAAGAATATATTAATATATATTAATATATAGTTTATGTCCCTATAAATGCTGACAGACTTTTCTAACTTGTTGGAAGTTTTGTAATCATGTTAAAGGAATATTATTTGACTATATGCTTGTTAATCTTAATGTGTATAAATATGTAACCACCAGCAGCAACTGCTAATAGTTGGAGAAAGCCAGTTTATTTTCCTTGATTTAAAACCAAACCATGTGAGACTTAAAAGTGTTTTCTGTTTGATTCTGCCATATCCCCGCACATAAGATCAATTTACATCTTTATGTCACAGTAAGTCATGCAGAGTCAGTGTTGGGTGCTGCTACAGCCACCAGGGGGCATTAGAGTCCACGACTTAGACAGGACACAAAGACACTTGCCAGATAAAACCTGTGTTGGCACCTCGCCTCACAACTACTACATAATAATATTCAAGGGGAAAGCTCTCAAAACTCTGGGGGAACTTGTTTGTGGAACATTAACAATTAAACATTAAAAATAGGACTGACTATTGATGTATAATATATCATTTTTGCATCTGTGTTCACTTTGATTAGGTCTGTGGAACCTGGTGTCACTGTTCTCCAACCTTTGCCTCTTTGTCCTGATGCCCTTTGCCTATTTCTTCTTGGAGTCTGAGGGATTTGCGGGATCTAAAAAGGTATATATGGCCTTAAATGTTTGTCATATAATTTCTATGCATCATTTTAGTTTTAGTTTATTTTATTTATGTGTCACACAAGGTTACCAACCATCGTCAAAAAAACATTAAAAAGTGGAAATGAGTGACACTTTGCTGGGGTTTTCAAAGTATGGAAAAAGCTTTAAAAATCCTGAGAGTAATTCTCAAATGTTTTTGTGATACTGAAGTAATTTATCTGCATTTCTTTTTAAACTAAGGCTGAGAAAAATCAGAAACTTTGAATTGGAAAATGTCTTTTATGTTTATGTATTTGTATGCTTTGCTATCAATGCGAGAGTCTCTCTCTTAACAGCCAAAGCGGCAGCAGCAGCAGCAGGTGCCTTGTCCTTGCCCTCTCCCTGACTCACGCCACTGACTGTAACTGCCACCGCAGAAAGTTCATTAACCATGAAAGTCTGAATCTGGACTTCGCCCAGCGCCACATCCTGACAAACCCTTCCAATAAGGCCATAGGCTGCAAACGCTTCAACACTGCTGCATCGGCCCCACTGATTTAAAGCCTGATTCCTTGTCACCCCCTCCCCAGCCCCCTAAAATAAAACTTCAAAAGGACAGGCTAATAATCGAGTTGTAAGGCTCAGCGAACTTCCTCGTTTAATTGATTACCCCCAAAAAAAGAGGCTGGGGGCTCGTGTTCCAAAAGTCCATAAAGTCGCAGCAACATGACAGCACAATAGAGCCTCGCAAAATGGAGGGGGAAAGATTTACTTTTAATACACCTCTATCCTGTGTCACAGTTTGAGACCTCTCTGGTTTATGTCCCTCCTGGCAAAAGCACATAAAAATTAGTCTGTACTGTAGTGTATAGCCAGTTCTTTTCTTCCTCGGCCCACTAATTTGTTTCGGTTGGATTTCTTCAGTAGAGAGGGCAGGCCCTGATGTGTAGGAAGCAGGACGCGGGCCTCTTTCTCCTTTTTGTTCTTTTTCATTTCTGTTTCTTGCTACTGATGTTCCATAAATATGCTTAGAGGAAGCACTGTTCAATGTTGAGCTGCACTTCCAGGTATATATTGTGTGTGTGTGTGCGCTGTGGAAGGGGTGGAGGTGGAGGCGACACTCCTGTTTCACCTAAAAAAAAAAAAAAACTGCCTGCAGAGTCAATCACGCGGCCGACAGCAAGAGGAATGTAAAACACAGATCCGAGTTTTTATAATGTGATATTATCCCTTTCCCCAATAACAGCATTAGACCACATTGTCATAAGGTTTTATGTGGCGTTTTAACCTCCCGGGCTATAACGTTATGGCACTGCGAGGTCCTTTTGACTGCGGAAATGAAGTGAATGATGAATTTCACTACTAACGTTGTAAGTCAGCCTTTTCATGTGGCTGTGTTTACTTTTGACGATGTACTAAAAGACGCCACCAGAATAAAGATGGAAATGTGGATGTTTTTTCTTAATGTTAACTGTTCAGCTCTTTAGAGGCTCTGTCACCTGAGTGATTAATAGTTTAACAAATTGTCCAAATTGTGGATGAATCGGAGCGACTTAGGGTCTTGATGTCAGATGTTGATGATCTGGCTTTATTTGCTGCTGTAAAATGTCTCCCGCTTTACTGCTGGGTTCTCAAATCTTTGCAGAAGAGCTGCGTCGCTGAGGCCACTAAAGGTCGTTGTGTAGTTCAGGTTTTTTTTGCTTCTATAGCCTCTATAGCGTGGTGTATTTCTGTATGTTGCATATAAAGTACTTTTGTTTGGCTGTTTTGAGTGCACTGGGAAAGATCAAAATGTCCTCTTTTGAGGCTTTATAAAGCATTTCTGTCACTTCTAGTTGTCGCCGCACCACCAGTAGATGGCATTATAATGATGAGAGCCGTCCCTGTCATCCTTATTGAGATGATCAGCGTGTTCTGACAAAGACTGTGAAGACATCAGCGCCCGCCTTTGTTCAGACTTCTATTTATATCAAGCGACTTAAGTTGGCTTAATAAATCTACATGGCGTGTATGATATCTTGAAGCTATATTTACTCAAAAACTATTAGATCAAGGTGTATGTATATATATATATATATATATATATATATAAAAAAGTTTTGACAATGACAACTTCCTGCTCTATTTCTAGTGTAGTCTAATCTTATTTTCTTATGCTCAGATGTTTATTATCTCCAGCTAAAGAGTATGCATTCAATGCCACAGCCTGAGTTACAAACAATTATTTAGTATGATGAAAAGTATGCACAATTACCAGTAGATTTTAATATTTTTTTCTAGTGTTGTGGAAAGTATGCTTTGCAGTGAATAGTCTTTTGGTCTTACCCACAGTATTGAAATGTGTTTGATCCTGAAACGAGTTGGAACGAGTCTGACCCCCTGACTGACCCAGCAAAGGGCCAACAGGTTTCATCTGGTAGTTAAAGAAACTCCTCATCAATCTCATCCTAAGCCCTAACCCGCCAATGATGAGAAGTGTGTTTATTGTGGAGGGAGAGGAGGGGAAGGAGGTGGTGGGGGGGGGGGAGAGAAAACGTCTCGCCGAGCAAGCCCGCGTGGTGTTACTAAGATACTCGTCTTTGTTGGAGCTCCACAATGGGGGCCTGGATATTTATTTCAAATCTCCTGCACATGCAGACATTTTTCCCAGGCCTTCTTTCGGGCAGGGCCAGCCGGAGAATATAAAGTGGTGTTTACATACCTTCCTTTAAGGTCACAATGTCTCCCTAAAGCTGCCTGTTACAATGTTCGTTACCATGGCAACATATTAGTTCGAGCTGGGAATTTAAAAAAAGAACAAGCCGTTTGCTCAGGATTTCTTCCCCCCTTTCCTCTCGTGACTCAGTTTTTCTAACCTAAGTGACAAGTTCTGAAGCTCTTTTAGCAGTTTTTTTCCTGATTTTAAAGCGGGATATCCTCTATCATACACGCAGACTGAATTACTACAACTCATTTACATAACTTTAAGTAGTATTATGTTGATAGGCTACTTGGTTTTAACCTTTTGCTTGCGGGAAAAGCCAGGATACAGTCATTTATTCTTTGAAGACTTATCAGTCTGACACCTTTTGTGTAATCAGAACAAGCTGTCGTCACTGTAGGATGTCAAATAAAACTCAGCAAACATCAGAAAGCTGCTTCCTTCATTTAATTTCTGACTCATCTGGTGAATCCGTCATGAAACCAGCAGGGAAACGGGAGTTTTAATTCACATCCCAAAAACCACTACTGAACTTTCACACTGAACAACAACGTTTTCTCTTTTTTTTTTTCGAAATGCGCCTCCCCCCCTCCTCGGTTTGAACGATACGATGTGATGCCGATCATTTTCCATGCTCTCGTGTCATTGGTGCTTTATTAAGAAGTCTTATTAAGAGTCTTTAGAAGTTGATTGTGCAGCTTTACAGGGGAGTGTCCCTCTCCTCTGCTTTCTGTCTCTGACACGGTCACTGCGCTGTGGCCGACCGGTTGAAGGATACACTAATAAGGTCCCTGGGCATCTGGCATGTCTTTAGCAAAGAGGGCAGTCCTTTTTGCTGGGGAGCAAAACAAGGACCCTGCCCCCTCCCTCACTTATTACACTCTTGGCCCTTGTTCCACACGCCCCTGACAGTGAGCAGAAGGATGGTCTGCGGGATGATCTCTGCCACCGCCTGCTGACCTGCTAAGGATTGATGGCGGCGACTCGGAAGCTCCTGCACCACCTAACTCTCTTTGTCTGATTTCTTTCTGTCTCTTCCCCCCCCCTCTAACATCCAACACAGCCCTGCACCTTCCCAAGTATCATCTCTCTCTTCCACTTGTCCACCATTGCACAGTGGCGTTCAACTTCCAGAGGTGAACCCTCTGTTGGATTCATCGGTCGAAGCACTACATCAAAGACAGTGGCAGATTATGCTTTCTGCAGCACAAGCTAGGCGAGAAAGCTTGTGAACTGTTTCCAGGCCCCTCTGCGGCTTTGTGTAATTGGGTGGATTTGGAGGTTGATTTACTTTGCTGGGTCGTCTGCGTGTGCGTATGTGGATTCATGCATGTTTTGTTTGGTTGTTGCATATGAAGCGGTTACTTTTTCTCTCTGGCCACTACACGCGTTTCTTGGAAGTCTCTCCAGTCTTGTTGGAGCATAGCTGCAGTTAAGCAGCCCCTCACTCGATGTCGGTGTGAGGATCAGGGGATGCTGAATATTTCAGAGCTGCTATATTTAGAGGTAGTTACACATTTAGAATGGCAAGAATAGAAACTTTCAGCGGGCGCTCTGGATGCCAAGGCACAGGTCCTTTTCTTTTTTCCCTCCCTTCCCTCACCAGTTGACAGTTTTATCTTTGATCAGTGATGATAGCTTAGTTGCATTTTCCTATTTTTATCCCACACGTTTGCCCTTCCTTATCTATGTGGTGAGGAACAAAGGACTTATTTTCCCTTGCAAGAATAGGTAAGGATAGACATAACATCCAGTGTGCAATGTCATGCATGTGCATGGATCAATGAAACCAATCTGGGCTCACAGTTCAGCGTCCCCTTCCTTCCTGCACAGTCCAATCACGTCTGACACAGTGGATTGTTCTTCCAGCAAGGCAGCAGCCAGGGATGATAGTAAGGGAGGTGACAAGCATTGCCTTTGCCCTAAATGATCTGAATGGGTAATGATTTGAGTCTTATAAATGATTGAGAGGCCTATCTAAAGGGAATACACCTTCAGCATGGCATGGGCAGCTTGTTAAGGTGGACTGGTGCGCTTGAGAGGACGCGCGTCCTGCCTGCGGCTTCTGCTCGTCCTGATGCATCCTTAAGAGAGCGCGTGTGGGACGTGGCTGAAGTCCCTGAAAGCATTCCTCTCTCACCTCTCTTACCTCCGGGGAATGAGATGTGCTCAGACGTTGACTCCTCTCCTCCACCAGTCTCCCTCTGTTGTCCTCCCTCTTTATTTCTCTCTATCGCTCTCCATCTCTTCCTTTCTCCCTCCTCCTTTTTTTTTTTTTTTTTTTATTCGGCAGCGTTGAGTGTTTTCCTCACTGCCCAGTTGATCTGTGAGATGCTCGATTGAAGCATCCATCTAGTGAACACAGAGTGGGCAAAAGAGCATGAGGCAGTCAGCAGGATTTAATGTCCAAGTCAGATTTGTGGCTATATTTTAATGCATTGATCTGTATGGAGTATGATTATTGGTGTATAGCATTAAACAAAATATACATATATAGTTCCCTTAAGATATGTTATCACTGTGACATATCTATTAATGATGTATATTTGTTCACAACACATTGCTAAGATTTTTTAGGTTTGTTTCGTGCTGACTTAAGACTCTATAAGGCCCCACTAACGTTACCTGTCGAGTGGCTGCAGTGTCCACCTTGGCCACACTGGGGCACTCCAGACCCTGCCCACTTTCCTCCCTGTTGTGCTAGAAAATTCTACTCTAACTCACTGAGGCTTTTCCACAATATCACGTAAAAGGAGGCGAGTGATTGCTCAGTAATAGCTAAAGGATGCTACGGGGGGATTTTCACCACTGACAATGAATGGAGTCTGAGAATAAGCTTAAATCCCTATATCACTATTCAAAATATGGACTGAATGAGTCAGTGATAATGTGTAGACATTAAAGGGGACCTCTTATGCTTTTGTGCTTTTTCCCCTTTCCTTTAGTGTGTTAAATAGTTATTTTGTGCATGTAAAAGGTTTGCAAAGTTTAAAAAGCCCAAAGTACACGCCAAAGGGAGAAACACTGCTCCTGAACTGCCTGAAACACCTCGCTTGAAGTCCCGCCTTTTCTTCCGTAGCGTGGTGATGTCATCAAGTAACACATTTGCATAACTGCTAGTTTGGCACGCCCGCAAGCAAAGTTAGTTAGAGCAGAGCCGGAGTGGAGTCCAAAAGAGTTTGGTTTGGTTGACCAATCACAACAGAGTGGGCCAGCTGACCAATCAGAGCAGACTGGGCTTTTCGGTAGGGGCAGGAGCTCAAACAGAGCGTTTCAGACAAAGGGTGAAAAGAGGTGCTGCAGCACAGCCGGTTTGAGAAAATAGAGCGTTTTTTTAACACATTTGAATATTAACTATTAAACTCTTCATCCAACGGCCGCTATTCTGTCTTTCAGAGATTGTAGCGGGCTCAGTCTTAAAGCTAGAGTGAAGATACTGATATCATATGAAACAAAAACAAACAAAGAAACAAGGAACCAATCATCTGTCATGTTAGCTTGTCGGGAAGAACGCTAAATTTTGGCGAGGAAAAACTGTCTAGGCCATTTGCAAAGGGGTCAAGATATCTGAATGAAAACTGAGACGAACAGAGTGAAAACTGTATCTTATTAGATAAAACAAATGATAACAAACTGGATACTTTGCAGTTGAAAAGAGAGAATAAATAGCAATATATCTTATCGCAATACTCAGCATATCGCAAAATGTTTAAAATCGCAGTAAGATCATATCGTGACTGAAGTATTGTGATAATATTATATTGTGGGGCTTCTGGTGATTCCCAACCCGAGTAAACATTTTCTGGAAAAAGAGCATAAAATATTCCCTTTAAATTTACTATATATGTCTGTGACCCTTGAATGCTCATATGCTGTCTGTGAGAAAGGTGCTTGTTAAAGAGATAAGAGCTCAAGAGTGGATTAGAAGGGACTATATTTTAGGTTGCATTAGAGACAAGACGGCTATTAAACAGTGACCCAAATTGTAATGAAAATGCTGAAGGACAGGTGGTTCTGATGGCAATCATGAACTGTGTTGGGAAACTAAAAAAAAACTAAGCCTTGTCTGATTTAATCTGCAGAATTGAAACCATTTCCATTCCATAAAGCGACTTGATTAACGGGGGAACTTTCAAAGAGAGACCCCCTTCATCTACCTGTTGGCAAATACTGAACAGCAACCGCACGGCCATTATGTTAGCTGGTAACAAATTGCTCATGTGTGCCCAATTTAAGCAGCGCTCCAGAAGCAGGGAGCCCTTGTTATCCCGCGCCTGGTAGCCTACCTGACATATGTATGGGAACGCCTATCTATCTTACAGTGCTAGACAGCTCGGCTCTCCAGCAGGGGGGGAAATGGAAACTGTGTGAACAGGTAGAGGAGGACTTTATTAACCACTCAGCAGTTTGTGACCCGGAAAACCCAAATTACCCCAAAACCCTCTCGTCTGCGCGGCCCGGGACACGACCGCGGTGCTAAGAGAGCTCCTAATCGGCCCCAGATGGGAGGCCTGCTCTTGATCGCAGACAGTAGCTGACCCAGCCAGGCTTCATGCTCCTTACAGCACCCCCCCACCCCTCCTCCAACCCCACCCCCTGTCCCCTTACTCTTTTTAATTTCACCTCCACCACCACCAGCCCCTGTTAGACCCACTTTATAGACCCCAATATGTGTATAACAGAGCTGTTTTACACAGGAATCCGTGGGAGCGTTTATGTCATGTTTGTGTGCTGTGAATGGAGATGATGGTGTTTAATATGAACGAGGCAGGATGGAGGGAGGAGGGAGACGTCTCGTAAAATTAAACTTGTTTTGTGTTTAAAAAATTGATATGAAATGCAGGTAATACCACCTCCCAGCTGATTAATGTGTTTTTTTTATGTTTATTATGATACTGATTCTAATCGTAGCCATATCTAATTCTATTAAAAAAAAATTCTCTGTGCACTTTTTCTGTCAGGGCATTAGGGCGCGTATTCTAGAGACCTTTGTGATGCTCTTCCTGCTGGCTTTGCTCATCCTGGGCATCGTGTGGGTAGCGTCAGCGCTCATTGACAATGATGCAGCCAGTATGGAGTCACTCTACGGTACGTTTTTAAAGGTTTCTGTGTCCTTTGTGCTTGTAAATCTCTTGTATTTGTAAGGTATAGTTCAACAATTTGGGAAATTATCCCTTCTGGCAGAACGTATTTCCCCAAAATGTTCTATATTGTTTTATTAAATGAATGTATTTTCTTCTGTAGATCTTTGGGAATTTTACCTACCATACCTCTACTCCTGTATATCTCTGATGGGAGGACTGCTTTTACTCAGTAAGCCATTTCATTTCTTCTTATACACACTGCTACGTATCATTGTTGATGTGTTGTTGAGCTACCATTAATGTAATATTGCTGAATGATTTCACCTTACTGTGGTTAAACACTAACGCTGTTTTCTGTCTCACGTGTAGTGTGCACTCCTGTGGGATTGTCCAGGATGTTCACCATCATGGGCCAGTTACTAGTGAAGCCAACAGTAAGTAATCAATATTTGTGGTTTGAACAGTAGAAATTTAAAACTAGCCATTTTCTCTGAAAGACTACAGAGTTGAACTTGAAGCCACCGTTTGTCACAGTCGGCCATTTACATGCGCGACAGAGGACTACAAATACATCACCAACTCATCCTCCCATCTGCCATCTCTCCAGTCCCACTTTGGGCCTAATTATAACCCATTTCATCTCTTCCTCCTCTGCTCCCTCCCTTCAGATCCTGGAGGACCTGGATGAGCAGATTTACTGCATCCATTTGCAGGAGGAAGCCCTTCAGAGGAGATTAAACGGTATGTCTGTGGGAGACGTGTTGGCACATTATAGGGGAGGGGAGGGGTTGACTGCCCTATTGGGTGTGATGGAGCGCGCCACACTGGAATCAATTAGCATTGAAAATTCAGCCACACACACTCACAACACACAGACACTGGCGAAAAATCAACACACACACTCGACAGCGGCCTTTCCCCACCGCTGTCTTACTCTCATAACTTTCTGCTAAAGGGCAGAGCAGCCACATGGCACGGACCATATTTTATGTTTAGGAAGTTTTTAAGGATCCATTTAAGACACACGTGAAATGATTGCCTCATTTAATGTCAGGCCTAGAATGGTTGCCCGGGTAATAGGATGGAAATTAAATGTTTTACAAGAACTTTTTGGCTAGGTCTTGTGGACATTAAAGAGACTTTTCAGTTCCTTCTGAAAAGAGACTAGGAGCCGTGTGCTTTTCACTGGACTCCGACACAAAGGGAAAGTTTAAGGATGGTGTAGATTATTTTTTTAGCCTGCATTTCCTTTTCACGTCAAGTCCTCTGTGTTCCCAAATTCCTTGTTTGACGTTGAATAATCTCAAAAAGCAGGAAGTATTTGGGCCAAATTCCAGAACCTACTTTAATATTAACTCAAGCACGCAACCAAGTGTACAGATGCGAGTAAATGAAGAGGATGAGCGTCCTTTCAAACCAGGGAGGTAAGGGAGATCGCTCCCTGATAGCGCCTTGTTTTCGAATGCCACACCGGCCACCTCCTTAGACTGCCACCAATGCGTAGGGTTCCTTTGGGTTCGTTCCGCGCTGCCCTGCTTTGAACTAACTGATAGAATAATTGTAATCTGTTCCTTATCATCTCCGACACTGTTTGATCTTTACAAGTCTCTGTGAGGCAAAAAAATAACTGTGGTCAACATCTTTATGTGCGCACCGAGGCCAAGCTGCAGTACAGTTTTGTCTTTAAAAAAAGCGTGAATTAGAGGCAATGGAGGATGTTGACGTGAATTTTTTTTTATGCACATACCGTGTGTACATGCTCAACGTTCCTGCTCACCCATTGGTGAAACTGAAGGCTAGAGTGGTGTCCCTTTGATCTGCCGAGTAGACGGCAGTTCAGGAACAGTGCACAGGACACACTCCAGAGGCGAGCAATGTTGTCTTCTTGCTTCACCTGTCTGCTCTGCATCCAGCTCCTCGAACAGATTATCCTCTCTGACCCAGTTGGTGTTTGCAGATGTGGACTGTTGAGCCACATCAGTTGATTCATCTATGTTTATTTACACGTCTGGGCCTTTTGTTGTCTTCTCTCTACATGCAATTGTCCATTTTTAATGACACTGTTGATATTTAAAGTCTTACAGATCAGAAGGTTGTGGCTTAAATTGTCTGATTGGACATGTGTGTCTGTTTTTCTTGTCATGGTTAGGATGAATCTAATATGTATAATGTTTAGAGACATGCCACTAGAACTATCAGATAAACTGCTAACAGTTACGAGAAACCAATTTTAAAATTTTATTACACAATGTTGCACCCATTCTTTGCTGCTTTGAAATATATTGAGGCTTAAAGGAACAGCGTGTAGCCTTTAGGGCGATCTATAGATCATATTAATAAGTATGTAACTTAATTTAATAAGTATAAGTATGTTTTCTTTAGTGTATAATAACCTGATAATAAGAATTGTTGTGTTTTCGTTACCTTAGAATAAGCCGTTTATATCTATGGAGCGGGTCCTCTTCACAGAGATGGCTGCCATGTTTCTACAGTAGCCCAGAAAGGGCAAACCAAAGTTAGAGTTAACCCCCGTCACTCCTCTCAGTCGCCGGGAGAACAAGACGCGGGTTGCGTCCGAAATTCCATACTAACATGCTATTCAGTACGCTAAAACAGTATATATGACTGACTCTACGGTGGCATAAATATTCCACAATGCAATGAGGTAGTGACGACAACGTCCATAACAAACGCTGAAGGACAGCTCTGTAAAGTCAATAACGCTTCAATTTAAATGTCAGTATAAGATTTCACTTTGCTAGACTCAATATAGGTTTTAAATTAGTTCAGACTTCTCACAAATCATCGTTTGGTCACATGAGGTTGGCATGGGTTACCATGGTTATAGATCTTCAACGGGCAAGGAGGCTCTCAGGAAGTGACGATGTAAATTACTGCTCAGTGCATCCGAAAAGATGCATACTACTGTTTATTCACACACAAAAGTATGTTGAACGATAGTACAGATATTGAGTATGTAGGGCAGAGTGTGAGATTTCGGACGCAGCCACGGTTTTGAGGAGCTGCAGCATTTATTTCCGCACATTCACTTGATATTCTCAAAGCTAAACTAACTCTGTCTTCTGCTCCATTAGCTCACTTTTTTGCTCACACACATTCGCCGCCGCTCTCTCTCTCTTGCTTCACCACTACATGTAACTTACCGCGTACACATAAACTCAATATACACTGGCTCTGCTATTCTCTAAACTACCTATGCTACTCTTACTACTGGCTCCAGATGGGGCCATTCGCGTAGTTCTCCTACACTCTTTGCACACGGGAGAGGTTTTAGTGGGTTGCAATCTGCAACCTCACCACTAGATGTCGCCAGATCCTACACACTGCAACTGCCAAGTTTACAAAAGTTATAGATATCCCAGACAAAAGAGGTAATTTTTGAAGTTGCGATACAAGCAAAAATGCTTTACTTAAAGGGAAACACAAAGTGGTGCTTATGTTTGACGGAATAGTGCGCACAACTGGTCTTGTCTTCTTAATATGAATCTAAAAGCATCTTCAAGATGAGTCTTCCCTGCTGAAAGAACTTTGCCTCAAAGAATTCAGGTTGTAGATCCAACCTAATGTCTGCAAATTGTATCCAATTAGATAACCACTGTGTTTCTGATTTAAATGGGTTATTAGCTTAGAAGATACTGTAAAAGTGCAATCTAATAACCAGAGTACACAGACATACTGCAGTACACTCACTGTGGCATACACACACTTGTCCACGCTGCCCTCTCAAGACCCTGATCTGCTGATAGCAGAGCAACAGAGCGCCTGTCCAGATGCTATGCGGCACAATGACCTTGCCGGTGCCTCTGTTGTCTCAGCATGGTGTTTAGCATATGTGTGGATGACGTAATTTTTCGACTGTGGTGAAGGTTGGAGAGGATACGTTGAATTACTCCGGGCCTTCCTGGCTGCCAGAAGCCTCACTCAGCATCTCTGCCTCGCTGTAACTCAGTCTCTGACTTGATGTTGCCAGCAGCAGGAGAAGAAGGATATATTTAACTCCAGTTTAGGGTGATGTCATTGAAGATACTGCAGTTGAAATTCTCACCATTTTCCTCTACGGCCCTAACCAAGTAATGATATTGTTCTTTGTCTTTAGTGCTGTTTTTCATGGCTATTAAGATCTTACTGTTCATTTGATCAATGATTTATCAGTCCCGGGTGACGGGGAAGGCCATGTTTGGATATGTTATGCACAAAGGTGATATATTAGTTCACTTACGGCTGAGCAGATTTGGCTACCCCGAGGCAGAGTGTTCAGTTCGTCTCTGGAGAAAAAGAGCTGTTGAACTGTCCGTGACATTTCCTGTTGTGTTGTGACTGCATTTGCTCGGAGGGTTCAAACTTTCCCCGCTTAGATCCTGGGACAGGTATCTGCGAGGGCACAGACAACACTGTTAACTCTCTCTCTCCCCGTCTATCTCACGTCTTTTGCCTACTTAAAACCCATCCAGACAGGGCGTGTCATAATAACAGAGGGAAGAAAAAGGGTTTGATCAAAGTGATTGGTCCTTCACTCCTGTAACAAAGATGAAAGATGGTATTTTTATTGCACGCTAGTAACGGTGTAACACTGAACTAATTGGTCTTGATCTGCCAATCACCCCAGGGGGATGCAAATGGATACTCTTCCAGTTTGGCTCCTAGGGGCCTCTACGTTAGTGCGTCGAGCTGGAAGGAAAACAGAGTCAAATAGATAAATTAGCCTTAAATGAGCCGGCCTTGTGGTTTTCCTGGAGAATCCCTTGCTGTCTTCTCCAGCCCACTCAACCAGTTGTGGCATGTGCTAGACAGCTCCTGACACAAGAGATTATTTTTACTTGTTTGAGATCACATTGTTGTGTTCCGAGCATGATTACTTGTTTTGATGGGATTTCTTAATAAAGATAAGTTAAATACCGTATGCCGAAGCATGACAAATACATTTAGACGTTGACATCCATAATTAGGACATCATTTTCTTTTTTTTTTTTTATTTGATGTTTTTGGTGCATGAGAAATGCCTAACAATACTGTTTAACACCTGAATCAAGAGTTTCTTGAGTTGTCTGGCAGATACTGTATCACGCAAAAAAGTGGTGCTTTAGTATGTTACCTGTTGAAACAACATTAGAGCTCAAACATTAGTCGATTGACAAAAGATAATCAACTATTTTTTAATTGTTTTAATTTGTTTAATCAAGCAAAAAGACAAAGTTTCCAGGGATGGGCATTTCAAGCAAAAATACTAATCGATAATCCCTGGGAACTATTCGATCATTCTTCGAAGATCGCCCCCACACACACCTGCGCCAACGGAAAAGAGACGAACTGAACATGCCACACGTTTAACTGGCGCCTGGCACTAATGTAACTGCCAGGCAAGCAAGACTTTCAGAACTTGTGATGGGCATTTTCAACATTTTTTGGACATTTCTTAGACTTAATGATTAATCCATTAATTGAAAACATTAGCTGCAGATTTATGGATAATGAAAATTATTGTTAGCTGTAGGCTTAGACAGCATCTGATTATGCAACACATTTAATTAATTTCATTGGTTTCTGTTTCCGCAGGATCATCCTCACACACTTATACTCGAGGAAGCTTTACTCACCAGCTCAACAAAGAACTGGACAACATTAGAAATCAGAGGAATAAATTGGGTAAGTATTTGTATTATGTGACAGCGAGGTTGATATATTTTGTCTTTAGACCTTGAATTGCCATGGAAATATATGCCAAGAAGTTAGCTTTTTACATATTGCTGACAGGCAGCCGCTTTCTCCCCGTCTGCCTTAATTTCTTAATTTGGATTTGGACCAGAACTGCCTGATAATTTTCCATCCATTTTAGGATATTATAAATGAGGCCTGAGGCTTTTGGGGAGCAGGGTGGGGGGGAGGAGAGCACAAAGGCACTTAGGATATTGGACAAGATGCAAACTTTATATTGTAGCAAGCCTTTTAGTGATGTCATTAATTTAGAAGGATGGTGCATATAAAGTGCACTTGGCAAACTTCTCGGGCAGGCAGGGTGGGTGCACTTTGAGAATAAGGAGGACTAACAAGGTTGGAAATAGAGAAAGAAAGTCAATATGGCAAGGACTAGAGGGCAGTCGAATACACATTGTTGGGTACTGTGGATGTCCATAATAGAAGATATAGTGCATGTGGTCTACAAGCTGTCAGCGGTGTCTACAAACATGACTGATGAGCTGTTGAAATAAGAGGAAGATGGAAGATATAAACTTGAAATGTTTCATCTGGCTCGGGAAGAATGAGGCACAGTAGTTGCCCACCGCACACACACAAAATATAAATCACAGAATTCATTTTGTTGCATTTCTTTTTATCCAGGATTTATTATTCTTTCCACTAATTAAGGCAATGATGAGTGGGACTAATTAAAGAGGAAGAGCATCATTTTTGAAGATTATGAAATATATATTACCTAGAGGGGGGTGGTTGCGATGAGAGGTGAGATTGTGTTTAACCAGATCAAGCTGTACAAACCCTGTAAATAAAGCCAGAGGGCTTGTGGTTTCACTATTTGTCTTTGATGAATATATTAATTAACCAGCGGTGGAAAGTGGTTTGTATCTCTGAATCTTGTAATTAAGAGTTGGTTGTACATCTATTTCTTAAGACTAATAACTTCACATTTTGGCTCCCTCTCATTTCCCCTCAGAGAGAAGAAAGAAAGCATCAGGTTGGGAGAAGAACTTGTTGTATCCCATAGTGATGCTGATCCTGCTCGCAGGAACGGTGAGTGCCGGGACTGACCTATCATTAAGCCCAAACTGTTTGCTCATGGCGTATACAGCCTGGCTGGTGGCCACTGGGACTAACACCCTGTACCTCAAACCCCATCCTCTTAACAGCTCTGAGTCTGGGTGTGGAAACTACTTTTGTTTAATAGCTGTTTAAGACAATGCTGAATAGCCACCTGCAACAGCTGTGATTTGCATTAGATTATAGTGTGGGAATACTGTTTATGCCGGCTGATATTGTTAGATGAGGCCATGTGAGAGACATGGCACGTGCATCAAACAAACCCTCACATTGTTCAGGTTTTGAGAAGCTTAATGTTGGAGCAGTTTACAATCACAAGATGGTTATTATGCATGGATCAGCAAGTCCGCTACAATTCAATTAGATCATGATGCTGGATACTTTGAGGGATTTGATTTTTATAATTATACCATGTGTAAACAAATCTTTATCTTCCTCTCTGTCCGCAGACAATCTCAGTTCTTATGGTGGCATTTAATATCCTCTACCTTCTAGTGGATGAGACTGCCATGCCCAAGGGATCCACGGTAAGCCTTCTGTCTAACCTAAGTACGTTTCTACTCCTCACACACACACACACACACACGCCCAGAATGTAAACTGCAGAAGAGCTCGCCTATCAGACCTGCCATGTTCCTGGCGGAGACATAAATCAAATTCCGGATATGCTCAGATGCTTGTTGGAAGAAAAGACCCGACCAGATGTTAATCAGGCTTGAACCTTGTGCCTCTGGTTTTGTTTTGGAAGCTCATTGAAAGTCATTTCACAGCGGTGTGCAGATTTCAATGAGCTCGCTACGTGTCTCAAGTCCGCAGTGGGTGAATAAGCTGCTTTTCCTCCCTCCTGCAAAGGCAGACAGGGCCAGGTGAAGGGCTCTTACTGTGAGGCAGACTAAGTGTGGAATGGCTCTTAGAGATTCTCATCTCCGCCTAACATGCAATGTGTTTTAAGCTCTCCTTATCTCATCTCATCTGCAGTGACAGAGCGGCGTGCGTGCGTGTGCTTGTTACGTGTGTGCGTTTGTGGTTGCATTCTTGTCTGAGAGGGGGCAACATAATGTATCCTATTTCCCCCTCATTTCATTTCGCGTCTCGCGGGCAACTGACAGAGCTGCCCTCGACATTCCAATTATTTTATTGAGCAGGGATGTTTTCTTTGGCATGACGCGTCGCAGAAAATCCCCCAAATTACACTTGTCATGCAGCTTGAAGCTGTCCTCCCTGACAGTGTGGCCCCACTAAATGGTTTATGCGTTTGTGGAGCTGGATGGTTGCCACACCTCTGATGATCTCACAGCACTACGAGGAGTGATGGGTGGGGGGGAGTCTCGTCCTCCAAAACAATCGATACTGATATGATATCCATCTATCCAACCCGTTAACCCTACCCTCCCAGCTCTCGAACTCTCTGCCCCTCTAGCACAGAAATTCCCTCGCAGTTACCCGCACGCTGTCTGGAGGGAGATAAGGACAGGGGAGAGAAAGTGATATAAAGAATGGAGAGAGCGGCTGGTTTGAGGTCTGGAGGAGCAAAGAGACTGTGGGAAAGTCAAATGAGGCCCCGATGCGCTGATTGTTGTGGGGGGAGAGCACAATGGAAGTGCCCTGTCAATGTTTGTCTTCCCTTCCTACTAAGCATCCCGCCATAGTCCTTAGCATACTGAGCAGTGCCCCAATTGCCTTTACAGAGCAGAGGATGGAGGTGGAGAAGTATGATGAGGAGCTAGGAGAGAAGAAGAGAAGGAGCAGGTGGATGGAGTTGAGGAGCAGAGATGCTGTAGAAGCAACAAGGGAGAGGAGGAAGAGAACTGGAGCTGCCTCTGTCAAAGGACACTGTGTTTTACAGCTTGATGAACAAGCACTAAGAGGGACCAATAAAATAGTTATTGCAGGCCCTCCTCTTTGGTAGCCACAACACTTGACACTGTATTTTGTAAAATGGACAATTAGCTGCAACTGGACTGCAATTTTCACCTCACTAAAGTTGCCCCTCTCTAAACACACACAAACACACATAATAGGACCTTCAGACTTCCTCTGACGAGCTTACCTTAGCTATGGCCTTTCAACTTTTGTGAATGAAAGTGAGAAATATCCATTCTCGCCACCATAAACAACATCAATTAATTTAAAAATCTATAGCCACGATGCTGTTAGGTTAGCACCCAGCAGAGCTAGAGGGAAGGGTTCAATACCATCTTGGCTGATATAGCTCATCATCATCACTTAATATTCAAAATGACAGGAAACTGATGTAAGGAACAATTTGACAAGATGGTCTTACCGTGAGAGTACCTCTGGGACTACTGTTGTATCACTCTGGAAATAAATGTCCATAGCTCCACAGTTAAAACATTCAAGAAACGATTTTGAAATTTTTATGCCTAGATGAAGTGGAATTAAATATGCGAAACTACTATGGCCAGAATAATAGATAGCACAATATAGCGTTAATTACTTCAATGATTAAAGATAGAGCCACCGTGTGGGTGGTATCGGAGCAAAACTTCTGATTCAGACATCCAGAAGGAAATGTATAAATGAATAGATCAATGTGTCTATAACAATATTACCAACCTCTACTATTAGAGCAACAGAAAATATAACATGCATTAATAAAACTAAACAGTTCTTTCTTCTGTATTTTCTATAATCAGCTTTTTCTCCAGGGCGTAAAGGCAACCCAGTACAGCGCAGGCGCGTGCTTCAGTGAACTCAAGTCTTACAATCCTTACAGTATCTTGCTTATTTAACGTAATGTCTGCAGCCTGTAGATAATGATAAATCAAATCCATTACACAAGCTCATGGGGCAGGTACCACACAACAACTTTTGTGGTCACCAACAAAGTATTCTTGAGCAAAACTGTCAGCAAGTCAGACACAACATAATTTCCATTCAAACACAGACCCAGACAATGCTGTACCAGAACCAATGACACTATCAACATGCCAAAGAGGTGGGCAGATGTGTTACTACCACAATATACCACAGTATCTAGGCCTATGCATAGACTACCCAATAATCTAAATCTGTCAGGGTGTTTTCTTACTTTGAAAAAAGTCTAATAGAAAATAAGTCTACATTCCACATTGTAGAATTTGTTGTTGTTGCCACAATCTAATTCAGAAAATCTGAAGGTAAGAAAGTAAAGTGTATTAAACTAACTCAATAGCTAGCTACTTACATTAATCTATAGCGTCTCCATTGCAATGATGGGAGTGAGGCACGCAGACAAGACGTTCAAGGTTAAGAAATGGTATGGTCCACTTTAGGGGTGTCTGAAATCGTATTACAAGATTGTTTCAGGCATGAATACGGGAAATATATTGTAATATTTAATAACAGGTAAGAAGGATATATACTGTTGTTTTTACCTCTTTCAGGGGGGTCCAAGTCTTAATTAGGGGAGTCAGACCCCCATAATATTATAGTTCAACAAATAGTTCATAACAGACATTGACGGACAGCTCTGTGGCGTCGATAACGCTTCAATTTAAGTGTAAGTATAAGATTTGCCTTTGTTCGGCGTAATATATATATTAAATTAGTTCAGACCTTTATGATTCTCACAAAGCGTCGTTTGGTCACATGAGGTTGGCACGGGTTGGCACGGGTTACCATGGTTACGCGTTTCCAGCCGGTAAGGAGGAGGAAGTGACGTGGTAATTACAGTTCAGTGCGTCCGAAAAGATGCATACTACTGTTTAATCAAACAAAAGTATGCTGATTGATAGTATACATACTGAGTATGTAGTGATTTCAGACACAGTCAAAGCTTTCAATATACTATAGGTGTAAATACTCACAAGTGGTGGGATCAAATAATGGCAGTCTCTTGGTTAAAGCCGTAGCACCAAACTGAAAAAACAAAACAATAGAAAGTAAGGGTTAAAGGTGTTGATCACAAGGAGACTTCAGTTTAGAACAGATGCATTTGCTGTAGATACATCCGAGCCCTTTCAGAACCTGTACCTGAAGTTAATGGCACCTCTATATATTATATCTACTGTGTTTTATGACTGCTTCTTTCTCCTACTCATTAGATGTGTGATAGCCGGGGGAATTATCTGGTGAGCAAGTGGATAAGGGTCAGGAGGGGTAGGGAGTGAGAGAGAGTTATGATTATGTGAAAGGTAGAAGAGAAGTATTAGGATTTCTCTTGGCTACCTTTCTCTATTTGAATATATTGAAAAAAATGGTACCATTACTTCGAGGACCCACCTAAGGTCAAACGGTCAGGACGTGAGGCATAGTTGTGTGTGTTAATATAACACTGACAACCTCGCCAGTGTGCAGGTATTGCGAGGTGTTAATCTTACAAGCAACTAATGCAATGTGTCTGCTGAAAGAGCCACGGCAGGCAACGCAGACAAATCTACCAGTCCCCCCCACACACACACACACCCTCCGCCGTCGAGCCCTCCCTCTCTTTGACACACACAAACACACACTCCATCACCCTTCCTGCTACTGGAATGAAAAGAGTTGAAAGGAGGCGCACTGTGAAAGCTAGCTGTCCTAAAGCGCGCGCATATTACACGCATATTGTGAGTGCACACACACACACACACACACACACACACACACACACACACACACACACACACACACACACACACACACACACACACACACACACACACACAATCTTAATGCATGCCCACCCTCCCTCCATTAATAAATTACATCAGATGCTGTCTGCTAATTCCCCACGTAAGAGAGAAAGAGCACTGCACCATGGCTCTGCAGTAAGCTCGGGGATGACAGTTGCATAAAAAGGCATGAAACGACCTGCCAGGCTTTCCTTTTTTCTTCAGGCTCTTTTACAAAACAAATCAAGATAAGGACACTCAAGGTGGGTAAAGAAGAAATGAAGTGCAATAAAAAAAAACATAAATAAGAAACTAAAAACAAAATCTAGGACTGTGCAACTGTAGTATGTATTAGTATTGCAAGAACAGTAAATACTGTACATTGATGTCATGCATTGGTATGGCAAGGGGCTGTATTTGAATGCATTACTATACAAATAAACTGTACATTGAATATATCCAGCTATGCACACATGACACAAAGACAGGATAAAGCATAGAATAGGAGTATTGTCGACTATATAGGTATTGTTAATACTGTACAGTTGTTATCATATATACTTCATATGATTATCTACAAGATCTGAATATGCAACATACAGTTTTAGGCAGTTTTTAAACAACTTAAATCTGCAAATAAGTGTTTTCTTTAAATGTCTTACTTGTGGACTTAATGTATAGTACTGTAGGTGCCCCATAAAACACACTGACCCCGGTGCCAAGTTCGACAAAAGCAAATATTTATCATTTGACAACACAGATGCTTGGTATGTGCAGCGTATGTAGATGTATGTCTTGCTCCTGCTCCAGTTTCAAAAGGCCTTAGGGCTTTAGAGGTTGGAGGGGGATGGCGTGGGTGGGGGGGCACGTCTAGTGTTTGCCGAAGTATTTGTTTTGTTGTTTTTATGTTTTTGGCGTGCTTTCAGCCTGTACACTCTTCTTACCGTAAGCAATGTGCCGTTTTTGTTTGAACACCTGTTCACATATTGTATGATCGACAGTGATTTGAAGAGAGCCTCTTTCATCTTGTTCCATTCATTACTTAGCCAATTTGATTCTGTCTTTCTCAAGTGGGGAAATTCTTCATGCACCGCGTACTTACTTTGCAGGATTTCTGTAATTGCGTGTGTGTGCAACTGCCTGCAGTGCTGTCGTTTCCCATTTTCTTTTTCTTTTTTGATTCATGATATATTTATTTAAGGTCATTGAATAACCCAGTTTTTCTGTCTTCATCTTCCAGGACCGAGGCATTGGGAACACCTCTCTGTCCACATTTGGCGTGGCTCAGGCGGTGCTGGAGATCATCCTCATGTTGTATCCTTTCAGTGACCCCCCCTCTTTGTCTGTGGCCAAAGTAGCATGCTCCACGGCCAAGAGCAACATTGTCAAGCCAGCTTTGTTTACCCAGGACATAGTTCAGCCGGACACCTTCCGGAAGACACGTTGTGCTGTTTTGTCACCTTTTATCGTAGCTGAAAAGGTGCAGACTTGGGATACTTAAAAAGACGACTCAATGAAGCTGCTTTGCTACCAGCAGATGAGTGTTTTTGGTCCTTGATTGATTCGCTCAACAGCTACTTGATGGTGTCCTCTGTCGTTGGCTTCTACAGCCTGCGAGTCTTTGAGGGACTCACTCCCAGGAACGATGACACAACCATGACAACGGTAAAGATGGGATGGGAGGATGGGGGGTGGGGTGAAGTGGGGGCAAGGGTGCTGAGATAGCTCCTGATGTGTTTGGGACCCCCTGTGTTTCATCTATTTCCTCTTTTCTCTCCCGCCTTCCTCTCACTCTGAACTCCTACTGCTCACTAATGTTTTCCTCAGGGCCCCCTCAATGGCTTTAGTTGATCTGTCCAATATTTGTTTGTGGGTTGCGCAAACACTGGCAAAGTGCAAGCCCCTTTCTTGTACATCAGAGGGAGAGTGGGGTTTTTGGGGTTGGGAAGGGGGGGGTGGAGGATGCGTGCTCTGTTCGGCCCATAGTGGCACCTATTCACTTGGTAATGAGTTTGGGAGTGGTGAGGCTTGTTAACTAGCCATGACGCTCCAGTGAAAGGGCTTGAATGGACAACAGAGAGAACCTGGTAATGAGCATCTTCAGAGGTACTAATTGTACAATATGTGGAACCAATTTAACATCAAGTGGTGTGTGCATATGTGTGGGCACGTCATAGCTGAAACTGTTGGTGCAATGGGTGCTTTTTCCTCACACGGCTCATAGGGGTGCAAGAAAATATCGAAGATATCAAGTATCGCAATAATATGTTTTGTGATACTGTATCGTTTCTCAAAAACACTATGTATTTTTAATTAATAGTTGACGTGCAAAAATTAACTCGGTCAATACTTTATTTCTTTTGAATCGTAACCCCTGTATCATGATACGTATCATATCGTCAGATTCTTGACAACACTCAGCCCTAGTCTCATAACTGTACGTTATATGCTCGAGAGATCTGAAGTTTGATTATCTGTTGATTTGTAGATCATTGGTTGCTGTGTGTCCATCTTGGTTCTGAGTTCAGCCCTGCCAGTGATGTCCAGAACTCTAGGTGAGTACAGCTGTGTGTGTGTGTGTGTGTGTGTGTGTTTGCCTGCCTGTCTTAGAGTGTGTGTGGGCATGCTAATTTCACAATTCACACAAAGCTTGTGTGTACAGATTAAATGTTTAAAGCAACATTTTGCTACCTTTGGACCGAGTCAGGCTAGCTGTTTCCCTCTGTTTCAAGTCATTATGCTAAACTAAGTTAACCGACACCTAGCTGTAGCTTCATATTTAACGGAAAGGCACGAAAGTATATCTATAGAAGTCTATAGATAACTATTGAAGTAGAACAGGAGTAGAATGGACATTCCCATTCAAATCAACGTAGCAGAATGGTCAGAGCGGCAGACATTTTTATGCATACCGTTGCCATAGTGACTGTTGTAGCAAGCTGACTTCCTTATAAACTAAACGGAATTGTGGCAAGTCGCGGACTCACTGGGGTGAGGGTTTTGCAGTAACGACTAAAACGAGCAGTGGTGTGGTAACGTTACGAAGCATAGAGAACCAGATGAGTCTATCGGTCTAACGGTCCCTCCTCCTCACTCCCTGGAGAGGGACAAGCTACCTCACTATCCAGCCATCAGTCTCTGGGAGCTTCGTCTGCTCTCTTACTGGTGAGCTGCGACAACACTTTACGGCCTCACTGACGTGTATTCTGTTGTCACCATAACAACAACAATCGGCATTTTCTTTCGCCCTCGGCAAACAGTTCAATGACCCATCTACTCCTATTCTATTTCTATGGTGATATCAATCTTCTCATCAAGCTCTTGGCAAGAAAGAGAATAAGCAAACCGGTATTTCCCAAAATATCAAACTATTTCTTTAAGAAAAATGTAGGTTGAACTGAATCGTCAGAGATGTCACAACAACCTCGCCACTAACAACCAGAGTAAAAGCCCCTCTCCCACCATAGTTTTCAAATGCTGCCACCATTAAGGTTAGCAAGTTGAATTCTCCTATAGTTTCCCATAGTGACAAGAAAGGAGTGCAGGGTGAAGGGGTAAAAATGACAGGAGTAGCACCATCACAATGGCACTAATAAACATGCAGAGTGCAGAGCACAGCTGTTCAAATAGCACTACTCTGTGTGTGTGTTTGTGTGTATTGGAGTGTGTGTGAGAGAGACCAACAGAGTGGGAAAATGGGACGGAGCGAGCATACAGTGACTCATTGGGAGCTTTACAAAATATCAACAGGTTCTGCTTTGTGACGCTGAATAGATTAAAAGGAATAAATGCATGAGACGGAGTTGAAGAGAAAAGGCCTCCCAGCTAAAGAAAGACGGGGAGAGTTGAGTGTGACGAAGTGAGATGTTAAGAGACAAGAAAGGGTTTTGTGTCTTGATGTGAGGTGTTTTTTTGTGTGTGTGTGTCAGTGTGGGAAATATGCACTGTATAAGAGAAAGGGGAACTGTACCGCAACACAAAAAGTATGCTAAAGTCTGTTTTAATAATGTAGTGACAAAGTGTGTTAACTCCCAATGCATCACCGATTTCCACACGGATAATGGTTGTTTGGAAAACTCCAAATGGAAAAGCTGTCTATTTGTTTTTAAGTTGAATGGTTGAACTTTAACACATAGTTTAGGTCCGTGTGTGATTTAAATTCGTGGAACTAATTAATGATGACTTAATCTCATCTGTAGTGTAGGTTTGAAGTGCAGAAAAGGGGGAACATTTTCATTTAAAGCAGATGTAATAGATTTTTTTGTAATAACAATGTATTAAATGTCACTGAAAAACAATGACTACGTTTACAAAAAGCACACTACCTGTGCAGTAAAACAGAAGAGAATCAGCAGGCTGTGTTGATATTTTAACAATCGTCTGACCGATGTTTATTGATGGTCACCACAGACGGAATCAAATGTGTGTCTTTTCCAAGAACAAATCTTTGTTTTTAGGCAGCCATTATATAAAAAATATATAATATTTTTTCCTTTTATTACATTAGATACAGTAAAGTGCTGACAGGAAATGATTGTAGAGAAAAAGGAACCGCATGTTGCTCCTTTTTGGGAGCAATTGGTCATAGATATGAGCCTTTTATGTTGTGATTTCTAGATATGTTAATAGCAAGAAACAGGCGTGACACAAATGCTAGTAGCCCCACATATAAATGTTACTCACATACAAAGAAAATAATCCCACCATGCCTTTCAATCCTTATTAATCTGTCACAGGCTTCTTGGATGCATGACCAGCTGCATGCTAATGTCTCCGCTACTGTACCCCTGACATTTCAAATGTCAAGCATCTTTTTACCCCCAATTAGATTTTCTCAAATTACCAAACCAAGATCAAAACCTTTGGCATTAGAGCGGGATGTAGCCAGACCACAGTGGCAAGCTGTATCGACTGGGGTCTCTCGCCCCGTCTCTTCACAGGCAATTTTGTTAAAGGTCCTTGATGCTTGCAAACTGCTTACTGCGGCTGTAAATACATCTCTCCAGACACTGAATCGATTGCCCAATCTAATTGACGACGGAGGCTGTGAAGATGTTACAGGAGAAGTAGAATGTATAAAGACTCGTGCCTCTCCAGTGTGCCACGTCTGAATCTAATTTCTGCATAGAGATGATTGAAATAGGATATCGTTGTGGTGCATGAGTTTAACATATCGATGCAGTAATTTCCTTGGTAAGTGTTGCATGTAAAATTAACATCTCAAAAAAGACCTAGATACCATTAGTAACATTAAATAAAACAGGTCACATCAGGTTATTGAAAGGTTAAAGTCAGGGTAAAGTAAAATCAGAGATTTGTTTCTGAACAAATTATACATGTTAGTGTTGGCTTTCCCACTCAATCGCGAGTTACAACTCTTACTACAGCCAGTGGTGTAGTGGCCATCTGGCATACCGGGACAATTTTTTTTCCAATTGTCACTCGCAATATTGCAACAAAAAAGCCCCCTGCATCCCAAAAAGCATTTTCCCCATACACCACCATTGTAAAAGAGACGTCTGTAAAACTGTTGACAGGACACCTTGAACAGCAAACAAGGTTGATTATAACTCTTTGTATTATGAATTTTTGATCCATGGAGGTTTTATGTGTGTAAAACTTTCCTTGAGATGAGAAAAGTGATAGCGGGAGAAACACTACTGTGCATATTCAGTGGGCTGCATACCCCGGAAGTAAACCTGACAGCTAGAAAACTGCGCATGCGTCAGGTGAGCAATTTCACTATCAAGTGAGCATGCACGTTGATATTCTGCAAAAGTAGCGTGCAGCAGTGGGATGGCCAACATGTTGTATATACTATAACTGTGCTTGTAATCAACCCTCTCCTGGTTTCAACGCCTTCAGCGGACACGGTCCCTGCGTTTCAGTTTCAAAAATACTGCTTATTTTTTCATGATTTTGAAGCCTAATTTTGTATACATGGCGATTTTTTTCTAATCATTCAAATTTGGCTGTGTGGATATTTAATATTAAAATTTATTTTTGCTTTACCCGGACTTTAAACAAATCCCCACATTACTTTATTACTGGATGGCACAGCCCTCGTGGTAGAGTGCAGGATCACCTAGATTGGCAGGCCAAAATGGATAAGCAGGAGAACAATAAGGTGCTGATGGCTTTCCACACAGCTGTGACAGATGGTTTGAAATTGGTCTAGCAGTGTGGAGCTACAGTAAGAAAAGCCTGCAGGAGAAACTACTCCTTTATCTCTGTCTGAAGGTCCTAGGAGAGAAAGGAAGTCCACCTGCGTACCACCTTTGCTGCTATACTTAGTCACCCATCTTTCATATTCCACAGGGAACAGTCCTTACAATACTGCTAACCAAGACACAGTCAGGTGGTGAAAATAATAAGCATAAAGTTTGCAGTGCTTGTTCGTGTAAGCCGGAGTGGATTTGTTTCTGTCTCTATCAAATTAGATACATAAACTTTGTCATGTTTTGATGACAGCATTGTCAGGCATATCTATCTATTAAGGTTAAAAAGTAAGAACGTTTCGTTTTAGTGTAATCTCTTTTCTTGGCTTGAAATCTGTCAGAAATTGTGCAACCCTTCAGCTCCGTGGAAACTAGATTGTGCTTGTTTATTGTTTGTATTAGTTACTGTATTTCATTAGCTCAGCGGGTGACTCAGGTAGGTGTGTGTACAGATGACTGTGATTCTGTGAAAGACTTGGGAGTGGCTCTCAATTTTTCTACCACCATATTTTGGCCAAAGGAGACCACGAACACAACCACAATATGGAAAAAACAATAAGTCACATCAATGGTCATGCAGTTTAATATTTGTTTTCATCCTTTTTCACACTGAGATTATACCTGTAACACATATGAAACTGTTTTCTGTATGTAAGCCCTTCTTTCAGATTCGGTCTTTTTACTTGTTGAAAGAGCTGGACCGTTGAAGAGAGACTTTTCAAAGTGTCTTAACTGCAGACAGAACAGACATTCCTAAATTGTCCCATTTGCTGCAGCCCTGTGCTTTTTGCTGGGAAGAATTTTGCTTATGAACACAATCTTATCCAGGGGGAACTCGGCTAAATTAACTTCCTTTGTTTTCCCAGTTTGGGGCAAACAATTTGGACTTCAGGGGATATAATTTAGCTTCTTGGTTATCACACCTTTATATTAGGACTCAACATAGAAAGTCAAACCAAAATAGTAATTGGGTTGTTTGTAATAGCCCCAACCAAGACGTTACATTTTTCCCGATGAGTGTCGACTTGCTTTCTAACCCAGTTATTTGACTTTTTGTCTCTGTCCTCCGCAGGTATCACCAGGTTTGATCTCTTGGGAGATTTTGGAAGATTTAATTGGCTGGGAAACTTTTACATTGTCCTCTCATACAACCTGCTTTTTGCGGTCGTGACAACTCTCTGTCTTGTGAGAAAATTCACCTCAGCAGTACGGGAAGAGCTTCTAAAGGCCTTAGGTAAATTTATTTATTTTTCTATTTAATTTAATTTATAATTAATTATGTTTATTATGTTTACTGATTTTTATTTGATTATATTTATTTTATTTATATTTATTTTTCATGTGTCCTAATGATTTCTAACCAACCCCATTTTAATAAACTACAACAAACAATCCTGCCTTTGGTATGCTGGATGTTCTGTAGAATATAAAGCAATCTAATTCGTAATAACACTTTGACTACTCAATTTCATCCCAATTTTGTATCCACAAAGGTTTGGTCTGAAACACTGACAGCACCAACCTGCTCTGTGGCTTTGGAGGGAGATAGTGTTTATTTTTCTCAGACAGCACAACCTTGAGTGACAAAATGGAAGAAATTGCAGCGAGATCCAATGTGCTGCGGGACTGACATGTGACAGAGGATGGGGCTAGTCTCAAAGGCTTGTGGTGACAGGCCCTGGATGTTTGATACACAGGGTGGGATAGGGTTAGAAAATGTCAGACAGAGGCACTGAGGGGAAAAAAAGCACATCAATACCTCTGTCTAAGTGAAAGTCTGAGGCTTTTTAATGAGATTTCTCTCCCTTATCTCCCCCTGCCCAGGTCTGGATAAATTGCAACTGTCAAACAGCCCCACGGACCCTGAATCTGGGAAGCTCTCGGCCAACGGGCATCAGAAAACTCTGTGAAAGGGACGATAGATCAACACACACACACACACACACACACGTACACACACACACACACACACACACCTTAGCACAGCCAAAGGGAGATTTCGACAGTACTGCCTGACTGCTGAAAGGTGAAAGGGATTGGAAGGAACTTAATAAACCCAGGCAGTGTCTGACGGATGCTGCAAATGGAGGCTGAGAGCAATTTAGCTTCGTGACATTCCATCCTCTGCGTCTCGGATGGAAGCTGGGACAGAGCCAGGGATGAGACAGAGGAGTGAAATAGACTGGCATCACTGCAGTGACCTTGATGTTGACCTCAACCGTGACTGTGACTTTAAACCACCCATCTCTTGCTTCAGGGGCACTCTTCCTACCCAGCTACCTGTTTTTCTTCTACAACCTCCTCACCATTGCACTAGACAAAAGCAAAGCAGGTGAAACAATGACTACGTTTACATGCACAAAATATTCAGTTTTTTGCCCTTATTCAGAAAAAGACAACATTCCTACTAAGCTGTTTACATGGCTAATAAAAATGAATATTCCACTAATATTCCTGTTTACATGCAGCCGTGTATACTACGAATAACCGGTGGCGGACTTGTTTGACCGTGTGAACACAGCCTCCCTCTTTCATCCCTTCAACCACCTTTTGAAAAGGTCGGCGTTGTGATATTTGCGCATATCAAAAGAAACCTATTAACTTTGGTATTCTTCAACCTGGACCCTATTTTCCAATGTTTTTGTGTCTAAGTGACAAATGGGGACAGCACTTTTTGAAATTGGCCCAGTATGGAGGGAGAACGCTGCAACCGCCAGTCGCTAAATGAGCTGCAATGTAATCGCTTGGAGCAACCTGGTACCGTCAGTTTACGTCCACTAAAAGTGCTTGTTTTTGCCACTTACAGGCTCAGACTTTTTTTTATTATAAGTGTCTGACAACATTGTAGAAAGGACCCTACAGAGAAATAAAATGTTTTTCTTACCTTTTGCTTGATCCGTTCTGTCTGTTTTTGTGTTTCTCGCTCTGAAATCTTGAATCACATCCACACTGTTGAAATCATCTAAATATTCAGTCATGACATTGAAAATATTTTAGATAACACTAAGCTACGCTTTCTGTATTCCAACACAACAAACTGACAACACCATTGTCCTGTGGCACTCTCCACTCTCACTCACGTTTCCAACGTTGTCCCTTCCGGCAACAAGTCACATGACACAATGACAAACAGAAAGCGAAAGGTAAGAAAAACCCGTGGGGTCCTTTCCATAATGTTGTCAGACACTTATAATAACAACACAAAGCCGGTCAGTGGCAAAAAAAAAGCACTTTTTGTGGATGTAAACTGACGGTACCAGGTTGCCCCAAATAAATATATTACAGTTCGTTTAGTGGCTGGCGGCTGCAGCGTTCTCCCTCAATATTGGGCCAATTTAAAAAACTGTTGTCCCCATTAGTCACTTAGACACAAAAACATGAAAAATATGGTCCAAGTTGAGAAATACCAAAGTTATCCTTTAAATATCCAAGTTTTCCATAATGTTTAAAAGTAGGTGTGTTTCTCCTTCCAACCAGAAATGTGGGCTTTTCTTTGGTGCATGCAGCTCCGTAAACTGTCGGCTAGTTGGTTTGTGTACAACGCACAGAGCTGACTGTAAACAGGCAAGAGGCCGTGTGTCACAAACTGCCATTAACAACCAATATTAAGACGCATATTCCAATGCACTGTACACATTTCCAAAGAATGCTCCTAAAAGCAGAATGATATCAGCGTATCATGTCTTAATCGGGAAATGTTCCCTTAGGAATAAGTAATAATTCAGGATATCCAAACGGAGCTGTTTTCCATGACTCGAATCAAAGTCGAAGTATTGTCATATTCTGAATAACAGTGGGATATTAGCGCGCATGTCAACGTAGTCAATGTCTTTTTTCTAAGTCTTACAACTATCTAAAAGGGATCTTTTCCATCACCCTGCTCCTCCTCTGTACTCGGTAGAGGAAATAGACCCCCACATTTCAATTAGACTAATTTTTTAATGTCAGTATGTCCACGGTAATCGGTGTTGGTGAAACAGGGGGCATTTGCAGTTTATGGTCTCTGATTGTTATGTGAACTGATGCAGGCATGATAAGGTGTCAATTTGTCATTTTTTTATTTGTTTAAGATCAAAATGTGAAAATAACAAAATGTGCTTTGTTAAGCATGAAAGAAGTCAAAGTTATTCACTCCTCACATCCACATCCAGTACATAACACTGCACCACATGAATGCAATTCACATTATATGCATTGGCACTGTCGTTACTGATAGGCCTCATTTGTCTTTTTATTTGGCTTTACTCAAGTGCGCTTTAACTTTATTGATGATGTCATTAGTTAGAATGAAGTAGGGTATGAACTTTTTTTTAAGTGCTCTAGATTAGACTTGAGCTACTCTACAAATGGGAAACTATATGGGAGTCGTATCCACTTCAGTTCCAAAGAGCAGAATGCTTTTGAAGCTGTGGTTGTATTTCCTAAAATTTTATTATGCACATGGTATGAAAATGTCATCTCATTTTTGCTCATCCCAAAAAAAATCTATTTTAAATTCACAGGGCACAGAAAAATTTGTCAAATTTTGTCATTTTTGTAAATGTTGTATTTACATGTACATATTCTATTGTGTTTCATACCTCTTTTTGCATTATTTGGATGTAAATACTGGGCTCTCGTTGAGCCCACTGAGGGTCTGACTCACTAAGCAATCTGTATTTTGTTGTACATATTTTTTTATGAACACCTAAATCTAATGCAAACCTGTAACCGTCTTCACATACGGAATGCATGAGTGAGAAAAATGTGCAACTTTGCAGCTGGTAGAAAGACTTGGTGACTCAGGCCCCATTTACATGTAGTTGTATTGCTGCATAATCTTCTGAACTGTGATGTTCTTCGTCTCCAGAACCACCTTAAATGCCTTATACGACAAGCGTCTCGCAGGCTTAATGTTAAGGTTGTTTCTTGTTCCGTGTTGTTTGTTTATGCACATGTACATTATGTGTACATGTGCATTGTTTGTCTCTAGACAGTTCCACTGTGATCCCCTGTACACCACCGAGTTTCTAGGCTCAAGCCAGCTGGATATAATGCACACATTGCTTTTTGCCATGAATGTTGTCACAGTAGCTCTTATCTAGTGAGAGGCTCATTTTTGAGACTCATTCATTACCCATAAGACTTGAGCACTTGCTAGGATAGGGTTGAGTGATCTAATTATATTATCGTTATAGATGTCATGTGTTTTCATGATGACTAAAGTGACATCATGACAAAAGAAAAAAGGAAGTAAGGACATTTCAATTTCTATATGCATTCAAAACTTATGTTTTTTAGGACAGGGAATGTTTTACATCAAATCTGTCTGCCATTGGTTGTCGCTATATTACAAAGACTGGATTTAAAGAAAATGTTGTAACTCTCAATCATGAAACTCATGCTGAAGCCATCTTCTCAAATAAGCAAATCGGACCTGAGAATGTTTTGTAAAGGGTGATCTATACAGCTCTCACCATCCCAAACCCAAAGCAAGACCACGTTTTTGATGAAAAATGTCATTTCAAGAGAGCAGTTTTACTCAAACTCTTAACCGGCAGAAACATTTGGTAGATTTTCTGGTACGTTGTGTGCCATTTCATTTGTTTAGAGTGTGTCTACAGCTATTTTATTAACATTAGGACCATGCTGATCATTGGATACCGTGAAAATTCAAGTGATGTGGCAAAGCAAATCATGATACTGTAAATTGGCAAAAGATAATTGTAACTGTTGGATGAATTAGTGAAAGTAAAATTAAATGTATGACTTGATCTGGATGAACTACATTAACTAAAATGGCTTGAGGTGGATTTATTTCCAGTTCCATCACGGCTGTGCATACATCCACTCAGCTGCAGACTGTAGTAACACTGGGCTTTGCGTTACTCTGCAGGGAAGTGTCACTCCCCTAATAAAACATCACACTCCTCGCAGTAGCTTCTGAGGTAACAACTGAGAGGGACATTTTCTATTCAAGCAAGCTTCTCTGGTTGCCTTTACAGTACATATCTCTGTGTTTGTGTGGGGGTTTCAAAAGTTGAGAGTTGGCCTGTAAGTGAAGCAGCTTTTTTTTTCTGTACTGTCTGTATGTCAGTTGGTCGCTGCATGTCATTTTTGGTACATGTTTTGTGAATGTATTTTTTACGATTTCTCAGTTTGCTAAATGTATGTTTAGTTATTTTTGATGTTTGTGTGTTTGCAAATAAACGTAGAAAAAATGCTTTGTGAACGTCTTTTCAGTCATCATTGTGACACCCTGGATCTGTCAATAATACATTTATTATTATTTTTCGCCAAGAGTAAGATGAGTGGATTGATATCACTCCTATATCTGTGCACCAAGTATGGAGCTAGAGCCAGGGCCCAATTAGCTTAGCTTAGCATAAAGACTGGAGGCAGGGGGAAACAGCTAGCCTGGCTCTGTCCAGCGTTAAAAAAATCCATATACGTGTATCTCACTCGTTTATCCAGCACACAAACAATAATGTAGAGAGCACAATCTGTGAGTTACATGCTGTAAGTATTCTCGGCGACCTTTCTGGAGTCTCAGAAGGTTGCCTGGCAACCTCACAGTGACAATACTGCAGAAGTTCCTGCTATTGGCCGCTGTTTGCCAGGAAATTGTTACAGTACGCAACTCCCGATAAAACCAAAAATTGCAATGTCCACATTTCTTTTTATGTACTGATTAAACAAAATACAATGTGTTAATCCATCAGTGAGCTTCAGAGTAGGGCTGGGCGATAATTCAATATGATAATTTATCGTCTTTCAATGAAATCATACATCGAGATATCTAAATCTATATCTAAATTGATAACAAGCATATACTAACTCAAATTTCACAGAAAATCTGACCCCAGTGTAGTTAAATAAAACTATTGCCTTAATCTTATCTCTCTCTTAATCTATTCTCTTAATCTGTATTGGTGTGCATGCATGTAAACATTGTCAGTGTATAGCTGGAAATATTTATTAATTCTTTCTCTATAATTTCATTTGAAACTTGTGTTCTTTTTGCACTACAGTTCTTAATTAAATAAGAAAATAATCATTAGCTTTGTCAAGTATTTAATTCACACAAGAGTATACAACAATAGGCTTTACCATGGGGTTATTTCTTATAGACTATCTATTTACTGAATTACCAGAAAATGTGCTATATCGTGATACATATCGTTATCAAGATATGAAATGACCTATATCGGCAGAGGAGATTTTGGCCATATCGCCCAGCTCTACTTCAGAGGGTCTGTTGGTGCTAAGCTAGCCGTTTCCCCTGCTTCCGAGCTAAGGTTATGCCTCCCGGCTCCAGCTTCATATTATAGAAAGAAAGTGAATAAGTGTATTTCCCAAAATGTTGGAACTATATCTTTAATCTTGTCATTCACTGTAAGATGTCATAATATTTTTTCTTACAATAAAGACATAATAAAACTACATGAAATGATCTACAATGCCATGTTGCATAAATTTGTACCTTGTCAGATGAGCTTTTTGTGGTAGACAGATCTGCACAGGGGACAGGAAGGTCTGCTCTCTATAGAAAAGGCCTCAAAGGCCTCTAAACAGCGCTGATGGAAGAGGTGGGAGCAGGACAGAAGCACAGTGCGTCTGCATTGTTGATGGCTGGATGTAGCGGTTTCTGTTGGGAGGCTCGGGCTGCACAGTGCAGTCAGGCAGATGGGGCAGTCCCTGACATCTCTCTGGATCACCTGTCGCAGTTGGAAACAAACAATTTAAGTTTGACTACCTTAAGAATATTCACACCTCCTGTTACAGAGGTCTATTTCAGAAGATGCACAGACAACTGCATAGTCAGAGGTAATATTTGCATGTCATGTTGATTTGAGGGTAATAACTTTATCCCTGAAACTGCCATGTCATTATAAAGAACTCTGATCCAGATCTGTTGGCAACCACCTGACGGGTTTGATCAGACGAGAGGTGATAACATGTTTATCAGTGATCCTTATAAAAACAAAGCAACACACGCACAGCTCCGCCAATGATTAACCAGAGACAGCTTCCTGTATTTAGGGGCCGACATGCCCGGCCATTAAATGTTTCATAACGAGCTGCACGCCGCTTTATAGAGTTTGCACCCGTGAAAAAGGTGCAAGGTATGTGTTGAAAGCACATTCACTGTTTGATACTCCATGTCAAGGCTGAGCCACTCCTGTCTTGTGCTCAACCTTTTCACACCAGATAAAGAAAAAAAAAGACATCTTCTTTGCACACACCCCGCCCCCCTCTATGGAAAATGGTACTGGCTGCAATGAAAGCCAACAATGGAGCCTTATGGAACAGCAAATCTTAATGTCTTTTCAGTTCCTCCACAGCAGTCAAGGCGATGAAAAGCCTGCCGTGCATCAGACTGGCTCATGTTTTTTGTAAACACGGTGGATTATTAGCCTACCCACTGCCATTCATTTGATAAAATGAATGATCACCTCTGGAGAGGTGTACTTTCTATACAGCAGCTGTGATGCCGTCGTCCCCATGCAAGCATTAACATGTCAAGGCTGGGAGAAGAAGAAGAGGATTAGATATTTTTACGGGGCCTTGTTTAATGACAGAAGTGGCTTCTGGTTCAGCAGAGTGTGTCTTGTTCCTGACCTGGCTCTGTATTCGGTCCCAGTCGCTCTCCGGAGGCTCGGAGACGTGCTTTCTCTCCAGCTGCTGGAACACTCGTCTGCTTGATGACAGGGAGCGGTTGATATCACTCAGAAAAGCCTCCGTGTCGGTGTGACAGTATCGGACAAAGCTGTCATTCAACTCCTGCAACTAATTAGAAAAACCATTTTAGTGGCACAAAGGAGGCACGTTTCATTCAGATACACAATAGAGTCGTGTTTTCGGCGAAGGCTAATTGTTTGTGTGTATTGTAATGGCTGAGGCATGCTGACAGGGTGCAGTTGTTAAACAGCCAGATCAATACAGTCACATCTCCCACTAACAGGGAGAATTAATGGAAACCAGTAAAAAAAAAAAAAAAAAGGAAGACAGTGCTGGGAAACACACAAATCTCTGACACCTTTTCTGTCTTCTACACATTCACATAAACATGTTCTCTCCTCTGTCTTGTACACAGTGTTTGGGCACATTACTAAAACTAATGAATTACTAAACGACTGTGATGTAATTACTAATCTTTCTTCTAAAATAACTTCTTTAATAATTCTAATTAATTCTAATAACTTTACATACAATTACTGCTACATTTCTGGACCAGTTTAGCCAGAAGACAGGGTCCTACACTTGGGCAGTGGACAGGTGTTTCTCACCTGGACGTAACTCTTATCTTTCCAGGCAGGGCCGTAGCTAACATTAAGGTCAATTTTTCCTGGGAATTTGGGCATTTTGGCAACCTTCTGGGAGTGTATGTTACACATGGTGGGTATTTTATAGATTGTTTCCATCATTTTAAGACACATTTAAATGTGACTACTTTTAGAGCAATAAACAAAAGATCAGGTTTTTCCCCACCATAATCTTAACCGGGGCAGAATGAAGAAGGCTTGAAACCACATTTAGACATTCATGTTGGGAATAAAAGTTAACCGAATGAAGAAAATATAATCAATCCAAACACCTTATACATTTTAAAAACAATATAGTTTTGGTGTGTGTTCAAAATCTCCTCAGGGGGAATCGTAATGGGGACTTGGACTTTGTGTTTTAAATAAAGTATCTCCGTTTATTAAAGCACCCGGTCACCTCTTCCATTCTCCAATTGACCGATTATAAAGACTTCTTTCTATTGTCTGTCCTCCCAGAACTCATCTGTCTTCTCCCATTTACAGCAGCTGTTGCTAGGCAACAATTAATGTCTGCATATGCATGTTTATAGCCAAAACATATTCAGTAGTCAATGAATATAGGCTATTTATATGTAAGTTCCAACAGCACTATGCAATTAGCAGAATGTCTGCATATAATGTAAGCAACAACATCTTCACAATTAAATGACCAAACCATCTCCATGACAACTGAGCAAACTGCATCCATTGATGGAAGACCATGAGATGTGGGTGAAAGCTCTGGAGAAACCAACCAAGTGAGTGATCCTTGTGATAAGAATTGTTTTTATTCAAAAATGTCCACTAGTTCAATGACTGTATGTGATAAAGCTATACATTAATGTAGGGCTGCAACTGATTTTCAATTAATCAATTGATTGTTTGGTCTATAAAATGTCAATAAATAGTGACAAACACCCATCACAATTTCCTGAAGCCCAAGGTGATGTCTTCAAATTGCTTGTTTTGTCTGAATAACAGACCAAAACCTGAAGACATTCAATTTATTATCACATGCAACAAAGAAAAGCAACAACTGAGAAGCTGAGACTAGGCAATGTTTGAAATTTTTGCGTGAAAAATGACTCAAATTAATTGATTATCGAAATAGCTGCCAATCATGTTCTGTCAATCAACTAATAGATGCAGCTCTACATTAATGTGTTGCACCACATCTAGGAAAAGTAATGTAATTACTGCACTATGTTATTATTAGCCTCAGCACCTGCTTACACACATGCACTTGTTTTCTGTCTGGGACACCTACACACACACATACAAACACAAACCCCATCCCTGAGCCTATCATAGTGACATCAGAATTGCTTTACAGCTCGGCTTTTATCACTAATTAAACCACAGTTGACCATTCGGATGGAGGGTTTTATGAGCCTGGCTGACTTTTCGACAGTCAAGGCAAACAGTGCAGCCTCTGGTGAACTTTGCCTTGCTCTACAGGAGATGTGGACGGGAGAGAGGACACAGAAGGGGAAGAGGAGGTGGAGCGCAGAGGCGTTATCTCACGGCAATCCATCTAGATGTCGGCAGTGTCCCCCTTAATGTGTTGACTCAGGGTCGGACCTCCGAAGTGAGTAAAAATTGAAAGCTGGGCATCAGGATCAGCTGATAAGATTTCTGAAACTGACCTGATATGTGGGAGTTTTTTTTTTTTTTTTTCCAGGAACACCTGTGGATTCGTGATACAAAGATGCTTTATGGCCTTCTGCTATCGCAAGGAAAACTGAAAGAATAGGTTTCCCCGTCTCACACAGGTTCCAGCCCAGCACTAACACGCCTGTTTGCATTACAGTCAGCTAAGCAAATAAGTCTTCCCCTTGAAAATCAAGTCAATCAGACCTGTCAGCGCCGCGTGTTGCACAGCTCACGGCTCTTGAAGATCATCCTCGGTGTGACAAAAGATATGAGACAATCTCATGACCACCCACAACCACTGAATCACACAGCTTGAATGTAAAGAGGCTGACAGCGTCGATGACTCCATCCTGAGCATGTGGACCCGGACATGGCCTAATGTGTTAGAACAGAGGTAATTGGCTCAGTAAATGCTGTCTTTGTTTACGTGACATGTTAAGGCATGGTTTATAGGCGAGATGATAGAGACTGACAGGGGGATGGGTAGGACACTCCGACCCTTGCAACACATTATGAGTGTGGCCCTCACACATTTGTCACTTGTGCTTAATCAGCCTCTTTGAAGCGCAGCAGCACTCTGCATGATTACAACACATAGAAATAAATAGGGCCTGTTCTTAAAGACATTGGACATACAGTGTGTTGGACATATGACTATTTCAAAGCAGGATTATTAGATGAATTTGTATGAGAAATCACTCTGCCTCCCTGAAGAACTGATGTTTGGTTTAAAAATATGGTGACCAGTCTGGCTTTTGGTCATCCAAGGCCTCAGCTGGGGGAGGTTCACTAGGTGGCAATGTTCCCTTTTCCTGAGAGCCCCGTGAAGGCAACACAGCCTCAGAGTCAAACGACCCCATCCACTGGCTGCTCACTTTTAAATAATGCCCTCCATCAAGTCCAGTCGTTGCATGATTTATAGCTTCGAAATGGGACTAGAGAACAAAGCCTGAAATGACAACCTGCATCAGGTGTCCAAACATCCTGGTCAACCTCACCTCTTCACCCTTTCCCATCCAACCCAGTAACAGAACTACACACACACACACACACACCAGACATATATGAAGGAATGCCAGAACCCAAACATGCACAGGAGACATCAGGCTTTTGTGTTGACCCTGGAATGTCCAGATTGTTTGACTAAAACACAAAACTCTCTCCACATTAGTGGACAAACAGTGTATGATTCACAAAGCATCAAAGGAGCTTGAGAGGGTGAGAGCAGGTGAAGGTGTGTGTGCGTGTGTGTGTGTGTGTGTGTGTAGGTTAGCAGTGGGGTCAGTGAGTCCCTGAAACCCATGTCTCAACCCTCAAGATGTGATGTTCCATCACAGGCTTTGTTTGACCAACTTAGATGCTAGGCAATGTGACCTTATGTATGTTCAGTGTGATCCAAAGAAGCATGATTAATCTATAAGACCCTGTTGTGATCGCTGCAGATTGGAAGTCCAAACTCACCTTTGCTTCGAAGAATTTCCGTCGTAGCCGTTTGTCTTTTGGGCAAATGGATTTCCTCAATTTTCTGTACCTTTTCCGAGCAACGTAGCCTCGCCAGCAAGCTTGAATTCTACACATATACACACAAAATACATTAAAAAAGACACTCAACACTGTTAGAAATGTAAGAGTCAAATATTAAATGTTGCAAAAGTCAAGCTTTGCAGAAATTTGAGGAATACTGTATTTATTGATTGCTATGTTTATGTGAAACCATTAGCTTCTTGGTAGGGCCAATCAATTTATTGAAAATAAAAAGACATTATTTCTCATATGTAAAAGCTTGTGGCCCCATGTGACCCAACTCAGATAGCAATATACAGTACATATAGACAACTTGTGTACAAACATCATGAATTTTATAAATAAAAGACTTTATGTGCCACTATGATATGGATTTGATCATGCCTCCAGGGGCGGACTTTGTGATTTAGTGCTTTACTTTTCACCCTTTCTCTAACTGGGAATGTTGGTATTGGCAGAGGTAGAGGAAGTAGACTACTCAAAACTTTTTTTCTGAAGTAAAACTATTAACTATTAATAGTAAAACTATTAATAGTAAACCTATTAATACCACAGTCCACATAGTCCTGCATTCAAATGTTTACTTCAAGTGAAGAGTGAAAGAGAGGTATTATCAGCACAATGTACTAAAATTGAATAACGTCTCTTCAAGATGGATCTTTCAACTCAAATATGATCCTGGATATTTGAATGAATAATAATGCATCATATTTTAATTGTTAGATTTTATTTTGTGAGACAAATCTGAATCTGCAACATAAGTATGAAGCACACAGTAAGTAGTGTACAGTTGAGTTGCAGATTTTTGTAAGTGATTTTGGGGCCTTTTGTAAGTTATTTTAGGGTACAATGAGTTAGAATAGTAACATGATTCAATACTTTTCATACCTATAACTCATATTAAATCTAGGCCTATAGCTGTTTGGGGCCCTTTTAGTTTGGGGCCCTAGGCATTTGCCTAACTTGCCTAATGGTAAAGTCTGTCCCTGTATGCCTCCATGTTTTAAGGTAAAGCAGATTAACTTTACTCACGATAAAATGTGCTATATAGACAAAATTATTTTACAGCAGCTGCACTATTTTCAGTATTTCATGTATAAACACATTTTAGTATTTGAGGATGTTTATTTCCATCAGCACTAGATGAAAGATGTTGTTTTGCCTCAGTCACGTGAGGTGAGATTGTGTGATGAATTCTTATTGTGCATTACTGTGAATGCCTGTTCTATACAATTATTGAAACACAAAGTATTTTAAGCATTTTTTTGTAAATTTAGTGCACGTACCTGGTGGCACATTGGTGTCTGAAGAGGCGAGCTGCATCGTGGATCACCCGTGTCTCATACTGCTCCTTTCTGCACATTGGGCAGCACTTCCTCCCAGAAAACCTCTCAAAGGCCTTTAAACATGCTCTATGGAAAACATGAGAGCAAGACAGCAGCACCTAAAAAAGAAACAGTGACATACTGTATAAGCTACTCAGTATATGGGAAATAAAAATTGTTTCATGCAATGAAACAAGAAGAAACTAACCAAGTTTAGATTTCATAGGTTGACTGACTATATGGGTTGAAATGTCTCCAGAGGATGCTGCTGAACGTGTATTGGTTTTCTTAAAGTGCTTAGAAAAAGCTCTCACACAGTATACAGTCTGTGCACATGCTGTGTGTGCATGTGAGCCTTAAGCCATGCTAAATGTGTGTATTCATGCACGTATGTGAATGTGTGTATCTGCCTTTAAGTGTTATTTGCCGAGAGGATAGAGGGAGTCAGCAGGACCCCCAGTGGGCCGGCTGGGACCTGGACTATAGTCTCCTCTACCTGTGAGAGGGACTCTTTTTATCGTCTGAAAGGAGACAGCCACAGCTATGGGGCTTGGCACACAAACCAGTTTACTCAGATCTCTAGAGGGCAGGGGGGGAGGCGTATTGATTTCCCATTGTTTTTGGCCTGACCAACACACTCCATCACCAGTGAAAGGGCCCCCTGCAGTGTACAATTTCCAGGAGCTCGACAAGCCATTAGACCACAGAGAAATTTCACTTCTCACAATGCTTTAAGGCTACAAGCTGTTTATGGGCAGACACACAGTATAGAAAGGGAATAAAAATGTAACAGAAAGCAGAGTAACATTTACTTTTTTTTAAGTTTGTCCTATTAATGGTATTAAAATAATATGAGCTGGATAGAGAAGCGAATATTTCAGTCCACACGACTCAGAACAACTGCTGCTGTAAGCATTTTTAATTGTCATATTAATGCTTGAATGCGACACAAGACTGTGGCACACAAACGCATTGTTACAATATGAAGGCTTGCAGGAAAATGCCAAATCAACAAAGATCCCCTCCTGTCACTTTCCCTTGTTAGCAGGCTCTAATTAACTTTTTTTTTCCTGAGTCAAACTAATATTTACACGTGCATCTATGGCAACTGTGCTTTTGTGAGGCCGCCTATTCTAGTCCCGCATTCTTGAGGAGATTGGCATCTTAAAAGGGGGATCGGAAAGGTGTAAAAGACTGAATGACCCTCACAGTAACACACTGATTGCTACATCATCACGTCACAGTTGAGTTCCAAGGCAGTATGGGTAAATTTGTACAGTTGTCTACACAGATTAGAACATACAGGAACTGCAGGGGGGTGAGGTGGTGGTGGTTGAGGGTGGCTTTGTGTGTGTGTGCGGAAACACAGGTTTCCCTGAGGACAGACAGAACATTGGAAACATGTAAAAGAAAGAAAGAAAGAGCTCTCACAGAGTATTAACAGTAGCTACTGTGTTGGGGGAATACCTGAGGCTGAAGGCAAAACTCCTCCCTGCATATTGCACAGGGCTGAGCCGAGTCCCTCTGCTTAACAGACCTCGCCTTGACCTGAGTCCATTCGTCCTCTGTCAGTCTCCCTGCAGGGGAGGCCACCAAACCCAACTTCTGAGCTAGAAGAAATAAGAAAAATAGTGGTTATATATATATTCACGAGAAATAATATCTCTCCAAATTTGTGTTGGTTTGTCAAGATTCAAGATTCAAGATGTTTATTGTCACGCCAGTTATACAAGTACAATCGTGTGAAATGTTTTTTGCTGGGAAGCTCCATTCAAAATAATAAGTTATATTACAATTATAAAAGGAAATACTTTGTACAAGGCTTATTAAGAATATATACAGGCATATTAAGAACATATACATTAAGAACATATACAGTATATACTGTATAAGATAAATTATTGAGGTACTTTTTGTGTGTTTACCTAATGTTAAAGGAGGTGGTGCAGAATCCAGCACATATTCTCTCTCTTCTTGCCCATCTTGTGTCTGCAGACCCCTCTCCTCCACTCTTTTTCTGGGTGTTTTTCTTTTGCATATCAGCAAAAAAGGGTCAGAAAGGGAGAAATTTGGATGCAGCCGGCTGCGTGTGATGTGGTCTTGAAAGGCAACAGAGTTGATCACCAACTGGTTGCTAGTTTTAGGTGTCAAACCCTGTAAAATAAATAAAAATGTAAACTTTTGAAGACACATTTTTTTTAGGATAGCATTCCTATAAGTAGAAGGGTATAAATATATGTATGAATACATTCGTTTCTGGACGCATGTGTAAATTTATACACATTTATGTATATATACTGTATATTTGTTTTATCAACTTGTCCTACCATTTTACCACTTCTATTATTATTGATATGTTCTGTGATGTTCTGTTTTAGCAGTCACCATATATTTTACTTTATTTATCTGCTTTTAATGTCTTGTGAAGCACTTTGTAACATCTGTTTTGAGAAGTGCTACATAAATAAATGTATTATAATTATTATTATCACTGCATTTACATAAAGTGCTTGCAAATGTAGACTTATTTCAGACCAGGATAAGCAATAAATACAACTAAATGCATTCTGAACCACACTGTCTAGACACAATAATGGCAAAATGCATGAATAAATCACTGCATGGCCAAATGGAAAATACTGTAGGCTAATTGCAACCTCATTTTTCTCATACATTAGAATGTGCATTGGTTGTTTACAGTGTAAAAGGACCCGTATGTAGCTCAGTTCACACAGGTGTTGCCTAATTAGCTAAACTAGCAGGTGCAAAACAGGCAAAATGACAACTTAACTTCGTCTTTTTAACGACACGAGCTTCAAGCTTAAAGCAGGACAATGTCTAAACACTTAATGTACGTTTAAGTAAGAAACATTGACGATATATCTGCTATAGTTTTTCATTTTTACGAAATATAAAATCCAAACCTTCCTCATTGCCATCCTATCAACACCAGTGTTGGAGTGGTTACCCAGGTAACCAGTCAAGACCCGCCTCCTCTCCACTGCGAAGCCTCTGATTGGCTGAGTTGAGACCCTTGGTGTTCGCTGATTGGTTAATTCAAGATTCAAGATTCCTTTATTTGTCATTTTTATGCTCTACATAAAAAATGAAATTGTGTTTCTTACATCCACCACTCAGAAATTCAGTGCAAAAAAAATTGGTGAAAACTATAAAGTAATTAACTAATAATTAAGAGCACTAATAAATAAGCTAAAAGTAAGCTAACAAATAGAATAGAATAAATAGTTAATTTAAAAATTAAAAATATTATTAAAGGAACAGTCTCTTTAGTGCAGTTCACATACTCTGATTGAGCAGTCTGATTGCTGTGGGAAAGAAGCTGTTTAGCAGCCGAGTAGTCCTTGATTTGATACTTCTGTATCTTCCTCATTTTTATTTCGGAGACGTTGACACTTTACATGATCAAGGAATGTACATATTTGTAGCATGATGTAATGAGCAGCATGTACTTGAAAGTGTGTTTCCATTTTTTTATTTTTTTAAGTGTGTAAAAGCCCACCATAAATTTAATTGTTTGATGTGTTTTATGTATTTATGTAATAATTATATAACAGTGTAATGTTTAATCTCTCAAGTGCCTATTAAAGCCTCTCAGTTTTTTAAATTATGCTATTTAGGGATTATAAATTATGTAATATTATTACAGTGTTCAAATGGTAGTGGAATGTGTGGAAGTATTACTCAATTTTTCTATAATATTTTCTATAATATTATTAATCAAATACTCTACTTTAGTTTTTTTTGTGATTTAAAAAAAAATTAAAAAGATTTAAACAAATTTTTATTGTAATGGGTTACAAGTTTGTTAAGCCACAGATAAAACAAACGAGTGATATCCTATACAACCTACTCATATTAACCAAAGTAAAATCCAAAACAAAGACAAAAAAAAAATACCTTCCCCTCTTTACCCTCCCTCCATCATTTAAATGAAACATAAAAGTACAATTTTGAGGTATTTTTTATTTGTACTTCCATCTTATGTTACTTTATATTGTTACTCCACTATAATTCAGAGGCATTTTGTATTTTTTACTCCACTATATTTACCTCAAAGCTATAGTAGAAAGTTACATTGTAGATTAATAAATTAGATTGTATATTTGTTTATAAAATATTATGAATGGTTATAGATTAAACTACTTAAAACAGTAAAAATATATTTTTTATTTACTCTCTTGTGACCAGCTAGAACATTAAAATGTGGCTTCATTCATTAGTAATAATAATCAAATTGTACATTTTGCTGAAAATACGTAATTTTACTTAAGTAAGATACAGACTTTTAATAGTAATAGAGTATTTCTACACTGTTTTACTGCTATTTTTATTGAAGTAAAGGATCTGAATACTTCTTCCGCCATCGCTGATAGTTTTACATTTACATAGTTTTCTATGTCTATCCCCTTCTATCACCATGCAAAGACAATTTTGCTCTTTGACTACTATGTGCTACGTCTCAATCTCACTAATGATTATTTTATTGTCAGGGAGTTGTCAGTGAATAGTTGGAACCTGACCAAAAGGAGGTTAGTCTATGTGTCTATAGGTGACTCACCAAGCTGTCGTCAGAGTACAACTGAACAAAGCTAAGCTGCTCATACCTGTGCTGTGAGCTAAGGGATCCCTCCCAGGTCACCCTTACATGGAAAACCATACACACACAAACAGTCCAAACCGTCTCTTTTTGTGAGCCCGATGAAAAGTTTGCTTTATTTCTCACACACGGTGCGGGGGTGTGCGTATGACTTTTAAAATGCTTTGCAGCCCTGATTGACTTTGATGTGTTCAGTCAGAATCGGTGAAAACAGATGGCCGAGGAGAGGGCTAACGGTGAGGCCTGTCAATCCAGGGAGTCCTCTAAGAAAACAAAGTGAAGACCTGGCTCTGGGAGAGGAGGAAACCCCTGAGCTTCTCAAGAGGCTGCTGCATTCTTGAGATTAGGGCAAGAAAAACGCAGACCACTGCTGTTAATGCCCCAGACAAAGGCGTGGAACAATTTATTAGTTAAGAATTCAAGCTCAGGGCTCAATCAAAGGCCTGTCGTCCACAATGCCAGACTTTGGGCTTTGGTTTGTTGTTTTAAGTAAATAATCATGCTTAAAAGATATGGCAAAGATGGGGCTCAAGTCCCCCATAAAGCCTGCATTCTTCCAACTGTCATCAGAATGGATTTCTGTGTGCGCTTTTATTTTCAACAAGTACATTGTTTGTCTTTTTCTTTATGAATACCATTTTAAAGAGCTTTTTATTTAACTTTCTTCCCCCCCTGGACCTCTTTACCTGATCTGTGGTATTTTTTGAAAAGACAACTCACCTTGACGTGCAAAGAGCTGATGACTTAAGCGAAAGGTTAAAAAAAAAGAAGAAGAAGAAGAAAAAAAAAGCTGGTGCTTTGCAAGTTTGCACCGACAACAGGTTGAAAAGGAACAGTCAGTTCTTCAGAGCTCATGCATAATGCTGTGCTGCTAACTGACATAGGCACCTGTAGAAAATATCATCAATACTTGAGTAAATAAAGCATCTAGACGTGAGTGAATGTGCAACACTTTCATGATACTGAGTCAGTTCATGCTCATAAAACGGGTCTGTGTCCATACACTGTGATATATCGCATTGTTGTCAAATGAGTAATTGCTGTGAGATATAGATGAGAGAGGGCAGCCCATAATGGTTAATTAACAATTATGTCAGCCAGTGAGATGACCAGGAGACCAATCACTTTGATAGGAGACAGTGGAGGGGGACAGAAATCAAATTATTTTATGACTTGACCCATAATGCTTCCTTAACATGACTTTAATCACTCCACGGTGGATAGGAGTCCCCCACGGCTATCTGGGAGTGAACCAGTCAGGAGAGGAGGACGGCGAAGCTTTACTATTTGCTGTTATCTCCTGCGTCATTGCTGAGTAAGTAAGCTATAAAAGAACACAGCCATCATTACAGCCGTTTGGTTGCTTTTTAGAGAGATGGAGCTCCTAATGATTAGACATGTCCTTTGTAAATGAAATACAAATCACCCCAGGCTTTTGGTTTTACTTCATTTACTAAGTGCTACATTACCTCATACTTTGGACCTAACAATGGATTTCCTATAAATCTCCGGGTAGTTGAAATGATGAAGGGGCTCACATATCACAAAATGTGCCAGTGCTTATTAGCACTTGAGAAGTTATTGATCGGGCATTTTGATTAATATCCGCTGGGGGGCTACGGTGGCATTCAGAGGCCCGTGGAGGCCTGCTGTGAAACTGGCTGGGACTTCTCGCTCTCACTTACCCCCAGTTTGTGCTGACTGCCAGCCTGAGCTCTGGCGAGACGACAGCCACTGCAGCGTCCTGATGCCAGGAATAATAGGAACTCACCCTCCATTTCCCAATTCTTCACCATTATTCAGACATAATGGAAGCAGGACAATGGCTATGGATGGTTTACTTATTGGATATATAGTGTAGGCCTGATGTATGGGTCAGCACTAAAATTGTTAAATAATTAGCAATGTTGTGCACAAAACGTATGGTCCAAAATCACATTCAGAGATCCTGAGAGATGCATTTTCAGACAATTTTTCATATAAAAATAAAAAAAAGCAATTGACTGTTTGCTAAGCCAATTGTTCCCAAAGTGGGGTCCCGAGACCCTCAGGGATCCTTGAGGAGGTTCCAGGGGTTCCCCAGCAAAGAGGGGAATCATTTATTTTCACTATAATTTCATCCATAATTATAGTAACACAATGACAGAATGTAAGACTATTTTTGTCCTGGGTTTCATACACTTTCTAAAACATCTAAACGCAAAAAAATCCTATCAGACAGGGGCCTCTGGGACAGAATCTCATCAAATGGGGGTCCGTAGTTTAGTTTGTGTCAAAAACGAAAACATGGACAACTTCCAGACCGGACAACGCCGTTGTAGCGACCTGTCAATGACAAGGTAGCCATGTCCTAAAGCATACCCTGCTTTATCGTCTATTTGATTCTAAATGGGACCATAAATGTACTAAATGAACATCAAGCTGTATTGAAAAAGACTTGAAACTAGTGATTGAGACCATAAACTCATGTTTACGATGTTTACTGAGGTAATAAATCAACTGAGAAGTCAGGTCGTTTTCTCATAGACTTCTATACAATCAGACTTCTTTTTGCAACCAGAGGAGTCGCCCCCTGCTGGCTATCAGAAAGAATGCAAGTTTAAGGCACTTCAACATTGGCTTCACTTTTCAGACCCGGAGGTTGCTGCCTGGTTATTACTAGGGAAGTAAATAATAACCTGAAAAATATTTATTTATATATTTTGGATCTTTCTTTAACCTTTGCTTTTTGTCTTGTGTAATGCTAAGTCCTCTAGGCCTCTATAATTATACAAATCCAAACTGCTCACATGCGCACAACTAGTAGAGATACAACCTGTTATAAGGGTCCATAAGTAAGTATTAAGGGATTACGGGCAAAAAAGGTTTTTAACTACTGCATGAATCTGTCACATAACAACAGAATTTCAGTTTGGGTTACTTTCGGCAGAGCTGAACATGCAGCGATGATTTCAATGTAATGTCACTGCAGCGGGAACCGATAACTTCTGGCATGGTTGCGCGGCCATCTTTCTCCATAATGGACAATAATTGAGCAGAATCCATCACTATGGCTAGAAATAGACCACCATAATGGCCATAAATTGTGCCCTGTGAAGGCATGAGCACTGAAAATCCAGCCGCCCCCGCTGCGTCTGAGAGGCACTGCAACTTCTACACATTTTCCTTTCATCCTTACATTTTGACTCCATGCTGATTACATACAATGCACACCCAGTCGAGTCAAATCATACCTTTTAAGCACAGAGTGCAGTCGATTGACCTTTGAGGGGTGTTACAGGCACAATGTATGGCAGTAATTCTGCTAAATAAAAGGTGCTTGATTGACAACTTGACATCAAATTTGTCTGACGTAATTTCCGCATCCATCAGAGTGTGATCACTTTGATTATATTTCTAAGATCACCACATTAATAAGTATATTCCTTGGACTGGAAACACAGAGTTTGTCAGGGCTGTGGAGAATTACACACTCATTCATCAACCCCCTCAAAGAGGTTCTACTGTAAATGTAATTAACTTATATCATTTTTTTTTTTTAAAGGAGCACCTGAATTAAATAAGCAGGGCTGCCGGAGACTTCCTTCCAAACTTCATAAATCAGCAGCAGCATTTCATCTGATTGAACGAGAGCAAAGAGCATAAAGTTTGCCTGTGCTGTGGGGAATGTGTTTGTGGTGAGTCTCATAAATGCCAAGTTCTTTGGGCAATAAGAATAAATATCACAACCACTCTCTAGAATTACCACATAATTGGGGACTTTCCGCGTCTGCACAGGACCCCGCTGTCTCCTCCTCCTACCCTACATGTACTACAACGGATGAGTCCATATTTAGGGGATGAGGGGTGGGAACATGGTGGGAAGAGACATATTTAGCCCATCAATGCACACAATTTAAGACTGCTTCAAGACAACGGGAAACAGAAAAAAGTGCCAAAAACAGAACAAACTGTGAGCAAATTTAAAGGGTCCATACTGTTTCAAAGTGGGGTGCATGATGGGGTTCCAGGGGGTCCCCAGCAAAAAGGGGAATCATTTTTTTTCTCTTCCTTTCCATCCATAAGTTACACAATGACAGACGTATGACTATTTTGGACATGGGTTTAATACAATTTCTGCTTACAAAACAAAACACTGGTCTCGAACACCAACAATGTAACATAAGTATGGAAAACACATCACAAAAAAACATGTGACAAAACATCACTAACGAACAAAACAAAACATCTCCCGTTTGGAAGTCCTGTGTTTGTTGGACCCATCCACCTCCCATCCCTCTCATTTTTATTCCACGTCACTAACTCTGAGCGTATATTTACGTGGATGCTTTAACATTGCAGTCAGTACAGACTACATGGTGTACAAATGACACGCCAAAAGCAAGAAGAGTGTTGTTATTGCATTGATTCATTGTATGCTACCTCCAAAAACAGTATTTTATGAATATATTTATCATCTTTATTTATCGGCAAATTTGTTTTCACAATCTGCACGTGTACATGTCTCACGTGAAAAACATACAAACACACACTAAGGGGTGGGTGATAGAGATAAATATCGGCTCCTTTTATATAGTAAATACTGTAAAGTGGTGGTGTACTGTGTAGTATAAACTTTGGAGAGGCAGATCCATCACAATACTGGACCCTGATTGGTTAAAGCGAGGCAGAGGGTGGGTGGTATGAATGGTGTCATTTGGGACAAAAGCCAGAAAATGATGAAATTGATGAGAATGCAATATTGTTTTCAAAGTTATTGCCACATTTTAACACTTTAACATCTTAACTTCGACTTTATGTCACTAAAGGGAAATTAAAGATCAGTAAGGAACAATGGGGCATCCTGATGAGTTCAGGGTTTAGGGTGCTAACCATGTAATCACAACATAAATGGTTTAAGTCTAGCCATGGATCTTTATCTCCCCTTATTTCCTGCCAACTTTCCATTGGCTAACAAAGGCGTAACACCTTTAAAGAAGATGAGAAAAGAATGCATTTCCTTATCACATATGCAATGCATTGCAAACACGCAACATCTCATGTCTCACGTCAGCATTCAGTATTAAGCTGTCAAACATCTCCTCTTGTAAAACAACCCCAAACAATTTGATCGTCAAAAGCCGATCATTAAAAAAAAACACATCAAATCTCTGCCGTCTAAATGACACATGTTGCTTCACCATTCAGAGGGCAAGTCATTCACCATCGCTTGCATACTTCAAAGCGTGTTGAGATTCTGCCGAACAAGCGCAGTCTCATGGTTTCTTGTTGTAATTTTAGTGCGTGATGAAAGGTAAAGTACCAACACTTATTTACTTGTTACTCAATGTGCCAAAGGTGCAGCCGCAGATGTTTTTGTTTCCATTATCTGTCTCGTCGAATCTGTTCCTCCACTCATCTGATGAATGTTTATTTATGGATCTCAGCTTTAATGGAGAGCATCAGATAACTTTATACTAATGACATAAAGCCAACAACCTAAAATAACTAAACATATTCTAATCAAAATCAATATTTTCCCTCCAATAAGTAGTAAAAAGGTACAGTAAATGTTTCTTTCCTGTGGCACAGAATGAATTTGTAAGTTGTAAACTTGAAGTTGCTGATGTGACGTTTGACTGTCACCGCTTAATTGCATTTCCCATGGTGCATTCAGGGAGACTTTGAGTGACAGCTTGTAAACTGCTGGGGGATGGGAAAGTTGGATATTGGAAAAACTATGATTTGAGTCATAGACAGAAGCACTAGCGCCAATATAGACAAGGAAAACAATAACAAAATCCTACTGATGTATCTAGAAATAGTCTCGTTCTGCATATATAATGTATATTAATCTGTTCTATAAGCCAAAGTAAGTTTTTCCACATGATTTATGTCACAGAAATACTGCCTTTAATTTACGTAAGCAGCTCTGATCCTGAAACGTTCCCCCTGACCCGTGCTCGTCATGTTAAGTGCAATGCCAAGTAACATTTCTGCATGAGTTGCATCGATTTCACTCACATGTGAGGGGACACAACGGGAGGATCCAGCGGGAGAAGTGACAGGCTACTGGCTGTTTGCCTGCTCGGTCTCCACTGCCAAAGTAAACAGGTGAGCTTCTCATCTTTTCACACCTCTGCCTGCTGCTGACAGAGAATCACATGGAACAGAATCAAGAAGGAGCACATCAGAAGGTATGGACGATCGTTTGCCCTACTTACAGCAAGCAAAGGTGTTTTGATAGCCTTATCAAACTGGATATTTCAGGTACAACTTCTATGTGGTTTTGCTTGGAATATGGGGAAAAGAGCTCTTTTTCTTTAGGATCTTTCTTGCAAGAAGAAATGGAAGATCAAGGCTAGCAAAGCGCAGCCTTGTTTACATTCCTCCATATAGTCCCTCTCAACAGGTCTCATTTGACACCACAAATCAATTTCAGGAGAGATGAAGTGGGGAAGAACTCAAGAAATTCAAACATTTCTCTGATGTATATTCCAATTCGCTTGACCTTTTTGACAGGGTCAATAGCGCCACGTCAGTCACGGCGAGACGGCTTTGTGTTTATTTTTTTCCCCCCCAAAACATTTGTCACATACTTGTGCTGAAAAACAGGCCGCCGCAGCTGCCTGCTGGGAACCCAAGATGTCATACAAGCAGCACACAATACCTGGCCATCAGAAACTGACAACCTTTGAACTGTCACTCCGCGAAACGTCTGAGGCTAAACAAGATGTGTCAGGCTAAACAAGCTGGCGTGTAAGCAGACATTTTGGAGGTCATGCAACGTGGGAACCACAGACAAATTCTTTATTAAGAAGCTTTTTGACCATGCATACACTTACACCTACTGTAGGTGCACATACACACACACAGCGTACACTCACACCTTACCCACGCAGCAGTGACTTCAAAAGGAACAAGGAGATAAAACAAAATGAATTGCAGACACATCAAGCCTCCCGTGCCCTTTAAAGCTTAATTATACCTGTTGGGGTGATGAGAGACACATCACAGAACCTAGTGATTAATAAACAAACGCCGCATCCCATAAAGCGTCTGACAAGTCCCTGCTCATCGCCCCTCGCACTCACAGTCTGGGCTCAGGTGGAGTGCACATATCAAAGTGTATCAAACAGGAGTGAAGTTAACCCAGCCTTGGCCAAGGCTTAACCCCCCGTCCTCCCTGTCCTCATCACTTGGCCGTCTTTCTCCTCCACCTGTCCGTCTGAATGAGAGCATCATCCAGACACGTGCTACACAGCACCAGTTCTCAGTCTTTCATCTTTCACTGCCAGGCCCGGATCACTCGACTGGGGCTTTGTACCCGCCGACGTGGTAAGTGTCGCGTTTGCCGGGGTTTTGTAAACAGACACACCTTTTGTGAAAGATGATGTGAATGAGATGAAGTTACTAACTGCTGGAGCTGTGCGGCTGTTGCTGAAGGAAGGGGCTGACCCGAGGCTAAGGGCATATTAGATTGCCCCGTCTTGAAAGGGGTACGTGTCGAGTGAGAGCCGGCACAGTGAGCACTTACAAGAAGTTGTCAAAACTCAGGAAGCGCCAGCAGTAAGACTTCCATCAGTGGTAGGAGAGCTGTAAAGGTGCGGTATGATTTTTCCTGCCAAACATTTAAGCAAAACGGAGTGCTAATTACCTCCATGATTTACTCAGTTATCATCTGGGCCCTCCGGCTTCATTACAGTGGTGGGAAATGTCATGCTTAAAGCAATTATGGAATATCTCATTCAAACTAAATTAAAATCCCATTGCGATTAAGGAAGTACACTGATTCACAGGTGTACACTAATACTACAAATGTGCCACTTTAACCTGGAAACAGTGAGTAACTATAATGAACCCTAAACACAGACAGAATGAGGCCATTAGACCCAACTGTTTGTTGTTTTGTCAGACTTTTGGTATTTCTTAAGCTCCTCACCAGTCAGTGTTATTACGCTGTTGGCGATGCATGCTTCTCGTTTTAAGCTGCTTTAGCCAAACAAATGTGATTTAGCCTAATCATTTCACTCAGACACAAGTTGGTATTGTTTGGGGTGTTTTTCCACTTCATTTCCACGTTGTTGCTGCACTTCAGGTACATGTGCTGAAGTTTAAGACAGGAAAGAGCAAGAGGAATAGCTCAAGATGTCATATAAAGACAGAACAAATACACTAACAATGAGATTCATTAATGGCAGAATTGTATTTGATGGGAAACACTTAAAAGCAATAGTTTTAAAGTTGCACTGATCAATATTTTTATATTAACAATAGATCAAATGTCTTACAGTAACGTGACGAACCGACAGAGAATTATCACCAGACTCTGCAGTTTGTTTTAGCATCTTTCAGCCCATTGTTTTGGTTTTACAGCCCACAACTTATTGTTACGATCCAGTCTGCCCTCAACCCTACTTACAGCTGCAACAGACAGCTGTTTTCTGCTGTTACTTCCTGAGTATGCGGCCCACTGAATATACATCACAGATTCTTAAACTGCTTTTCTCGACTCGAGGAATGTTTTAAAAATATAAAACCTCCATGGATAAAAAAATTCATGATAGACCTTGTTTGCAGTTCAAAGTGTCCTGTCAACAGTTTTACAGACGTCTCTTTTACAATGGTGGTCTATGGGGAAAATGCTTTTTGTGTCACAGGGATTTTTCATTGCAACACCGCAGGTGGCCACTGGAAAAAATTGGAAGTCGTATCCAGGTCTTAATATACATCCATGGGCTAAGCTAGCTGTTGACGAAAGTAATGAAAGTAATGTAATGAGTAACGTAACTAATTACATTTGCTGATGAGTACTTATTTTTTTCAACAAGCAATATGTAAAGAGTAATTAATTACATTTTAAATTAACTCAATTTAAAATGCATTTCATGGACCTAAATACCAAATCGAATTTCAAACTTATACCACACATTTGGAAAAGTAAAGTCCAACTGCTGTACTGCTGTATAGGCTACCAAGATGCATTGTAGTCGCAAACTAAGAAAATCTGTTGCATTTACTGTTACACTGTATGTTTTAGGGTGTTTCTAAAACTCTTTCACTGCACGTTTAACACGGTTTAACACTAGTAAGCTGACCCATGATTGTGTGATGCTCTACAATATGTACAGAGTGCTCTGAAATCCAAGCAAATAAGCCATTTTCATATGCATCAGTAAACAACTAACGTTTCTGATAAATTCACTCTCAGTGTTGGTTCTCAGTTTAGCTTGTTTGGGCTTCAGCTAATAAGTCATACAGCCCATTTATTTATCTAAAGTGAAACTTTTGCAGTTTAAAAATACCCTGAATAAGCCCTTTACGAAGTTCATTTCAACTTTAGCTGAGATATGAAGGACATACTAAAGGCTATTAGGTGTCACATGACAGCTGCTGTCATAACTACTGGCTATTAGGAGAGCCTGTGTGTGACTGGTGATAGACTGGGACCAAATGAAAGGGCTGACAGAGACACTAGGAGTGCAGTACAGTATAAATGATCATGCCTTACCATTGATTTAACTAATGATGAGTGCTCCGAGTGCAACAATAGTAATTTTGTCATAAAGCTGTCAGCAGTTAATCAATCTGTTAAGGGTTTTCCTCCTTCAATGTAAGATTTATTAAATGTTCATGCGGGCCTGTCCGGGCACGCTCAGGTCTGCCGACACAAAGCAAGTCTAGAAGAACTTTGATGCTCCTATTTGTCAAATTATTATTTAGCTATTTAGGCTACTGAATGGTGTAAAATTAAGGTGACATAATTGAGCATTTTTTTCACAAGTTGACAAGACAATTTATGTTTCTCCTCTCACCTGTGTGATGACTTTTTCTTTTTTTGTATCTGGGTTTGTCTGAGCTCCTCAGGCTGTGTCTCGTACAGCCAAGACTTGCACGGTTAGATGCCTAAAGGTCTTTCTGCGCCTGCTAGTACATCTGCCAACAATAGGAATTCCCCCAGTTTACACAAATCTAACACAAAGTGAGGTTATCTCTAAAGATTAAGCTTCATTGTTTCCTTTTTGGAGGGTTCATGCCACTGAAATGACTGATGTTACCTCAGAATCTATTAACTAAAGCAGCTTAATCTCCTGTGATTCATGTAATGAACGTTGCTCAAAAGGCTGTTTTGTAATGTTCCCTTCTTTAAATTATTTCACTTACATTGCGGTCTCCCTATAACTCAATCACAGCACAAATCAAATCTTTCAACCCAGTCTTTACAAAAATTTGCCTTGTCTGTGAAATAGCATTTAAAAATCATTATTGGTTGCATTTCTGTGGAAAACGCCCTACAATCAACAACAACTTGGCCGGGAGCAGTGACTTCCTGAAGTCTAGGCGTCGTCACGCTGCCTGGCAACCTCACAAAACTTCCCGTAAAAACCGCAACTTTGGTTTTTGTACGGATTAAACAAACAAATTATATAACGTTTTAATTACAGAGCTTTAGAGGTGCTGCTAGGCAGATTTTTAAACCTTTTGACAGAGAAAGGCTAGCTGTTTCCAATCTTTATGTTAAGCAGAGCTAAGCTAAGCTAAATAATGCTTCAAACTTGCAAAATTTTGGTGAGGAAAAACTAGCATGCCCATTTTCAAAGGGGTCCCTTGACCTCTGACCTCCAGATATGTGAATAAAAACAGGTTCTATGGGTACCCACGAGTCTCCCCTTTACAGACATGCCCACTTTATGATAATCACATGCAGTTTGGGCAAGTCATAGTCAAGTCAGCACACTGACACACTGACAGCTGTTGTTGCCTGTTGAGCTTCAGTTTGCCAATTTATGATTTGAGCATATTTTTGTATGCTAAATGCAGTACCTGTGAGGGTTTCTGGACAATATTTGTCATTGTTTTGTGTTGTTAATTGATTTCTAATAATAAATATATAAATACATTTACATAAAGCAGCATTTTTCTCCACTCCCATGTTGATAAGAGTATTAAATACTTGACAAATCTCCCTTTAAGATACATTTTGAACAGATAAAAAACAAGTGATTAATTTGCGATTAATCATGGACAATATTTAAATATTGTAATCGATTGACGGCCCTAATAATCACCTGAAAATCTGACTCGTGTTTTCGTTACCTTAGAATGAATCTCTTCACGGAGCCAGCCGCCATGTTACTAGAGTAGCCCAGAACGGACAAACTAAACACTGGCTCTAGATAGGATTCACATTTCCACGTTTTCGCCACCGTAGTTCTCCTTCACGCCTGGCACACGGGAGAAGCTTCAGTTGGTTGCAATCTGCAACCTCACCGCTAGATGCCGCGAAATCCTAACACTGTACCTGTAAATGAATACTTCATTGCCTGGCAGATGCAAAAAACACTTGAGCTGTATCCTACATATAAGAGATATGACCCATTTTTATGTGAACTCTTTTCAGAAATAGCATGGCATTTGCTCACAGAGTCATCATCCAAACCTCTCATTACACAAGGTAAACATCATAAAATCCCACCGAAAAGTAGATTTGAATTTTAACTAATATTTATAATGATGTACGAAATTATTGTTTTTGCAGTCGGTGCTTGCTCCTGGTGCTCTAACTCTGCCACTTTGAAGTCAAATATTAAAGTGCTGTTTAATGTGGTCATGGGGTTGTTCATATATTGCCTTCCGACTGTAGTCAGCTCCTCTTAAATACATAGCCAGGGCTGTAATTTTTACAAGTCAAGGCAAAATGCACTCTAAATACAGTATCGTAGTTTCAAATGGCATGGGATAACCATCTCATTTCGCATATATCACCATTTGATATTCAGTCAGCCATCCTTTCTCTCATCGAGTGGCACGGTGTTATTAAAGCGTATAATCATAGATTTTGTGAATGAAACGACTGAGTCAAAATGGTAGGTATGAAGCACTTACTGAAAGTATTTTAGACACGGCAAGCCTCCAGGTGTGAATGTGTCATTTTAAAAGCATTTGAATATGAACACAGGTTTACTTTGATATGTGGCAAAAAACAGAAACAAACAAACAAGCTGATATGAAGCTAATGGGAAGCCTGCTCTCTAATTGCAACAACCACTTTACAATCCCGTTTTGATGGTGATATTTGTAATTATACTGCATGCTTCTGGAAAGGGTACACAGCCTGTTTCTTGGCGTTTACTGTGTGTTGTGTTATCTTTATTTTTATCTCTGTCATGTGTTTCTATAGATGTGTCAAATCGTGGTCTATAAATATCCCTGTTTTGACATGATTTGGCTCAAAATAACCGTATACAGAGAGTAAGGCTTTTATGTATTTCTAGTGTCTTGAAATCTGCAGCATCAAAGCCGAAAGCGCCGAATCTCTAAAGTGAAGGCCCTCTTGAGTCGAAGCGCTTATTAGGTTTTGTCTGCGGGACTCGTCGGACGAGCAGATGATGAATAGTAGAGGGAATAGCTGGGCGCAGACCACCACAAACTCCCCTCTACGTCTCCTCCACCCAATATGAAGCGCCGTGGTGTTATGAGAACAGGATAGCTCTTGAGACGCTCGCCTTTCACTCCTGAGATGGTGCGTAAATAGAGCAGGAGCCGACAGATGGGCCTCAGCAAACTGGTCCCGTTGACCTTTCAACCCCACTGTCCATCACTCCCCTCGTCTCTATAAGAAAATGCAGTGGAATTCCAAGGAGATTATCATCCTTTATGTCGCTTGGTTTGCTACCCATTGCGGGCGGTGAATATACAGAATACACCAGGAAACGCGGAGCACATTCCCAGGATCCTTGGAGCAGCAAGAACACTGTGTTCTGCTAATGTACTCGGTTACATAAAAGTTAAAAAATCATGCAGCGTAGTGTATGATTTAGTGCTTGATTTAGTGCTTGATTCTAATCTCAAAATGTACATTTTGGTTCAGTGACACACATCCCCACCCTATCTGACAATAGCCTGTCTGCCCGCTGCACCTCTTTTGTAATATTATTACGTAGTGCAGCTTAGTTCTGACACACATCCAGCTCACTTCTCTTCTGCTACTGCTCACCTGTTCACATCATATGTGTGGAGAGAGCGGTAATGAGAGAGTCGTCTGTCTGAGTGAGGGATTTGAACTTGTACGGTGAGACAGAAGAAAGAGGAGACTAGCAATTTGGAAAATTATCACTTGAGATTGCCTAAAGCTATACTTTTGTATATTCTTGTTCTTATTTTCAACCTGTTTCCTGGTACAGTGTAAGCAGGACCTGCCCAAGGTTTTAGGGAGTTAGTAGCTCCTGTAGGGAGGCTGTTCATTCATAATTTCCTCTGCATAATATATGTTTGACTTAATTTTATAGTATCACCACATACTATAGTTTTCACCTACCATTCAAGGTAACTTTTAATGCACATCATATTAAACAGATGTCAGAAACAGAAATACAATGCATCTCTTTGCCATTTACAAAGTTATACTTGGGATTTGTTATGCAATGACACAGCCTTATGTAGCAAATACTGTATATTATTGTTGTTTTCCTAAACTTAAAACCTTAAACTTTGTTAAAATCATCCTATACATAAACAAAATTTGACCTCTGCATTTAACCCATCCTAAGCATTTAGGAGCAGTGGGCTGCTGTGAAGCGCCCGGGAAGCAACTTGGGGTTCAGTGTCTCGCTCAAAGACACTTCGACATGCAGACAGTAGGGGCCAGGGATCAAACCGCCAACCTAGCCGCCCTGAATGCATATCCAAATTCTAATTTCCAAGGGGTGAAGATGCCAAAACCTTCCATAAAAGTTCACTGATGTTAATATTAACTGCCATGAAAGGCATTCAATGCCATCCCGATCCATAAGACAACAGATGAATTTGTTTGGCAGCAAGTTTGAAGGGGAATTATCATCTTGGACAAGAGGAACATCATAAACACTTGGCACTCTTTCGGTGTCCTGAGGCCGAGGGGTTTAAGATGCTGACCATGTGATTGCAATGAGTCTGGCCGTGGAGCTTTTGTTGCAATATCTCTTATATCATTCCATGTCTGCTCTCTACTGTTACTACCATGGACAGTCAGTGACTATCACTGTTGTAGTCAAGACCACCTAAACCGAGACCAAGTCATGACCAAGACCATAGTTTACCAAGACTGAGACAAAACCAAGACTCTGACGGGTTGAAACCAAGTCAAGACCAGACCAGAGAGAGTCCCACACTGCATCACACACTTATGATAAAATGTGGAACATGCAAACCATAGGCACACCTCAAATTGATCTGAAAGATCTGTATTCCCATAAAAACACCCTCAAAAACAAATGTAGATTCATCTTCAAGGTCTTGAGATAAAATCCAGAGTCCTCATTGTCTGAGACCGAGACAAGGCCGAGTAAAAACGTGATCGTTTCCGAGATGAGACCTTCAAAAAGTGATATTGAGACCAAGACCGATTTAGAGTACTACAACACTGGTGACCATGCATGACAACCATCTGAGCAAAAAAACTCGTATTGATTCTCAATCCTGCTAACGCTTGCGATGATTGGCTGCAAGCAAAACCATACAAATAGTCTTTTTTTTCCAGATCTGTGCACAAAAAGGATCAACAGAAGGTATTGTTTGAATGGAAAAGTTTCGATACTACTTGGCACTGGGTTTACCGACACCCAGCCGTACACAAGGTTATGTATTTTTGTGTTTTTGGCTTTGGATACAATATGTTTCAAAGTTTATGTGACTTGTACACTTGTGATGTGGCCTCTTTGGAAATCAGGAAATTGCCTTACTTTGGAAATACACATAAAAGTCTGCTAAAATGAACACTGCTACTAATACCGCAACTTTGCAGCCAACTAAGTATGACCTACTTGTGTAGCTGCTTTGTAAATTAACAGTCCTTTTTCTGAGGTGCATCTATTAGTTAGTCGCCCCTCTCTGTCTGTATGTCAGTGAAGTAAACATCCGTGTAGCATAGTTTAGACTGTCGCTGATCCTTTGCATTCCTTGTTGAATTTTAATCTGCGAAACAATTCAGTATAAGCTGGTCAGGTCAGCATTGTGGGTTGTTTTCCATGCCAACTGCAAGGAATTAAACTGCTGTGAGAAATGACCGATGGATGCAGTCACACTACACACTCATAACTTTCTGTTGACTCTTTTTCTAAACAAAAACGAATGCATGAACCGGACAGATGTTACAACTGTGAGTCTACTCAAGTTTACTTTCCCAACATTATGCTCACATAATATTTGCAGTGCTCATGCTCATCCCTCACTATCAATATTTTTCATGCACCCCTCAGGGGGGGCATTCAATCACATAGTTTTGAAGGAAAGCACACTTACTTATATAACAATGCTGATTAACAGAACATTTCCCTTTTGTAGACGACCACAAAGAGCGACTCTTAGCGTCTCTGTGGCTGAGTCACCACACAGCTTGGGCCCCATTCATGTTTTTCCCATGTTGCAATTTACTCACTGAATTAGGCTTGGACCAAAAAAAGTGTTTCAGTCCCAATTATCATCTGGCAAGGAGGAGAGGCGGTCTGGGATGGGGGGGTGAGATACTTAAGCCTTTTCACCAGTGCTGCCTTGTTTCCCCTGTTCCTCTCCTTGAGAGAGTAATGTGTTTCCTCACACAAAAGGAGGATCTTCAGAGATATGCCAAGAGTCTGGAGAGTGTGTTTGCTGGACCTGTGAAGAGACCTCTTTAGGAGGCTTTGAGGACAATGGAGCATGGGCACCGGCCGTGGTTTACTTTGTCCACGCCAAGCATTTCACACGCACCCGGGGCAACAGCCGGTCTGAGCAAAGGCACAACATTAGTCTGAGTTATTGAAAAGGCCTTTTTCATCTTTGTCACCCAATCAGTGCAATGATCGCTCTGAGGGAGTTATGTTTGACCAACCTTTTTTTCTTTTACTTCTTGAGACTCTCCACATTCTTTACCTACAAGCTACTTCTTGGTTTCCTTCACTCTTTTTAAAGTTAAATCTAATATATTTTTAATGTCACGCAAGTTTTGCGCAAGCTTAACCAAACTACTAACAGCAGGACGTCTATAGTCTAATTTTATTATGCAGCTAATACTGCTTCCTGTGTGTTTTGTTACTCATAAATATTGAACAGTAATCAAGCAGAGGATGTAATGCTACTGTGTGTTAATATGAGCCAAAGAGATGTAAAGGATAGATGTAAATAATCTGGTTTTCTTAAATATTTGGAATGGTCAGTACATATACACTGTAATCTATACTGCAGGTTAACAGCATTAATGTTTGAAGCTGCACAATACAATTCATTTAAGTATCTAATCTGACCTGTTTGCATATTATTAGGGACAGGAAGTTGCTATATTATTAAATTTTTCATCCATCTATCCATCTATTAGATTCCCTCTGAATTTGGAGAACATAGTAACTTCGAAGAGGACCAAAATGGCCTTCTGAGTGATCTACAGCAGAACTGGAGGAGACAACCGATACATCTTCATTATGTAGCTGAAGTTTCCCATCTCTCCTGCGCCTCCAGTCTCAGCCGGCTCCATTTGCCCCGTCACATTGTTCATATCTCAATGGCCAGGCTGTTGTTGCTATAGTAATAGGTGGAGCTGACAAGGGCGCAGGTTGCTCCTGATTTAAGTAAATGGTACCTTGCGGTGTCTTAAACAGTCTCTGCAACATCTATATTAGGGAGATGGAAGATAGAATGGATAATTGGTGTATGCACGAGTACAAACTATTGATTTCAGAGAGACAAACACATCCACATCATATAGAACAGGGGTCTCCAACAAGTGCCTGAGTGGCTGGCTCAAGGTTCAAAGAATATGTACATACATGTAAATTTGATAACACAAAGTCACTTTGTAAATCTGTTTAAATTTCTATCCAACCAAATTCACAGACCTCCCGCCCCCTTCTCACACAAAATCAGCCAATCAGCTGTCAATTAAACGAGTTACGCTGCTTTCAAGTCTGGTCACATCATTGACGGCATAAATTTAGGCAGAGACGTGATGTTAGCAGACTAGCAATTTCACACCAGATTTGACAATGACTGCAGAAAATAGCCAGGGCAATAATAAAAGGTAATAAAATACTATTTTAATGAGGAATGAGTAACAGCGTTTTTTTATGTGTGTCTCATTTGCGGTGCGAGCGTGTCGGTAAAAGATGTAACGTCGACCGCCACTTCACCAAAACCCACAGCATCTTTTCATGGGACTTTCCGGCTGGTAGCAGTCTACGAATGAAGAAGGTAAAGGAGCTGAAAACAACACTTAAAAGATGACAGTCTTCGTTTATCAAACTGACGAAGAAAAACAATGCAGCAACAGAGGCATCTGACGAAACACAAAAAGCCCATCGCCTATGGCGGGATTGTAATAGAGGTGATGACTGCGGTGGTTGAAATGTTATCAAAGGACCATAAAAGTAAGAAAGAAATTATGTCTTTTATTGGGTACAACTTGGTGCTATGAGTAGCTCTCGGCCACTTTCATTTTGTCAAATTAGCTCTCAGAGGAAAAAAGATTTGAGTCCCCTGATATAGAAGGACTTTGAAATGTACACATTCCACGTATTAATTTGTGCTTCACAAAAGCAACACGTTCATTCAACTTTCCTCAGATAAACTACAAAGATATGATTTAAATTTTGTCGTATAGGTTGCATTTCCTCAGTGGGCAAGTTTCCAAATGTGCATGCATACAATCGACTGCATATAACGGCTCTATTATCAACTCACCAGCTTTAAAATAATCTAAAGACATTTAGTTCTGCCTAGAATTGTTATATTGTTGAAATTAAAGTAGTTAAATTATTAGGAACATTTGGCCTTGTCATGTTATCGTCATTGATTATCTTGCATCTTGATAGAGCTGAGTATAACTGATGAACTGCATGTTAAATATGATGTATCATTAGTTGAATATAAGTAGTAGTTTATGTTTTATTTTAGGTTGATTGCACAATTGTGGAGTTATGAGGATATTATTAATAATAAATATAATCTTCTTTTGTGCTTTTTGTTAAATAATTTATTACTGAAAATGGTTACTTTGCCATGTCCATTTTGATTGAATCATACTTACTTTATATTATACTTACATATAAATATACAGTGATTATACAGTGTAAAATATTGCCTGTGCGCTTAAAAGACAGCATATATTGTGGGACAACAACAACACACCCACCTGTGCATCAATCACCTGAGACAGCCCATAAATACTTTGTTATGAACAAGAACCTGATAACGGTGGCAGCAGAGCTCTTAAGAAAACACAGCAATGCAAACCACAGAGTCTGTTCAGCATTTCAACCGATGTTGTGTTAAATATTAATCTCACACACTTTGGGAGCAGCATTCCTGTGAGATCACAGTCGAGGCAACTTGTGGAATGCAACGTTAAGTCCTGAAACTGTACTTCCTGGCTGTGAGCATGAGGCATGCTGGGAAGGCCTGTAGATACCTTTTACCCTCTGTCTCTCAACAGGTGGCTCTCCCTTCTTGATCCCTAAATTACTGCTCTTCTGTGAGACCCTCCATAAGGGATGGGTTTGACAAATAAGATTGCCGCCGTTGTATTCTCTCTTTGATTTAAGTCAACAAAAGCATCGTGACAGCTTGCGCTGACATTTGGACTTTGGCTTTTGAAGACCATTAAGTTCATGAGGTGAAGGTGTGACTGTATCACATACCCAAACAAATACTAGCCTAACTGATCACATGGTACATGTCTTGAGCAAGCATGTGCAGGCATATCTGTGGTAGTCCTTGTGAAATATCTTGATATAAGCCCCACTTGCCAGACCACATAATTAGCTTTTGACCTACATTTCTCCCCAAGCTTTTTGTGCATAAGCTACAGGTCAGCTTCACTGGGACTGTGACTGTCGACGCTTCAAGGAAATCGTTACTCTCTGACCAGAACTAAAGAAGCCCAAGTCATTGACAAATGTCTCACCGTGTTTGCCAAACAAAAATGTAACCTTCTTTTCACAAGTAACAGCTGTTTATGGTTGTGTTGCCTCAAAGCAAATTGAAAGGGCGTTTGTGCATGACTCACTCCAATTGTAAATGCTAAAGGATAACTTGGTAACACTGAAAATCCTCCTTTGATGATGTGATGGTGTGGGTGGACAGGTCCGTGAATGGTGTTCCACTGTATGATGTTTGACTGCTAATGGATTGTCTGACTAAATACGTTCCTTCTAATACCGTGCAACAAATCACAGAATGAAAGTAAAATAACACAACATAACATAACAGGACACAACATAACATTATCCAAAAACAACATACCGAGACATAATAAAATGTACGTGGCATAATGTACCATAGCATGAAGTAATGTGACATTTTCATCAAAATGATGACGTGATGAAAATGTCATCATGTGATGTGATGAAAATGTCACATGGCATGACATAATGTGACACTCAATGACATCACATGATAGTCCATGACATAATGTGACACAACATCACATGACACTCCATGACATAACAAGACATGAAATAACATGACCTGACATAATGCACCATGAAGTGGTACGACACAGAATATAACATAACATAAATGCTCGAGACATGACAAAATGTGACAAGACACACCATAGAATGACATATCATGACATAACTTATTGTAGTATGACATGACATTACACAACATAACGTGGTAGAACGTCATCCCAGCTCGTCACGTACTGATGCTTTGACAGACCCCTCTGCATCACTTTACGGTCGCAGTAAACATGTGCTTAACGTTGTGAATTCAAACAAAAACACTTGCCTAGGTTTAGGCAACAAAATCACTTAGTTAGGTTTAGGAAAATATACAACATTGTTGGGCTTAAAAGTACTACGTTTGTAAAGTGAAAGTGAAACTTAACGCACGGAACATGAACAGCTGTCTCCTGGAGGAAAGTCCTGTGTTTCAGTTCAAATAATAAAGGCTACCCTCCTTGTTGTTCAAATCAGTGCAAGTGGTAGCAAAGGTCAAGGTCATGGACAGCAGGTGGCCAAATGGAAACACAACATTTTCCGACAATATGACTATATGATTTATATACGATAACAATTACCTATATGCAAAGAGTATAGATTCTCTAATGCCAAAAGAAGGACTTTCATGACTGTTTTTCAAGTGTTTCCGCAACAGCATCATTGACTGACATCAAATTGTTAATTTATCATACTGTCAGTACGGAAGATGATACAATAAAGACATAATTTTTCTTGGATAAAAAATGTGTTTTTGCTTTTTCTGAAATGTCATTCCAAAAAATACCACACGAACATAAAGCATATGATCACATGCAATTCATAAAACTACAGAGCTGTAAAGAACTAAGCAGGAAATGTAGACTGGATTATTACGTTTCTATGATAATTAAGAAATTCATGATGACACTTGACTATTCACCATAGCACAGCCTACTTTTTGTACCTAGTTTGTGCAATAATCTATTTATGCGAGAGAACGCTGATCGCCTGTGTAATCCCGGTCGAAATTCTTGCGGTGAAAGAGGATGCGGGCCTTACAGCAGATTAATGCCATGACGATGTGTTCCGCTGCTGATGAGAGCAGGCTAAGCAGTTTCTTTATGGACGGTGGAAATGTTTGGGGTTCCCTGCACAGAAGGACGGGGGGCCACAGGGTGACATGCGTTGCAGAATTCATACTGTTCTTAATGTTCTCACCGTAGCGAATAAAGGATTTGAAAAAAGAAAAGACAAAGTAATTCAGGCCTCTTTTGTATAAAATCCTCCCAAGAGCTACTCAGCCCATGATTTCATTATCAGTCCGACTTACACTAATCCTCTCAGAGTGGAGTTGGCCCTTGTTAGACGTCTATACTTGGGTATCAAAAAACCCTGGGTGTCAATGGGTAAGAGGGATGGGAGTGTCCAATATGCTTAAAGTTTAGTGTCTGTGCGACTGTGTAATTGTGCATGTTTGCAAATGAGCGCAGATATGTGTGTGTGTGCGGTGTGTGTGTGTGGGGGAATGCTGGATGTTTGAGATCATCCCCAGACGCTCAAGACTGTTTTGATTTCCCACTTCATGGAGAACGTGAGAGTAATCCCCTCAGGATTCCCCCTCTAGAGGTCTTTAGCTGCCATAAGCCACCATTCAACAGGCAAAACCCAACATGGGCTTTATACAGCCTGCTGGTATTACTGGATGATTGGGGAGGGGAGAAGGCTTAATCTGCCCTGGTGGCTAACCTGTCGCTGAAAAGAAACCTGCGGGGAAGCCAGCCATGAGACTGGTGGGCTGACAAAGTATACTGTTCACCCTCTGGCTACACTGAAGGGAACCTGGGAAGGATTTATTATAAAATACTCAATTAGTTTCTCATCAATCACGTTAATAGTTTTTGAGCTTTTTATCAATGCATCTTACAAATGAAATTTAACAGCAAGACGGCAGTTATATTGTAATTAACATTAGTTCATGCTACTAATAATCATTTAAATGGTCCTTCTTTTAACTGTGGATGCTGAATGTCTATTAGGCTGAACATTTTTTTTTTTATGTATTTCTTTTACATGGTGGGCATTTTGCAGATCTTACTTTTCTAAAAACAATGCATTGTTGTTTGTGTTAAAACGTATGTTGGAAAACAGTTTTTATTATTTCAAAGCAGTGAGGCTGAAGCAATTTATTCAGCTGAAGTTATATGGACATTTTGAAAACATTGCATTAATCAAGTGAATTTTGGGAGTTGATGATAATAATAGTGCAGATCCCACTGAGAATCAACACTTTGCAGCCTTTATCTAACTAAGTGTGCCAAGATAGAGCTCTTCTTAAATCATTTTGTGTTTAGGGATTTTAGTATTCAGATATTTCCTGTCTACTAAACCAACCCGGTCTCACAGGAAGGTGTATAAATACCATTTAGCCTTTTTGTGTGTCATTTGTACGCAATGCAAATGTCCACAGTTAGGTTCAGGCAAGAAAAACACTTAGTTGGGGTTAGGGAAATAGTCATGGTTGGGTTTAAAATAAATACGTAAACTAAGTAAAATACGTACGGAAACAACGTAACCCAACTACGGAAAACACGTTACAAATGTCACTAACTCTTGCTGTAGCATTTATACATGGTTTCGTTTACATTGCAGTCAGTACAGGATACATGGAGTACAAATGACATGCGAAAATCAAGAAAGGCGTACTTATTGCACGCCGAACGGCTGACTACACGGAGTCACCAGTTTCAGACTTCATGCTTGGCTGTAGATCAGAATCTGCTCTATGTGCATCCAGGTACAAACAAGGGGGTACATCACAATAAAGCACCCTGATTCCTCCACAAAGATTAAGTGGCCATGGATCACTGGCTGACATTTCCGACTTAACATTTAAGCCTTAAGTTCGGTAGCAGCAGCACATGATGCAATGAACGGCAAAATTAAAAGAAATATGTCATGGTGAAAATATTTTCTTAGTTGTATCTGGCATCTCATGTTGATGTGTTTGCCAAATTCTCCTGCCATTCAAGTAAATCCAGATGATACACTAACTCCCTTTTAAGTGCTTGATCTGAAAGCAAGTATTGTTAAGAATAATAACATGGATGTGGGATGGATAATACTGACAAGGAATTAGGTGACCTGAATGCGATGCAGTAGCATGCCCTCCTTTCCAGCCAAAAGATTCATGTCACATTGCACATATTGGTGGATTACTGGCTAGTTTAAAGAGCTTAAGATGAGTTCCTCTGGTGTGTGATCAAGTCTGAGCAGTGTGCCTTATAATGCACCGCTAAGAAGAAAAGGCCCTGTCACACTGGCTTCTCCTTCCGTCTTACTCTCAAGGTCTCTCGTCATTTGACTGTCTGAATGGCTTTGTGTGACAACCGTAGCTACGCTGCAGTGATTGCAGCCAAGCCACATGGTGTTACCATGGAAATGGCACTCAGGTTACTCCTTTTGTGCTACGCTTTGTGGCAATCTATAGCAGCCATACCTGCAATAAATGTATTCATAGCTGCAGTTAATGTGCAGTTAAATACTTAAAGCGTGAAAATAGTGAATGCGGTACATGCTAATTGATGCAATCAGTGTGATAGTGTTTATGCATTTAAAGGGTCAGTTTGCCTAAATTACAAAAAATCCACGTAGCCGTGCAGTATTTTTCTTTATTTGCTGATGTTTTAAGATATCCACCCCTGAGATTTCTGCCTGGAGTTTGTGGTGATCAGTATAGACAAATGAGATTTAAAGAAATTCATCAACAGCATCTCTTTACAACAAAAGTCTCTGGATAATCCCCCAAAATACACTCACAACAACAGGAGTTATTTCTTCAGCACCGTTCCTTTTCACAGAAAGTATTTTACTCTAGTTTGCCAGAAAATATTTTTTGACATCAAATAGTTGCTGTAAATGTCTCACAGTATTACTATCATTATTTGTTTTGGTCCTATGACCTTATCCAAAAATACTAAAGGGCAATACCGTCTGTTGCGATGAAAATTGTTCCAACTATATATCCTAGAAATTATGTTTGATCTAATATGTTTTGATTATGTTTATTATTTTTTTGCGGTTTTGTGCTATACGGTATTACACTGTTATTTTTATTATTATTATTATTATTAGTAGTAGTAGTAGTATCAGTTACAAAGACCCTTAAAGAAATGAGAACAGAATTATAATAAACAGAATTATAAACCTCAGAAAAAACAGCATGTAACTATAATGTTATATAACTAAAGCATGTTAGTTTACATCAGCTGTAAGCTTTTAAAATAATGTCCCATGATTATTAACAATTAACATATACTGTAGGTGCATGACAGCACAGCCAGACTGCTCCTGTCTGTACCTTTAACTCACACACTCACCTACTGTATGTCAGATTTTTTCAGTACCGTAGATCAGCAAATGTACATGCCGTGATAACCGTCAAATTTCATACCACGGTATACCGTTACAACACTAGTCGCGATATGCCTATATTGATGATAACCGTGATATTTTAAAAATGAAATATTGATATCATGTTAAAATACACACATGATAATATTGTGTAAATAATCCAGCACCTCTTAAATAATTTCTGTTTCTTTCCTTTCTTGCTTTTTCTCCCCCAATGCCACACACTATCTATTAGTGTTATTGTTATTTTTGCACACTTTTGTAGTTGTTACAGACTCTCTCTCCATCTCCCTACACTCGTATTTTGAGTGTAAATCATTTGCCAAAAAAAGAGAAAACGCACAATAAACAAAGTTAAAGATGAATTTGAATGATAGCATTATTTATTTATTTTTAAAAATTTCTATAGATATCGTGATGATATCTTAGACTTTTATTGTAATTTCCACATATGCATGAGTCTTACATACAGGGGAACGAAATTGCGTTTCACAGTGCCACATAGAACAATAAAACAATAAAAACAACAATAAATAATATATATTGAGGACCTAACAAGAGGCACTGAGTAATAAGTATTGGACAACAGTACTAGGTAAGACCTGTGCAATATACTAAGCAAAGATCGTCAATGTGAATTCTTTTGGCCACGATAATCGTGAAGTGAAAATCGGATATCGTGACAGCCCTAGCTATGACACATGCCCACGTCCAAAAGCCAAATACGTAATTAATCATTTGCATTCCAGACGGTGTGAATATTTACTTCACGTCTGAGCGATGCGTCACCGTGACGGCCACCGCAAACCTCAACATGTCATCATTGAGTGCCTTTAGAAGTCATCACTGCAATACTCAACATAATCTCGAATTGGCAAAGCTCTGTTTGAAGTTGTCTGTGGGCGAGAGAAGGCTGAGGGACAATTATCTTGTATGTCCTCAAGAGGTCTGGCATTGTGGAGGAAAGGCTGAGTAAAAGAGATCAGAGGAGGAGGGTACACACAGAAGTACATCTGAGGGCTTCGTAGATCCCAGGTATTACCAACTGTCTGAATTAACAGGATACACATACTTCACTAAACAGTCAACATGTCACGTCTTAGCAGTGTTTGGCTTCACCTATGAGCCAAAATTCTTACATGAAGCCCCATGAGCCCCTTGCTGTTTCGCAAGCTTAGATGAGGTCTTAAGCCTCAACAGAAGATGAATGCCGAGTGCTAAATTAATTTGAGGCATTTTCTTTTGTGCGCTGACAAAAGCGACCAGGTTGGTGCTGGTTTCCATAGCTGATGACAGATCATTGGGCTGCAGTGTTTGCCCAGGTGTCAGGCCTCCCGCTGCAGACAGCAGAGGGTTTGTCCAGGTCTCCGAACTTCACGTTGCTGAAGCTCCTTAATTGTACAGATCGCTTCATTCAGTATCGCCATGAAAGAAAAAAATAATCGTGACAAAAAAGCAGTAGCCTTTTGTTGAAATGTTGAAACATGCCCTGTATTCAAGACATCTCAGGCTGCAAGAAATAGGAAGAGACGCTTTGAAAATACAAAGTAGTGTTTTTAAATGTGGTCTTAAGAAAACATCCGACCATTAAACTGTCACGAATTTGTCTGATATTCAGTTTTGTATTGTGTGTTTCCAAACAACATTAATCAAGAACACATTATAATTTCCCTGCATTGTATACTGTTTTAATTGCTCTGCCGTGTATTAAAAAAGCCATGCCCTGAGGTGTTTGGCAGATCACACCAGTGTTTGGTGTGGTCAGGAATTTTCATGATGTATAAATATATCAGTATTTATATGGTTTGATCTGTATGTCATTGAAGTTCGCGGTGTTTGGTTAAGGTTAAGCTTTTGGAGGCCAGTCCAAAAGTTTGTATCCCATCACTCAGGAAGCTTGTTATGTCTGCATTTGGAGGATTGGGCGGAGTGATTGCTGCACAGCTGGCAGGTACAATGCGTCTGGATCTATAAATTCCCTTTGGCTGCTATGCATGACATCCCTCACCTTTACCCAACCCCTCCAATAGAGCTGTTACAAACCGAACAAGATGCTTTCTAATCGCAGGAAAATGCTCCGGCTAATCCGTCGCTTGTCACGATTTAAATACCAACATATGCTGCATATGTGTAACAGCGTTTTTTTTTAATCAGCCCATTGCAGCGAAATGAGTGATCATTGACAGGCTGTGAAAGCACATTGTGCTCTCGTGTAGTGAAATCACAGGTGCTCTAAATCACTCTCTTTGCCTGGTTTGAGGGAGTGTCATTTGCACGTCTCCCACAGTCGGTTTCTTCTATGATGTGTTCAGCCTTTTGAAAAACACTCACCCTGGACCCGATCATGTGCTCACACGCTGCTCCTGCAAGTTTATATTTGTCCCTCTTTTCACTTTTAGGAGTTGATATAAGAGGATAAAAAAAACAGCAGAATTTCATGACAAACTTGAGCACAAGTTTCTCTACATTGCTGCAGATTATTGGACAAAAGAGTGAGGGGATTGGTTTTTCCACAGGGTGAGAGGGGGGAAGAATTAGAAGCCTCTGCCACTTAATTTGGCGGCTGAGAATCACCCTGCGAAGTTTTGTTTTTTTAAGCCTCCAACATAACAGAGTGTGCCTTGCCGTCAGCACCTTAAGCAAGTAAAAGCGCTTCCTTTATGAACTAAACCCGCCAG